>NC_037532.1:14196484-14203396 GCF_001531365.2 Cynara cardunculus var. scolymus
ATTTTACCCGACTTTGTGTCACGGGAATATTTGGACGGCGCCCTAAAGGCTGTTCAAGAAAACTTTGAAGCACAAATCGCTAGCTTGAAGAGGTTGATAAAGGGAAAAGAGCATGTTGTAGAAGAGCTACCATCTGCGCCATCACCACTACTTGTACCAGAACGGTCAGTTCAAGAACAATCAGTGGACGAGCTGAAATCTTTACTATATGCTAAATTGATGGCTTCCCAAAGCGAAGACGCGGAAGATGCAGACTTGGTTGGTCTTCTCCGTCAACAAATAGATGCTAACCCTATGATTCGAGCCTCAATAGTTTTTGACTTTTCAGGATGTGATTAATGCTAATTTCTCTAAAGTTTGTCACTTGATCACATCTAATACCCTTGATCTGAAACGTACAATGGATGCTCTCGTCGAAAGGGTGTCTATACTTGAAGCAACTTGCAAGTCTTAAGCCGAATCTCTTAAAAGAAGACATGACGATCAGGATGATCCTGATAGTCATGAGGGGGAGAGGAAAAAGCAGTGATTGGCTGAGACATTTCTACAAGGTGCAAGTTTGGGTGAAGAGTCACTACCTCAAGACGTAAATGTTGAAAGTTCTGCCCCGGAAACAGTTCGGGAAAGAATAATTGAGGCTGTGATTATTGAAGATGAAGAAGTGGAGGCAAGTCCAATGATCGAGCCAATGATTGAAAAGCCGGCGGACTCCATAATAGAAACAAGGTTGCTAATGGACTTGTCTGCCAACGTAGGGTTCAACAGTGCATTCTCTACTATTCTGGGTGGAGAGCGGGATTTTGGTGAAGACGTTGATAACATTGATGAGTCAACTGGATTGTATTTTGACTTTGAAGCTGATGTAGAAGAAGAAGATCCAGTCTTTCCCATTCAAGGTGATCCTCAGTCTGTTCCAGAATCATCAACCGCTGTTCTACCTGATGCGCCTGAAATCAGTGTTCCAAAAGAGACTATTGATCCTACAGAAATTTTCACAAAGAACTACGTTCCCTTCCATATCAGAGAAAATTTCTTTGGTTATGATCGCGATAGAATCCGAGAGCCATATTTAGAAGATATCTACTTTGGGATTTTCGTTCGGCACAGAAAACTGCTTTGTGCTGACAGAGTTCTAGGAATCCATAAGAAGCCAAAAGACTTTCGAATTGAATATCGTCACCTTCTAAAAGCCAAGTGCCAACCAGTTAGTGAAGTCCGTACCAAGCACCGAATTGTAACGATAAAACAGATAGATGCTCAGAAGCTTTTGAGAATTTGGTATCCTGTCTTCACAGTTACCAGACAGGATGGCCAGATTTGGAGGTTTAGTGAAGCTGACTTCTCAAACTTGTATCTGGATGACCTTGAATATATGTTCTTCGAACTCAAAAATATGACAATCAGAAAGGAAGGAGAACTAGTAGCTCTGGAGGCGATCAAAAGGTTCATTCGAAGTCATGTAAAACTGGAAATGGTCATAGATGTTCAGATGGGTCTTGAAGACAATCAACGCATTATCAACCTCAAAAGACCAAATCAAGATCTTGAAGACATTGATGGCTATCCAGTCTACATGGTTCTTGAAAATCCAGAATTCGGGGTTATCTACTATGCTCAACTGCAAGTTAAAAAGTTCATGAGGTTCAGCGAGTTGAACAAGTATTCTGACGGTACGATTAAGCTTGTAAGAAGGGCGCTGGACTCGAAGAGGGTGATGGATGAAAAGGCTACTGATTCTGATCGAATGAATTCCAAAGAAAGATACTTGCTCGTCAACGCTATCAATTTGCTCGAGGAAAAGATTCAGTATAGAAATGCTCTGAGAAGGTTGGAGAAAATACTTAGACTGCGCTAAACGAAGTTTACAAGAGTCCAAACTTGAATCCAAAGGGGGAGAATGTTGGGTTCAAKTTAGWGCTTAAWRTTGTATTCAAGTTTCTCCTTAGTATAGTTTCCTTGTAATAGCTTAGTCTTTACTTTTCCTAGTATAAATAGGATTTACATTGTAATTGTAATTAAGCTTTGTCATTAATCTGAAAATCAAGATTTGCTGATGTAAGATTCTCTCTCTTCTCAATCTAATCATCTCCTCTCAATATCTTCTATCTACTTTGAAGTTCATCACAATCTTTGAAGATCATACCATGTTTGTATGAAATCTGGACTCATCAAAATATCTTCAAGTTGCTCCTTAAGTTCTTTCATTTCGGTTGGAACTATACGATACAGAGCCTTTGAGATAGGGGCAATTCCCGGAACAAGATCAATTGTAAATTCAATTTTCCTTTCCGGAGGAACTCTTGGAAGTTCATCTGGAAAGACATCTTGAAATTGATTAACAACATGAATATCTTCAAGTTTAAGGCATACCTCTTCGGGATCTTGTAGTGAAACTAGAAACCCTTCACATCCTTGTCATACTATTGCTTTAACATTAACTTCTGAGATAACACGAGTCCCCTTCTCAGGTGAAACACCTTGGAACACATACTCGGGTTCAATGACGTCACCAAAGATGATTTGTTTGGATTTGCAGTCGATGGTCACTCGATGTTTAGACAACCAATCCATGCCCAAGATGATAACGAAGTGATCCATTTTCATCGATAGTAAAGTAACTTACCGAATTCGATCGCCAATATATAACGGACAGTTTGGGAATTGACCAAGTATACATACTAGATTCCAAATAGTTAACATGTATAAGGCTTAGGATAGTCCTATCTTAGTTCTACCCATTCATCATAGATCAAACCTAAATTGTACTATAGGATCATAACCTATAGCTCTGATACTACAACTTGTAACACCCCTGTCCCGCGTGGTTAAAAGACGATAGATGCCACAATTGGTTTAAGAAAAAATCAATGCATTATATAAAACAGAACAACTAATAAAGTTTACCAAAAAAATAATTACATAACCATAGACGGAGATAACGTGTCTCAAAATACGGTTCCAAAATGCCAGTATATCTACATTAGTCATCAAAACTTAACAAAGGTATGACGTAATGGATTATCTTCAATATTGTCATATCCGCAGCTCTCATCCCAAAACCCTGCTAAGTCATGTACCTGCCGAGGACAAGAAAATCTCGGCTGAGCTTAATGCTCAGTGAACGGATAATAACAACTAAACAATGAATACGAGATAACAAGTTCAAAAGCAATTTATAAAGCCAAGTGATAATTCAAAAGAAAGTCAAAATGTCGTGAAAGCATGTCAAGGGTCCGAAGACCAAACCGCATCACGAGGACACATTGTTCCCAAAGGATGATCAGTCTATTCAGGCATAAGTGAGGAAAAGGGTGTGAGCACAACACAACAATCCTCTCCGTGGATTTAACCACGACCACAATTTATTATCCGATAACGGTTTCTAGGATCGATCCATACGCTCTCTATTCGACCGATACATAATCATGTCCACCTTTAAGGACTATAAAAATGAGGACGTCATGATCGTTTTAGTCACCATGGAAACATCTCAATACCGGTGCCCCCGAATATTGAGTCTATAGTAAAATGGTTCACAATAGATGCAATCAAACAAGTCAAGGTATCAAAATGATCCATGTTCCAAATAAGAATATACATCGTATTTCAAAAGGAAACAAAAGCTCAATAGCAATTGATTAGCACAATGAGAATTTGGAACCAATATATTCAGATTTGGAAGCCTTATAAAAATGGCTATCCCCATGTCAAGTGAGATATGAAATCCGTACCTTAACCGAATTTGACAATTAACGCACAATCATACGGAAATTCACGATCTAGTTTGATTTGTCCGCGTGTCTAACGAATGTATAAACGGGTTACTATTTACAAAGCATAGAAACCATAACATAACTATTCTAATAAAATTACTTAGGTCTTAATGTACTTAAACAAAGTAGATTTCAAGAAGGACAACCGAATATAAATTGAACACTCAAACGTAAAACTTAGCCTTATTCTCTTTCGATCCAACCGCTTCCGTCCCTCTTATTTCTAAGCATTTTTACCATACTTAGAGACCAATACAGATTATATTTTCTAAATGAAAGTTGTAGGTTGGTATCATGAGAGTCTATTAGTTTTGGAATCATCTTATTTGGACCATCCATCTATTTTATATGAATTTTACAAAACTGCAAATTAATCCCGAATATAGTGTAAACAGCCCCGAAAACACACTGTTCCGATCCACTTAGAGTAATAACTGGATTTTTTACCCTTCATGAAAGTTGTAGTATGAGGTAAGATATTTCTGACTGCAAGCTTATTCTGACTTACGGTTTGTGAGTTATACACTGTCAAAGTATAGGAGTTGCATTGTCGGTAAAATTCGATTCCGTAATTCCCGACTAATTTTTATGATCCAACTTCCATGATTCGCTACATTTACATGCTATAAACATACTTCAACGTACTAAATAGTAAAACAAGTCCAATGGTCGCTAACCTAAGTTTAATCATGCATTTTTACTTTTTTCGACATTTAACCGAATAATTGGTGTGCGGTTAAACATATACCCACAATCTAACTATATTGAAAACCATTTTAATTTCTACATCAATTTAACCACTGCTAGCATTCTAAGCATCTAATATATCATAATTTTGACAACATCAATCCGTAAACTTAGACATAAACACAATTTATAAATCGGTCTTAAGAACCCTAACATATATATATATTTGTTATTTCGATTCCCTTAGTAACTTGACGTGAAATTTAGAGAGAAGACAAGAGTTTTAGAGAGAGAAAAAATTAGAGAATGAGGCGATGATGAAAACCGTCATTCATGCATACATGTATATATATATATATATATTTTTTTTATTTTCTAATTATATATATATATATATATATAAAGTTTAACTATTTGCCTGCTTTAACCCTTCAAGTCTAGATTCTCAACTTTACGTCAATACAAGTATAAATTCAACTTTTGACACAAAACTAGTCTGAGGTACAAGCTGGTTAAACATATGGTACAAATATGTTATGCATAATTTTATCAAAAATTCACTTAACCCAATTTATACGAGTTAACGAAACACGGATAATATAAATGTACCATCTGAATATGTCGAAATATCTTTGAACCTCATGAATCATTTCTCACCGACTTCATTTGAATACACCACTCCAAACTCAGGCATCTCTAAAATCATGAACATTGGAAAGAATTCAATATCTTCTAGACTTTGATCTGGTTTCAACTGATTTACCTTATTTTGATTACTTTCGATTCCTATTATTGATCCTCTCTCGGTGATTTGATGATAATTCTTTTTATCTTACAAAGTATACTATCTCTTTATTCAGCTTCAACGATCATCACTGAGTGTGTTCAATGATCGCTGAACATGTATTGTAATTCTCTCAGAGACAAGTAATCTCCAGGAAGACAAAACTTACACCACAGAACCTTCAGTGATATCGAAGATAAAGCTGAAGAAAGAGACAAACAAGTTCGTAATCTAATGCAGTTTTCAGTGATAACAAGTCTATCTACACAAGTGTGAAATATATTCAAGATTCAGCAAACACTAAAGAAACCTCAGCATTATTCCAGTGTCAGCGATCAAATGAATGTTGTTGAACAAGATTAGTTTTTGTCTTGTCTTTCTACACACAAAGGACAAACCCATACCTCTCAAAATAAATACTGTACAAAGTCACTTTATTGTCTCTAAGCATGCTTACTTACTTTGTGAAAAACTATTGTTTATATATGACAAAAGCCTGTATATATGCAACAAAGGACAAGCTCACCTCTAGAAGCTTGCCATGTGTTTTGTACCGTCTGACTTGCATTTAATGCAACATGTATAAATAGCTGAGAAGTTCTTCCTTCTCAACTACACGAATATCCATAGGAAGCAAATTATACCAAGAATTCTACTTCTTGAAGATCAACTATCTACCTAAGAGAAAGGCTTTTTCCCAAGCACAAGACTTCTTAACCTTTTCTTTTAGAAAGCCTTTTCCTTCTTGCTTTATGTATCTTGTGTGTATCTTTGATTATTTAGATAAGTTCTGTATCTTATCTCTTCCGCAAACAATCTGTAAAATTCCATATTGATCTTCTTTATCAATTAAGGATTTTGAAAAGTGAAAGTTGTTGTGTTTGTATTCATCCCCCCTTCTACAACTGTTACCTTTAAACTCTTGTAGATCCGGCTGGGACCAACAAGTGGTATCAGAGCAGTGTTTGTTTTAGTGTATGTCAGTGTTTTGTTGGTGTTTTATTATCTCTTCTTTCTAGATAATGTATTTACCATTCTAATGGTATTTCAAAACACAAACACAAACTTTCACGACAATTTCTCTCTTGCCAAACCACCTCGGTTCATCATAGACAACTTCAGTCTTTGAAAGAAATGGATGTCTCTTTTCTTAGAAGGTGTGGATCCTGAGATTCCTTACTATATTGAAAATGAATCTTATGTTCCATTTGCATTTTCTCCAGTAGTTTCTACTACTGCTACGACTGCCGCCATTCCTGAAAGGCAGATTCCAAAACTACCTCATCAATGGATTGATTAAGACAATAAGAAAATGGCTTTAAATACTCGAGATACATCTATAATAGACATGTCTCTTCTTGATGAGGTTTATCACTCCGTTATGAAGTTAAAAACTTCACAAACCATGTGGGACACTCTTTGTGTTCAATATGAAAGTACTTATATAGTACAAGAATCGAGAAAGATAAATTAAGTAAGATAATATGAAAGTTTTCTTTGTGAAAAATTTGAATCATTGTCTGAAGTACATCAATGCTTTAATTGTTTTCTTATTTGTTATAACCGGTTTCAGACAATCTGGGTTAAGGTAAAATTATACGTAATTAATATTTGAATATCTAATGGTATGCATGATAAAATAATATACATGGATGATATATGTGCAAA
>NC_037532.1:14203496-14238063 GCF_001531365.2 Cynara cardunculus var. scolymus
CTTATCTTTCCGCAGACAATCTTGTAAAATCTGTATTGATCTTTTTTATCAATATATATTTTAAATTTGAAAATTGTGTTTGTATTCATCCCCCCCCTTCTACAAACTGTTTAATATTCTTGTAGACCCTTTGGGACCAACACAGATATCCAATTTGCATCAGTATATTCTTCAATTACCTCAGGATATCTCGTATAGTGCAATCCATGGGTGCGAGTGTACCTCAAGTATCGTAATACTCTAGTAATACTTTTCCAATGTTCATCACTTGGATTACTTGTATATCTACTTAGTTTGTTTATTGCAAAAGCTAAGTTAGGTTTTGTACAACTCATCAGATACATTAGATTGCCAATAATTCTTGAGTATTCTACTTGTGCAACACCTTCACCTCTATTTTTACTCAGATGGTGACTTGTATCAATTGGTGTTCTAGCTATAGTAGAATCATTAGAATTGAATTTCTCTAGAATTTTGTCTACATAATGTGTTTGACTTAATATAAGTCCATTTGGAGTCCTCATGATTTTAACTCCAAGGATTACATCGGCCAAACCCATATCCTTCATGTCAAATGTTGTTTTTAGCATGTTCTTTGTCGATTGAACCATTTTATTGTTATTACCAACGATAAGCATATCATCAACATAGAGGCACAAGATAACATAACCCTTTATTGTGTTTTTAATGCAAACACATTTGTCACATTCGTTTATTTTATATCCATGTTCCAACATCACATGGTCAAATTTTTGATGCCATTGTTTAGGGGTTTGTTTTAATCCATAGAATGACTTTACAAGTTTGCAAACCTTAGACTCTTGTCCGGGTGCAACATACCCCTCAGGTTGTTCCATGTAAATCTCTTCTTCTAAATCTCCATTTAGAAATATTGTTTTAACATCCATTTGATGTACTTGCAAATTTCTAATAGAAGCAATGATAAGCACCAATCTGATAAATGTTATACGTGTTACGGGAGAATACGTATCAAAATAATCAAGACCACCTTTTTGTTTGTATCCTTCGATTACTAACCTGACCTTGTATTTGTCAATGGAGCCATCGACTTTCATTTTTTTTTTCTTGAAAATCCATTTATAGCCTAATGGTTTGCAACCTTGAGGCAGTTCCATTAGCTCCCATGTATGATTTTGCAAGATGGAATCTATTTCGCTTTTAATTGCCTCTTTCCATTGAGGTCCTTCAGACGAATTTACCGCCTCTCGTAAGTTTCAGGTTCTTTTTCAACCATATAAGTATAGAAATCATCACCATATGATTTCTCTACTCTTGCCCTTTTACTCCGTCGTGGCCTTATCTCTTCATACAATTCTGTCTCATGTGAAGTTGCATCATTATGACTCGTTTTTCCTATATTCAGACAAGGAAATACATTTTCAAAAAATGATGCATTTCTAGATTCCATTATTGTGCCGTTGTGAATGTCAGGTACTTGGACTTATGCACAAGAAAACGATAAACACTACTGTTTTGCATATATCTAATAAATATATAGTCAACAGTTTTGGGACCTATCTTTATAACTTTGGGTGAAGGTACGTGTAACACCTCATCCTACTAAACTTAAGATGAGACATGTCACAACCGAAAACGAATCAAAAGTCTACCATTTACAGTACGGAGCTCTAATGAAACTCCAAAAAAAAAACATTACAACCATTATATTACATAGCACTAACATATTCACCTAATAACATAGCAAAGACACAATATTCAACCGCTAGTCTTTTAGAATCTTAAGCCATCTCGACCCTTCATCYTGCCCCTAAGTTAGATCCTGAACCTGCCGAGGTAAAACAAAACAAACCTCGACTGAGCAAAAATTGCCCAATGAATGAATAATAGCAGAAGAATATCAAATATGAATAAATAACTAAAAGGAAACATTATGATACAAATGAAATCAATTTAAGTGTGAATCTCTAAAAAATGAAAGTTATATAATAAAAAAAATATTCAAGGTAAGAAGGTCATCCGTATCATTAGGATACATTGTTCCCGATGGATGATCAGTCCAATCAGGCGTCATAATGGAATGGAAGTGTCGGGACTACACCATTACATTCCCCGGTAACCAGACGTATATGGTATTCGGCTCTATCCGGTAACCAATATAATTGGTATTTGGCTCTATCCGATATTCGGTTCATAGGATGCATCCAACATTCTCTATTTGGCATGGCCGTAGCCTTTATGAGAATGCCATGACTATTTTAGCCATCATGGGGGCGTCTCAACACCCGTGCCCCGAGTATTGAGCCTATTCAAAGTTAAGTCAATAAACTCAAACTCAAATTACCAAATCATGAACCAAACATTTGATAATAAGTCTAATAAAACCACTGAGATTCCAATTTATATAAAATCGATCATGAGTCTTAAAACGTACCGGTAATGGTTTAGATTTCTCAGGTACACAAAATTAATACCAAAACATCATATAACACATAAAAGAATTTCAGATACCAATTTGATCATCTCCCTTTTTTTTGGATATGTGTCATGATCAAGATTTCATAGAATAGATAATCACCACAATTGATTACCCAAATATCAAAAGAAATTAGATATTCGTACCTTGAAAGTGTTTTAAATATGATCAAACAAAATTCGAGGCTTATGAATGGTTCCCTCCTTTCAGATTACCTACACTTATCAGTAAAAGAGCTTTTAGATCATTTTCAATAACACTTCTCATTAACTTCAAGTTCCTACAAGCTATTACCTTTCATAGAACTTATGGACCTTTAAGCATGCTTAACATACCACTAGGACACTTAGTAAACATATAACACAATGCCTAGGACTAAAGACAACATTTGCTAAAATCAAATTTCCACAATCCAAACAGAAGCTAATAGGTTCTGTACACCAAAAGTTTAAGCCTTTTTCTCACACTTAGAAGCTGAGCCAAACTTTATTATAAAAATAAAAGTTGTACATATACCTCTTAGGATTTCATACCAATTAGATTCACATAATTTGGAGTTCTGGTCTATTTTATATAGAATTTATACAAACAGAGTGCAATTTCGAGTGGATTCAGACAGGGTCTAGAAAATCAAAGATTTCAAGTCATGTATGGTTCGAATTAGGTTTCTCAGTACCACAAAGTTGTAGATAACTCAAACACATTTCTAACAATATAAAGAACGCATCAATCGGACAAACGGTTGATTTTATATGAATTTTCAAACTTACAGAAACAAATCTGCCTCCTCTAACAACACCAACTTGAAGAAATTTCATCAATCTTCAATTTTTAACCTATGAATCATGAATCAACTTAGGGTTTAACCATTGCCCTAAAGAAGAAGAAATCAGAAAAAATAAACTATAGACATACCTTATCTTGAGTTCCTAATTCCAATTATAACATCAATTCTTCAAAAACTCAAAGATTTAACAAGAAATTTCTAGGTTTATAGAGATGAGATGAGAAATTTTTAGAGAGAGGTAGGAGAGATCTTAGAGTTAGAGAGAGGAAGCAAGCCTGATTTATTTAACAAAAATAACAATTTTATATATATATATTTACAATATTTACTATCTAACCCTTGATCTTAAGCTTATTTGCAATATAATCATATTTTGGCAATTTCCTTTACAATTTTGGTCCTAACAAGGATTGTTCTAACCAACTTAGAACTCAGATGAATTTTATGAAAATAACTAGGCCTAATAAACGGCTCTTAAAGACTAAGATATGAAACATTAAAGCACTATTTCACACTTGAACAAAATTGGTTCTCGATCAAGAGATTAGATTTACCAAATACAGGGTATTATAGTACGGCAACATTAGTGAGACACCCCCATACTCGAAGGTATTTATAAGATGGTTTTATACCCATCCAATTCTCGTATGGTGTTTTATCCATTTTCTTGCGTGGTACCTTATTTAAAAGGTAATTTGCGGACAAAATATCTTCCCCCACATGGACTGTGGCATTCCCGAACTTATCAACAAGTCATTCATCATTTCTTTTAAAGTACGATTTTTTCTTTCTGCGATGCCATTTTGTTGTGGTGAATAAGGTGCGGTAAACTCATGTCTAATGCCATGAGTAACACAAAATTCTTCAAATGGTGATACATACTCACCTCTATGATCACTTCTTAGTACTTTAATCTTTTTGCTTAGTTGGTTCTCAGCCTCACTTTTATACACTTTAAACTTGTCTATTGCTTCATATTTACTTTTAAGTAAGTAGACAAAACAAAGTTTAGTGTTATCATTAATGAAAGTGATAATATACTTGTTTCCACCTCTAGACAGGGTCGACTTCATATCACACACATCCGTGTGAATTAAACCAAGGGGTTAGGTAGTCCTTTCAATGGTCTTGAATGATGTTCGAGTTAATTTTGATTCAATACGTGTATTACATTTGTACTTAGAGTCGATACGAAAATGAGGTATGTGTTCAAGTTTGATTAATCAACAAAGAGTATCAAAGTTACAATGTCCAAGTCTAGCATGCCAAATATTTGTAGACTCAAGCAAATAAACGGAAGAATTATTCATTTCATTCATTTGAGGCTTAATAGCCATTACATTTAACTTAAACATGCCACCATCGGCATACCCTTTTACCACATACACACCCATTTTGGTAAGCACAAACTTATCCGACTCAAAAACCAAGCGAAAACCATGCTTGTTTAGCAACCAACCTGAAACTAAGTTCTTACGGATTCCAGGTACATACAACACATCATTCAACGTGAGCTCTTTTCCGGATGTCATCTTCAAAACAATCTTTCCACTTCCCTTGACCTCATAAGTAGCCGAATTACCCATAAAGAGCTTGTCGCCATTGTCAACAACTTGGAAGTTCCTAAACCACTCTCGATTAGAACATATGTGACGGGTAACATCCGTATCAACCCACCAATCCTTCGGGTTTGAGTCCATGAGGTTGACTTCAGAAATAACCGCTGCAAGGTCAATGTCAGACACATCTTGAGTGATCTTTTCCACAACATTAACCTCCTTAACTTTATCGCGCTTTGGAAGTTTGCAATTAGCGGAGTGGTGACCCGGTCAATCACAATTATAGTAGTTCCCTTGAAACCTCTTTTTAAAAATTCCACCCTCTGCTCCCATGTGGGCACCCTTCCCTTTCTTTATATTCTTACCTTTCACCAACTTGTTCCTTACCGAAGATTGACCATGTTCCACCAAATTGGCTTTCTCAGAAGTTGGAACATAGTCTTTCTTTTGTGCTTTCTTATTGTCCTCTCAATGCGGAGACGAACAATGAGCTCCTCTATATTCATTTCCTCTCGTTTGTGTTTTAAATAATTTTTGAAATCTACCCAACCGGGGGGGGGGGGGGGTAGTTTCTCAATCATTGCCGCAACCTCAAAAATGTCTCACTAATGACCATACCTTCGGCTTGGATGTCATGCATGATTACTTGAAGTTCTTGGACTTGGCTAATAACGGTCTTATTATCTATCATTTTATAATCAAGAAATCGGGCAACCACAAATTTTTTTGTGCCGACATCTTCAGTTTTGTACTTTTTCTCTAGTAAGTCCCACAACTCTTTAGTTGTTTGTTTTCACACAATACACATTTGGACATTCTCTTCTTCTTCAGCGATCTTAGGACCCCCTTTTTTCAATCAAGAATCGTGCAAGATTCAAAATAGTTAAATAGAAGAGCATCTTTAGTTGCCACCTCTTGAAGTGCAAACCCGAAAACTTTTCCGGTTTCTCCGCATGATTAAATGGTAAGTTAATCGAAGGGTTTCCGTTTGCAACCAGAGTGGTATGCAAAGGTTGGGAAGCCTCAACTTTCTCGGTTGTCATTCTGCAAAATCAACACCAAACCGAGTGTTTTAGAATAACCGAGATACACCCAAAGTAAACGGAAACAGTTTTGTAAAACAAAAAAAACCCTTTAAAAAACAGTTTTGTAAAACAAAAAAAAAACCCTTTAAAAACTGTTGACAATTTTTTCCTTTAAACTAAGTTGGAAAACTGCAGCTTTAGGAAGCGGAGCCTTGACAGTAGAAAGCTTCAAGAAACGTCGCCTAAAACAGTAGAAAATTGCAGGAAAAGTGAAGCAAAACCTGCAGGTTTTTATGGTCTAAAAATGAAGCAAAATCGTAGAGGTTGATGTTATAACAACAAACTATTATTAATTTTTTTTCTTTCATTAAAAAACAGTGAATACAACCTGAGACCTTTAAGTTCGTTTCCGTAACGGAATTTGTTTTAAGCTTGTTAGACAAAATTTTAGTTGACGAAGAATAAGAACGAACAAGGTTGATTTGGAACCGAGGCCTGTGTTTAACACAATGTCCTTAAAACAAATTTGTCCCACTATGAACGTTTGTTTCTCAAGATACAACGACAAGAACGGTTCTTCGAGACCTCCGAACCTAAGAAGGTCCGAAAATTACCTTGACAACAAGTAGTTAACACATTAGTAAAAAGAAGAAGAGGCAAAATGTATTTCGGTATCTTTTCTGGTTGGAGGAGTGCCTTATTTATAGAACCACTTTCGTAACTAATAGGCCATAATTAACACGGTCTTCATGGTGAAATTAAAACCGAAATGGTTGATTTAGGCTTTAATTATGCATTAGAAACCGAAATCCCTTTAATTATGCATTAGAAAATTTTGGCAAAATGTGTCTGAACTTTTTCTGGTCGATCAATGGTGCATTCGTGTCCGTAGGATGCGCGCACACAAGTTCAGTTAACCGAAGCCATTTCCGGTTCACATTTGCACCCCCCCCCCCTGTGCGCACAAGAGAGAGCCTTGGTGTTATAAGTCTTACAATCTCATGAATTGTTTTTACTTATAAACCTTCTTTCGTTTTACTCTTCCTCTTATGTGGGATGGCTCAAATAGCCATTTACCCACTTTGCATTCCCTTTCTAATACCTTACTTTGTTGATTAATTTCTCATTCATACGAAGTTCGTTTTTGACGTTCAATGTCTCGAAACAAAGATATTATGGAGGAGAATATCAAACTATAATAATCTGCATAAATTGAGATTATTTAAGTTCCAAGAACAACGCTCCAAAATGAGAAAAACCCATTTTTTTCTCACGTATAGATTACTAATATTTTCTCACGAGGACAAATTAAATAGAAACTTCCAAAGTAGGGAACCAAAGCTGATTTGTTTTCTAGATGTGTTTGGGGGGCACAATCGAGACTTAAAGCAAATAAACCCTAACAAATATGGGTTTCTTTATCTAGACGATGACTTTTTCTTCACTTTTGACGTTGAGAGAGATCAATGGTGAACATGATTTGGATTAGGATGCTTTGACGTTAGGAAAAACGAACACAACATTGTTGAACCATGGCCTTTAAACAAAGCATTAACTACAATCTCCTGTACGTGTTGATTCAACCAACATCAACATATATCTATGGAGGAGAAAGAGACAACCATAAATGGAATTCAAACGAAAGGGGTGATGGAAACTGAAGAAGCATATTTTGGTGAAGAAAACAAGTTCTTGTTCTTATTTTCTTTTTGGATTTAAAATGCCATGTCACACTATTTTGCTTTTAATTTATTGCTTAATTGTCAATCTAAAAATGTATATATATGTCATGTTAGAAAAAACTAAGCCATGTACGATATACAACTTGATAATATGGCAATCTTGGCCTAAAATAGGAAAAGTTGAAAGTTGGTTACATTGATTGAGGGGGAAAAAATACTTTGTTACACTAGATAAGAACTACAAGAAATTTTGTTACATTTTGATGCATTTTTCCTTAATTGATTTTATATAATATAATGAGTTTATTCCCTATGAATCCCAAGTTTTTCATTTCATGTTAAACTTGGGGAAAGGAAAATTCATTTCCATTTTCATTTTCATTCTCATTCCCGTTTTCTTTCTCGTCCTAAACCATACAACCTCGTAGGGGCCGTTTACCAAACGCTTACTCGGGTAAGTGAATACTAAGTCACATTACCTTACCGGATGAATATGGTAAGGACCAAGAATCTTACCCGGTAAGAGCGAGACAAGGACCAAAGTCTTACCCGGTAAGTGAGGGCGATAACTCTTACCACGGTAAGCGCTTACAGGGTAAATTGTTCCATCTTGATGGACTTAAATCTTATCTAGTGAGTAAATAAAAGTGTTAAATTTTACCGGTAAACACTTACCAGGTAAGTGTTTGGTAAACAACCTCTTACTCTCTTGCTCCAATTTCCCATGTCTCGCCCATCTTCTATCTGGTGTAGAATTTAATTCAATTCTTGTACATACAAATTTTAAACACATAATGAGTCAAATTACAAAATGTTTCATTTAATTAAGACAATAGAGAAGAGAACATTGGTGTCTTTGAAGTTGGGTTCCATATGGAGTCGATAATCCTGTATGGGGCCGATAATCAGCTTTTTACTCGAATAAAGAATAGTACACATAATAACTGTAACATCTCATTCTAAGGGTTGATTAAAGAATGTATTCTTTTTATAAATTAATTTGAGGGGTGGAAATGTTAAAAGAGAAATCAAGGGGGTCTAATGTTTTATATGTTAAAAAAAAGAGGAGATAAAAAGATTTAATTTTTCATTCTTTTTTTTCCTTTCACGATTTCTCCTCCATCACAAACTTTGGCTCCTCTCATCGCCTCTACCTCAATCGAGCTTCTTTAATCGCTGGCGATTTTTCTGTTCATCTTCGGCGTCTCATCAAGTTCCTTTTTCCTTTATTGTAGCCAAGGTACCAATTCCTATCTTTCTTATTGAGTTATTACCCGTGATTTCATTATGCCATCATTTTGAGTGAAATCTTTTAATTGTAAAGAAATAATGGCTATAATGGTCATGCCTTGCATAATTAGATATGAATTTGGATTTTCATTGTTGTTTTCAAGTTTTAGAAGTGTTTAATCAAGAACTGAAGCTCGAAGTTTCAATATTTAACTATCTTTACGGTCAAACTATGAAGCTTTAAAATTACATGGAAAAAAAATGAAAATACTTGATATAGTTTGTTTCTTAGTATCGTTTAGGTGATATTATATGAATTCAAGAAGAAAAATCTCACGCAAACTTGTTTTTGATGAGAGATTAACATGTTGGTACTAAACAATCGACTGTTCTTAAAAGTTAAATTGTTTTGCATGAAACCCAAATTGTGTAGTTCTAAACAAAGTTAAAGATTGAGATTAAATGATGGAGTTATAAAAGGTATATAAAACGGTTTAATCATCAAATCACCATTTCATGGGGATTTTGATGGATGTTCAGAGTTAAAGAAGGTGGATATTCGGTTTGAACTAAAATATGGAAAAATTATATGTGGGAACCTTCTATGCATATTTTAAATGGTAAAAATAATCATGTTTTGAAGGCTAGAATTCAAACCAAGAACTCCAAAAGAAACATGGTTAGGTGGTAGGGTTGAAATAGATAGTTATTAGAACTTGTAAAAATCATAATAAATCACTCGTAACTCGAATTTAAGCGTGTAATACCTTTTTCGAACCATTAGAATGTATTCTACAAGTTGTTGTGACAAACATGACGCAACTAAAACTTTAAGTTGATTAAAATCAGATTTTTCAGAGCTATTCGTTTTGTTTAAACGTGAAAAAGAACGACTTTTATAAATTTAAATTTAAAATAGTTTTAAAACTGGTTAGAGTGATTCTTAATAGATTGAAAAGGGTTGTTTAAATGTGTTGGTAGAGCGGATGTACTGATATAAATCGTGTATGGGTTGTTTAGGCGTCAAGCCGGTTTATACAAGCCACTAGGAGACTAGATTCACAGTAATCCAGCTAAGGTGAGTTCAAGTAGATTTTATTGGGTGCACGTCAAAAATATGTGTTAACATAACTGATTCATGTTGTTTATATTGAATGTGTGTCATGGAAAATGCTTTATGCAAAGTGAAATGAGCATGCTGACTGACTGATGATTATGTTGTATTCACTTGATATATTGAAATTTGATATTTAGTTATACATGCTCAATTTATTTTAATGAAAATATGATATATGTTGAGTGGTGATGCATATTGATAAAAAACATTGAACTTAGGACGTTCATTGAAAGATGTCTAAAATTGAGGGGGGGGGGGAACCTAGTTAGGTGGCTATTAGGCAAGGGCCCTAGAGGGCCAAGAATATACACTGACTTGGGAGGTCATATTGATGTATGTATATTGACCTGTGAGGTCAAATGACATGCCTAAATTAGCCAACGGTATAAATGGGCTGCTTTGTTCTCCCTCATCAACCGATTATGGTAGGACTGCTCTATATTGATCAATGATGGTGTTGATAAAAAAAAGTTGTTATCATGAGGGATTACCTGAGAGAATTATGATGTGGGAAACCACTCCCTTTATTGATGGTTGGTAAAAAATGATATGTTGCATGATTATTAGTATTTACAAATCATGCACCATTTTGGAATTATGAATCAGCTTGATATTTTTTTCATTTAAATGTATTATGATGTGAAAGTCTTAAACTCACCAGGTGTGAAACCTGACTTGTTTTGTTTGTCGACGTGTATCCCAGGACCAGGTACGAATGCAAGTGCTAGAAAAAGCTAGTACTTTATATACCAGGATGACGCGTTATGTGATGACTTTTTGGGAAATGATCTGGTAGCGGATGGTGTTTTTGAGTTGTATGTATATAGATTAGTCAGGTTATGTGGCATTTTGTATATTTAATATTTTGGGAAGTTCTTCAGATGTTGACGCCGATTTTTCCTAAGAGACTATAACATGGAAGTTTTTTCAAAAAAGGGTGAGTAGTAATGAATGACAAGGGTGACCTTTTATAGCCATCATCGCCTTAAATGCCACTTTCCTACTTTAACACATGTCTTCATTTGATTTTTTGATCTATGCATGCTTGCACTCTTTATTTCAGCCTTTGAGGTTGATGTAGACACTTGTTAACCTATCACATCCTTCTGTATGTCAAGGAAATAGTAAACAAAGTGTGACACTAACAAAATAGTATTTTATAACTTACTTTACCTGACATGTTGTGCAAGTTCTCATACCAAGATAGGTGTCGAAGAGTTGGTGAGCCAAACTTGTTGGACAAGTTTGTACTCCAAAATTTGTACCAGTAGTAGTATTTGTCAGACTACTAGTTGACTTTATCTTGTATTGATATTCTTTTTGGCTAGATGACAAACCAATTTGCTTTGGTGACGATCTTGGCCTCATTTCAACTAGTCTTCAACTTTGTTGAATGCATTTTGTTCTTGGATCAATACAGATAGTTACAAGACTTTTACAAATAAAAATCCCATCTTTTTCTATTTCGAAATATAAGCTATATATCGAATTTCCAGCTATAGAAATATTATGAAGATGCTTTATCGGATACTAAGAGACTCGGTATAAATTGTGGACATTTGAATCTTAAGCTTTAAGTGACCAATAAGAAAGTCAAACGGATTTTCTTGATCAGATGGACACTTCTTAAAAACAGAAGATTTGTCTTTACAATCTATACGAAGGATCCGATGAAAGAGTTACATCCAAAACATAAAGCTTAAGGTTCAAATGTTACTATATTAGAACTACATTTGATGAAGGAAATTCATTGGATAAATTCCTTGTAAGGCTAGATAAACAAGAATTTTTTCTGAGTGTTTGATCAGATACTATGAGTATTACCTACAAATTCGTTGGTTGAGTCCAACAAAGACAATCCATTTAAATAAGGTGATAGACTAAATCAAATTAAGAGATTGAATCTTTAGATTTAGCTATCAAGAAATATAGAAAAAGAAACCTATTCTTTTTTGTAAAACACATATTAGATCTACGGTTTTGAGCTAGCACCCAGTGGAGGCGCGAAGCGTGTTCGTGTGTGGATTACCAATAGAGGAAGCCTACTTTGGTTTTCTAAGTGCTCCGTCAATTCCTGACAAGATCTGAAAGGTAACCCTCTAAACACTATATGGTTGTTTAGATTTGTTTTATAAGTCATTGGATCCGTCTTAGGTTTTAGTTTGATAAAAGTTTTCTAAATAATTGTAACCTAAAATTATTTTTCCACTGCAATTAAAAGGTTACAAAATTTTAAAACCTTACAAAAAGATTGAATGTCATCGTCTTTTCCACTTCCCAAGTTCATCTGTTCAATGTTAGCCGATGTTAGTCAAAAATTTCCCGCTTCCAATTTCTTGTCAAGTTGGGTTACTAGAAATGGATATTTCATTCTTTCTGAGGTGTTTTCTTGCTTTCCTTCTTCGTCTTGTCTCCACTCGTTGTTATTTGAGTTACTATCTTCTTCTTCCTCTGAGATTTCTTCATCGTTCACTGCCTCTATGGAGTTTGCATTACCATCACTTCCAAGATCTCTTATTTGCTCATCATCAATATTTCTTTTACATCCTCTTGACACCCTAACCTTGAAGATTTTTATCCCCATTTAACTGTAAGTAATTCTTCGATTGGATTAACGTTGATTTTATTAATCAAAACTTTCCCGACCACTAGATATTGATCTTCCATCAACGAGCAGTTTTTTGGTTTCGTTACTGATCCCCACTGTTCCACAATACTTATAAAGACGTTTGTTGTCCACCAATGAACCGGGACACCAAGAATATTTATCCATGTGAGTCTACCTTGGGGTCTATAATTCGCTTCCCATTTCCTTACATTCCATATCCATTGTCAGATTCCATGTTTATGATCTTCCAAGATATTCGTTATTGTTTATTCATTTTACAAAATAAAAGAACTCCAAACTGACAAGATACTTGAGGTTGAAGTTCGATAAGAATTTTGCCTTGCATAGTTCCATTAGATTCACCCATCTTTGTTTTTGTCCTTACTACTGTTAGATTGACTTCTCAGAAGCATATCTATTTTGTTAAAAGTTTTTTGAAGACTGGTGTGTTATCTATGTTCTTGAGTCTAACAAACCCGAATCTTAGACCATTACGAAGTCGCTTTCTTTCCAAGTACAAGTTAACAATGAAACCATATTTTTTGAACATTGTTGGTCCCAAAATGGTCTACAAGATAAGAAACAATTTGTAGAAGGGGGGGGGGGGATGAATACAARCACAAAGTTTTCAAATTTAAAATATATATATTGATAGAGAAGATCAATACAGATTTTACAAGATTGTTTGTGGAAAGTTAATGTATAGGAAACCTATCTAAACAACCTAACTTAAGTCATGAATGAAAATACGAACTTAAAATTCCAAACACACATAATATGTTTAACATAATTCGTTACATCATTGCGGAAGCGTAAAATACTTTAACATAATCAATGCTAATTAAAAAGTCTAATAAAGCATGATTTTCAAAACATAGTCCCTTCTTTCTTCTTTCACTCGTCTACTGACGAATGATACCTGAGATATATACATGTATAGTATAAGCAAAAAGCTTAGTGAATACAATATGGTTTCATGATCACATGCACACATAAAATAGCCTTTTAGCGTATTTTAATTATTATCTTACAAGTGAGGCCTCGGCTCGTCACTTTTCTTTGCGTATGTGGCGTATTCTATGGACGAGGACCCCAAGACCTCGGAATTGCAAGCCCTCCTTTCACGTCCAATCCACCCCGTACGGTGGACGAATCTTGCCGTATCATACTAGTTGTATATCATTTATTTGCAATATTCACTCATTAATGCAAATCTCATCGTGACATGCAACATACATCTCATGCAAGTGACAACATATAAATCACATATGCATCATCATCATTTTTTCACATTGTACACATACTTGAATATCATCTCGATAATATCAAGTCATCATAATCTTTCTCATTAACATCACCTTTCATATCATGCATATATTTAAATATCATGCACATCAATGGAATCAAGTTATCATCATATGCATATAAACATATCATACATATATCATGGATAAAATACTTTTATAATAATCATGTATATATCCCATAAAAATCACATAATGTACTCACCTTGAATTGTTAACGTTCAATAGGCTTTTCTCTCAAAAACGGCAACCTACATGATAATTATACCATGATATCTCATTAACGTCTAAATTTCTCCAAAAAGTCAACAAAAGTCAACTATTGTCATTCTGCCCCAACCTAAAGTCAAACTTCGTATACAAGCATCTTAGTATACCTCAAACAACTCTATTTGACCTATCATTAACATCCACATAGGTCAAACGAACCAAAAGTCAACCCTTGGTCAACTTAGTCACTCCAAGGAAGACCAGAGCCTCTGTGGCGACCAGAGCCTCTGGTTGTATTGACTAGAGCCTCTGTGGCGGCTAGAGCCTCTGTGGGCGACCATACTTAGAAAATAAATTAACATCAAACCAGAGCCTCTCTGGTCTCTCTTCCAGAGCTTCTGTTCTCACGACCAGAGCCTCTGGTTGTACTAACCAACACTTCTGACTCGTATACTTTAAAAATGGTCATTCATCTTATGGAGCAAAACTAGGAACATACTGCTTCGGTCCATCGGGCCTCTGGTTCTAAGCCACACTTGAAACGCATTTCGTCATTCAGGACCAGAGCCCCTCTGGTCTCTCTTCCAGAGCTTCTGGCTTCACAACCAAAGCCTCTAGTTGAACCAACCCATAGCAAATAATTCGACTAGGACCAGAGCCCCTCTTGTCTCTCTTCCAGAGCCTCTGGCTTCATGACCAGAGCCTCTCGTCGAGCTAATACAACAAATAATCCAACCAGGACCAGAGCCCCTCTGGTCTCTCTTCCAGAGCCTCTGGCTTCATGACCAGAGCCTCTGGTTGAACTAATGCTTGGAAAATAATTCAACCAGGACCAGAGCCCCTCTGGTCTCTACACAGACTAAAAGTTAAGATTTGAGACATACGGCTACCAAGGTCTTACAGAGGACCTAATCACGAAGCTAACCAAATAAGGAACATGGATGATAGTTGAGTGTTTTACCTCTAAACGCAGATAATGGATGGGGACTTTGAGCTCCGATTTCTCTCCCGATACTCAATGAAATATTAGGAAGTTAGAATGCAAACTGTAGAGCGAAGTGAAGTCTATTTATAAGATGAGGTTTTTGTCGCAATAGTTGAATAATCGAACCAATAGGGAGCTTCAAAGGAGAGGTCGGTATCATATCTCTGAATTGCAGATATTTACAAAACAGGTCCTTCTGTTGGACTTGCTCATCTCTGACCCGACAGAGGTCGCTTTCACACTTCTGCGTTGCAGGTCTGGAGCGTAGGTACAAAACAAACCCTTCTGCATTTGCAGGTCTGGTGCAAATTTTACAGAACAGGTCCTTCTGATTTGGACCTGTTTACCTTTGACCCGACCCCTTTAACTTTCACGAATTTACAACTTTTACCCATGTCCCGACATTCTCTTTCACTTAAGGTCCGAACTTTAAACTTATTTTGAGATTTCGATTACTACTTCCTCAACTAAATACATAAATATTTTAACACCTCAAACGAATTTAATAAATGAGAATTATCTATTTAAAGACCCGTACGATATATATATATATATATATAAATTTTGGGTTTTACACTTCTTGTCCTCATCGTTCCACTGATGTGGAAGCTTTGAAATCTGCCGTTCAGGAATCGCGACAGTCGTAGCTGTTGCTGGAACAGCCGGAACAATAGCAAATGGAATATATGGTCCATTTTCTATATAGTGTAGAATTTTAGGTTTCACACCTTCCAGAAAGAGGGACATCCGGTTCTTCCAGAGACTAAAGTTGTCACGGACAAATCGGGGAGGTTTGGCAAGAGAGCCATTGTCTTTTGTGTGTGTGTGTGTTTGTAATTTGTAAAGCCATTTGAAAGTAGTAAGTTATCAAAGAAGAGATAAATTAATACAAAAAAATAACAATACACAAGTAAAGAGAGAAAACACTGCTCTGATACCACTTGTTGGTCCCAAAAGGGTCTACAAGATAAGAAACAGTTTGTAGAAGGGGGGGATGAATACAAACACAAAGTTTTCAAATTTATAATATATATTGATAGAGAAGATCAATACAGATTTTACAAGATTGTTTGCGGAAAGATAATGTATAGGAAACCTATCTAAACAACCTTTGGTCACACACAGAGGTTTAGCAAATACAAGAAAAGAGAATGCTAAAAGAAATATCTTTTACTTAAGCTAGAAGAAACTTGAAGTAAGAATAAGGTAAGAGAGTGATACGCGCACTCTGTATGAAGAAGAAACACTTCTATTTATACCCAGTGCATTAAATGTTCATTTAATGCAGTAAGGTAGGGTTTAGAGTGCGTGTCAAGCCTTAAGAGGAAGACTTGTCCTTTGCTACAGTGAATAGTATAAAAGCACTATTCATGAGCAGACATCCTTGCCTAAAGTTGGTGGACAAAGAGTCGACTAATCGGCTCCGTACGGTACTAAGTTTAGTAAGGGTATGGGTTTGTCCTTTGTGTGCAAAAGGACAAGACAACAACAATCGTGCTAAGCAAGATTCCTTTGATCGCTAAATGCTGGAATAACCTGGAGGTCTCATCATCATTCGCTGAAGCTAGAGCAGTCTTCACACATTAGTAGATAGGCTCGTAATCACTGTATACCGCTTCAGATCACGTACTCGCCAGTCTCTAATCTTCAGTTTCAGTATTCGACATTCGCTGAAGGTTCTTTGGTGTGAGTGTTGTCTTCTTGAAGTATTGTTTGTCTTTGAGATTTATAAAACAAGTTTCTCAGCGATCATTGAACATACTCAGTGTATGATCGCTGAAACTGAAAATACAGAAACAAAATTACATCGATAGATAAAAGGGATTATCATCAAATCACTGAGAGAGAGGATCAACAAACATCCTTCACAAGTCCGCTGCATTCCAATTCTAGGGAAATTTGAAGAATAAGAACGATGTAACCCGATGTCATTTACCCCCATGATTGATCCCTTTTGAAGCTTGCAAATTGTACCACTATCTAGTTCCACTTTCCTATTTCCCTTACCTGTTGGAAATTTTGTGGGTTGGAAGTTTGTCTTCCATCTTACATTTGTAGACAAAGAATTTCTAGAAAAGCTTATAAGGCTTTCTCTAGAATTGGGCTTGAAAAAATTGTTGGACTCATAGTGGGGGTCTTGAGTGGAAGGCCCAACACACACACACGCACGCGTGGTCATGGCTGAGGCCAAGGCCGAGGGAGCGAGTGTGGGATTCGCGAAAGTGGTGCGAGGATGTGCACTTTGCACTTCGCACGCCAAGCCTCTGACGAGAGACTTGGTAGGGTCAACAACCAGAGACATGGGTCTGAAACCACGTAGAATCAGTTAGTGATGGAAACCCAACTTGGATATAGTGCTTCTATCTACCAAGTTTAAAGGGTAACAATAAGTCACTTGACTGATAGAAGGTACTATCAAATGATAGATCCATGTAAGGTGAAAGATAGTGCCGCGTTGTCGAGAACAAGGATGAGTCAATCTCTTAACAAAGTTTAGAGGCATCTTAACAACGAAGATGTTATAGAACTTTGCCTATATGACTTAGAGGTGGTGCCGCCTTAAACGAAGAGTAGTGGTTTCTATTTTAGTAAGTCATGAAACAGGGTTTAGCGCATGGCCATATTAACGCTTAATGAGAGAGCAAGGTTGATAGATGATGTGTGTAAGTAAGCCGAAGTGGTCGTAAGATTTAATGTTTAAATCCTAAGGATACCATTGGATTGATCCCTTCTTTCATACTTACATTAAACAGGGTTTAATCTTAGTGACACCACTGTAATATTATCTATTATGAATGTCAGAAAACTTTCCAACCTGGTGGGGGATTGTTGGAAATTTTGTGGGTTGGAAGTTTGTCTTTCATCCCATATTCGTAGATAAAGAATTTCTAGAGAAGCTTATAAGAATTTCTCTAGAATTGGGCTTTGAACAAGTTGTTGGACTCACGGTGGGGGTCTTGAGTAGAAGTCCCAAGACACACGGGCGCACGTAGCCATGGCCTAGGGCGCGAGCGCGGGCATGGGATTCGCGAAAGTGGCGCGATGAGGCGCACTTTGCACTTTTCACGCAAAGTATGTTTTTGGTACAAAGTCAAGAGGAGAAGGAAAATAACTGATTTTTAAAATTCGGTTTTTTGACTTAGTCTAACCACGTTTAGAGATAATGCTCAATGGAGAAAAATCCTCCATCTTTATCAAGCGATATCTGGGGATTATTTCGTGGGAGGTTTTAGGGTTTCACCCAATATATATACTGGGTTGAAGCCGTCTCTATGAATACGGAAAAAATCAGTTCTTTTCTTCATGCGATCGTTGCTTCCGAACATTCTTTTCTCTCTACCAATTTCTGCATCCACCGTGCTCTATTTTCGTGTTGATCGCTGTTCATAAATGAAACGTATGCTGCATCAAATCCTGGGGCTTTGCGACTAGCAGACTCACAACGAGAAAAGAGTTGTCGTATAAAACCTTAAAGGACAGATTTTTCCATGCAGATTACAATTCATCGACAGTTTAATCAGGTTGGTTTTATATTTAGTGCATTGTATTTAATTTCTGTTCACTAAGTGAACAACTTTGCTTTTACTCCTTTCTTTCATTGAATGTATCGTGAATGATAGATTCAATCTGTGTGAATTGACAATCTGTTGAGGTGTTGTGAGTTCTGAACACAAAAAGTTATTATCTTTGATATTAAAAATTTTAACTTTTCGTTAAAGATTTAAAACTTTTATAAAGTTTAAAATTTTATTTGTTTCATCTATCTTACTAGAATTATTTTTCAACATCACCTCTCACCTCTCACCTCTCACCTCTCACACTCATCTCTCTCCCTAAGAGTTTGTAGCTGCTTTTTAGAGTTTCACTTTTGTATATTTTAACCATGAAGGTCATTCACAATGTATTTTATGTTCGCATTTGTTTTGAGGTTCAAAAAGAGTTTGATATCAACATAGTGTGTTTAAGAATTAAGATATAAAAGTCCACGCACAATGGAAATGACATTTAACAACTAGTAGTTAACGTGACTTCTGGACGTCTCTATGACACATCCTCAGAAGCAATGGAAACTTTATGGTGATTTGGCACTTGATGTTAGCATTGATCTAGTGATAGTAGTTGCTAGGATCCGTGGGAAAAGAGATTTTTTTCATTAGGGACAATGATGGATATGGGATGTCACTGTTGACGAAAGATTCCATGATATTGGTATTGACATTGAAGACTGCAATACAATCAATGACGATACATGATTTGAGAGAATGAGCTACTCGATTCAAACATTTCCGCTAAGTTGATACATTCTAAAACACAATATTCTATAAATAAGTATTTAAAGGTTTCCGTAAAAGTTAAATAGCTTAATACAGTAAAAATACGCTACAACTTCTTTCAATAATTATATAGCATAATATAGTACGAAACACATGCATAGTTTTATATATGTATATATATTGTATGAATAAATATACAATCTTGAAGTTTTATAGCACGAGACATAGTTTACAACATGAAAATATTTTGTCCATATGCTTGTAGACATGCACTTGAGACACTAAGAAAGAACACAACATAGCAAGAAAACATGGTCATAACAAGTGTACATGTGATTACACCCCTTTTGTACTTAATAGACATATGGTGGTTTGTCATCATTGGACATAGGCATACATTTCATATTCGATTACAAGAAGTTGACAAGTCATTTTAGACAAAATTTACAGATAGAGTTCATAGTGCATGACGTATAGTCACGATTTATAGGAGTAAGTAGCTATAAAGTGATGACAATAATTTATTACAACGAAACAAACAACCATATCGAGATCTAATCTATCTACTATCTACTTGACACTTCATCTAGTGACGTCCTGATCATAAAAAAAAAGTCGTAAAATGCTTCAAAGTCGAAAGAAATGTCTATGCCTCGTCAAGTCTGGGCAAAATTCTTGCAATGCAAAGAAAGTACAAAATAGGAAAGGTAAGATCTTGACGTAGTTTTCTATGATTGATGCATAAGTTGTATAGTAATTATGTCTCATAAATAGGGCTTGACAAACACGCCATTAAAGTATCAATAGATGGCGGGATGACATTATAGTTGAATTTAAGCAAGTGCGAAGAGGTCAAAATCATTTTTGGTAACCTATAACGGTTTTGAAATTGGTAATTTTCCTTTTGAAAACATGTTTCAAAAGAAATGTTTAAGGGTATACGTAAACAATAAAGATAAGTAGGTGACCAATTTAACAGGTTATCGATAACCAGATTTTAAGCCACGTGTTAGAAAAAGTATAAACTCTACTTTAAAAGTGTAATAAATAGTTTTAAATAAAACAAATATTTACAGAAATTCTTTTTCTTGATAATTGGGTCTTTCTTTATTAACCCTATGAGAAAATATTAGAATATTTTTGTTCTATTTGGTAGCGTTTGGTATGCAGATCGGATGAGACACGATATGATTTGACATAACGGGATAAGATTAATTGTCTGTCCCATGTTTGGTACAACTTAAACAAGACTGTACTAATTATCTGTTTTACGTTTGGTAAGCTGGACATGACAAGTCAAAACTATTAAAATGACGAGATTGTCCTTAAATGCTATTTCAATATAAACATCATATATTCAGTAACGAAATAGAAACAAAAAATCATGGAAAACAAAAATGACATTAGCATCATATGTACTCTTGAAAACAAAAGTCAAAGTAGCACGAAAAACAAAAACCATGGTCCAATGGTTAAGTATCAAAAGAACCATGGTTAAACAAATCTTTGAACCATGGAGATTATGAAAATAGATGTATAGAACCATGAAAAT
This sequence comes from Cynara cardunculus var. scolymus, assembly GCF_001531365.2. NCBI lineage: Eukaryota > Viridiplantae > Streptophyta > Magnoliopsida > Asterales > Asteraceae > Cynara > Cynara cardunculus. The sequence continues at coordinate 14,224,285 of NC_037532.1, forward strand.
CCATAAATCGAAGACCATTATTGGAAATCAAGAAATCGATGTCTTCAACCATGGAAATCGAGAGATTGAAGACTATGGTTGGAAGAAATTGTATTTGAAAGAAATCTATAGATTGAAGTCCAACAAATCGTACCTGGAAGAAATCAAGATCGAAGGTGTGGATGCGGTGAAGAATCAATAGTTTGGAAGAAATCGAGATCAAAGATGTGGAGAGATGAAGAATCGATGATAGTTTGGAAGAAACTCGTGTGTTTGATTTAGGATGGAGGCGATGCTATTTTACTTTAGATCTTAGGTGTCCGATGTTGTAAAGAGGGTAATATAGTAATCTTAGCATTTCTCAAGTTGTGGAACAAAAATTCTTAAACTTCTATTCCATGAAAATTAGTTTTTATTCAATAATATCTCATCTAATTTTTATCCCATAACATACCAAACATAAAACTGTTTTTTTTCCCTTTATTTCCCACCCAATTTGGGCACCAAAATTTGTCAACTTTATATTTCGTAAAATATGATTAATTTTCTATGATATCTAATATTAAAGGGTTTTTTTTATCATACAAAAAGTTATTGTTTTTATTTTGAAACAATTTCAAATAAAAATTGATTAATAATATTTTAAGTATATTTAATTTTGTCTGGTATATGATGTATCTAAAATATATTCGATCTGAAATAATTTTATTATATCTAAAATAAAATATTTATTTAAAGAAATACCAAATATAAGATTTTTAAGTAACTATAAATTAAATCATCAAGGTTGAACATAAATTTAGGTCACTTTTTTCCTTATAAGTTAATAAAATACTGATCATTAAATGTTGTGTTTTAAAATATTATATAAATGGAAATTAATTGAAAATGTGTGGTGATTTATGGTAATTTATTTATTTTTGTGAGAAAGAGAGAGAGAGAGAGAAGGGGTGTAGATGTAATTTGGCGATGATAACGAAGGAGGGTCAGGAAGAAGGTGGAAGCGAGTGAGCTTTTTTGTAGTCAGGGGGCGACTGACCGACACCGTGTTGCGTTTCGGGAATCACACCTGCAAATAAACATCTAACCTTCCGCTATACAACAAAACTACTACTGAAATCCAAGCACAAGTAGATTGGGCGGCGGCGGCGGCGGCGGCGGAGGAGGTGGAGGAGGAGGAGGAGGAAGGACGGAGGGAGGGAGGTCCAGGTGAAGAATGAGATACTGCGCCATTCGATCAGCCATACATTCATCCATTTCTACTGCTGTTGCTGCATTCAAACAATATGGGTAATTGTGGTACTCGCGAAGAATCTGCTGTTGTTTCAGATGCTCATCATCAAGGTTTCTTTTGCTTTTGCTTTACTTTTCAGTTTTAGTTCCAGATCTAGGGCGCCTTTTCATAGTTGGCGTAATACTCAATTATTGTGCATTTTTTTCTCTCTTAGTGTTTGATTGTTGCTTCGTTTTCAAGTCAATCACCATTTTCTATAATAACAACTAAATATGTTAGCATATAAAATGGACAGTTAAGCAGCTACAAGTGGTATCTGGTAAACATTCGGGTCTGGAGAAGAAGCATAGTCGGTCGATTTCGGATCTGAGTGATCCTTCTACACCCCGTAACAATGTCAACGTTATTGAAGATTTAAGAAATAACTCGCTGCTGTATACTCATGTCATTGCGTTCACGTTGTTTGAGCTTGAGACCATTACCAAGAGCTTTAGGTCTGACTACATTCTCGGGGAGGGCGGCTTCGGGACTGTTTACAAGGGTTATATTGATGAGAATGTCAGGGTTGGTCTCAAATCTCTGCCTGTTGCTGTTAAGGTTCTCAACAAGGAGGGTCTTCAGGGACACAGAGAATGGCTTGTAAGCCCCTTTTATCCTTACAACAATAAATCTTCATTGCTAATTTAGTGTGTATATGTATCCACTTGAATGGTTCTGTGTATGCAATGACGAAAGCCACTTTGATTAATATGTCTGCATTATGGTGTTTCATGTCCCAGACCGAAGTTAATTTTCTTGGTCAGCTCAGGCATCCCAATTTGGTGAAATTGATTGGATATTGCTGTGAAGATGATCACAGATTGCTTGTTTATGAGTTTATGTTTCGAGGAAGCCTTGAAAATCACCTCTTTCGAAGTATGCACCTTCTTTCCATCATTATTTAATGTCCTTAGCACCTTTTAAATTCTCACTACTTTACGTTATTCTTCCTTTCTTCCTAGCATCGGTAGTTGTAATACCAACTCAAAAACTTACAATGATCATAACATCCGTTCTTGATAGCAATATTGCAACTATTAGTGTAGTAACAATGGTAAGTGAGGGAGAGGGATGGAACTAGAATTATCTTAGATGAGCTTGGATGTTTCTAGTTGCATTTTTTCACTTTGTTCTAGCACCTAAGACATTATCTTCAATTATATTCGACCCGTGCAGTCTTTCTTTCCACTTCTAACAGTTTAATCATGATTTACCATTTAACCTAATGGTTTTTTTCTTGGTACAAGTCACTCCTTAATGGTACATAAATTCCTAACAAACATCTGCAAAACTATTATTTGAATTATGGGTACGCTTTTGTCATATGTGTGACCAGAGTACACAAACGATAAGCAATTACTGATTTAGCTTATTGCATATTTGTGTAAATATTTTAGGAAATAGGGTTCTTGATGGCTTAGCGGGGGATGTGGTTACGTTTCTGTATTAAAATACATACACAGAAGAACAATAAACACATTTAAAGAACTACAGTTTTGGATTCTGTTTCCATTTTTAATGTGCCTTTGGATTGCTGGGTCTCTAATGCATGTGATTACTTGTGTGAATATGGCTTTGATCATATGAAAAGTTTTCTGTCTCTTTGGAGTAAAATTAATCATATTACACTAATGTCTTTTTGTCAACGAATAAAAGAACTCCATATTTTCAATGGTCTCCATAAAATTGACCTCGATATTTGAAAGCCGCATTGGCTAACCAATTTTATGCAATTTTGTGCTCTCATCTTCACTGTCCTCACAGATATTCTTTATTTTCATCTTATGTCATTGAGCACTGCAGCCCTTATTTTTTCCTTTCTTCATCAAGTACTGCCGTTATTATTTAATCTTTCTATCTTGAAAACTCTTAAGAAATTAAATCTGTTACGCCTGTATCTTTTTCTGAGGCTTCCTTTACGACCACACAACTACCATTCTATCTTGCCCACCCCCCCCAAAGGCAGAGCGTAAAAGACGTGGGATGAATGTCATCAAATTAAAGTCTATTACTATCTGCGTTCATATACCCCTTCCGTCATCATGTACCGTTGTCGGTTTTCTACTGCTTTCCGATTCTAGCGCCATCAGGGCCACTTACTGATTTTACCTTCATATGATGTAACTGCTTTTCCCGGCACCGGTTAGCGTCCAGTTCTTTGTGCTCTTTTTTTATACATGTTTGTTTGTGTTTGTAGTTTCAAGAGGATTAAGAGTAGCGCTTAAAGATAATAAATAGCATATGGTATTTCTGAACCAAAACTCATATACTGTTAAGGATATATGTTCTCTTAACACAATTCCATACCATATATTAACTTGAAAGCCAAAGAAAGTTCATTGAATAGTAATTCCAACACAATTATGGTAGCTTTAACCTTTCACCCACCTATGCTCTCACTCTTCTCACTTTCCTATTTTAACATCTGATCAGAACTTCTCTTCCCAACCTTCTTTGACATCTACCATGAGCATTTGTTCCGTATGCCATATCTCTCATTGCCTCACGTCTTAAATTGATTGATTAATCAAACAATCAAATGATTCTCATCCTCTGTATCTGCACTTCTCTATTTTGTTGCCAAATTCGTGTACATATGATTGTTCATTTGTCACTTCAGTCTCCATCTTATTTATCAGTATATATCCCCGTGCTAAATTGGTACGGAAAACTAGCCTTCTTTAACTTGTGATGGCAAAAGGTTTGATGACTATATGTTTGTCAATGGTTATCCTTTCTAGTGATTGTATTATCTTATTTAAACCAGAAAAAGAGAGTTCCAGACCCAAAATGGAAGGAGATTGCAAGGATCCTGGGGGAGGGGAATCACCTCTTGTTTCATGCATTACTGAGTGCCTTCTCTTTTTCTATTATGCTTTGATAAAAATTATCTCTTTCTTTTAATCTTTAATCTCCTGAATCAATATGTGGTACACATATTGTAGACATGTAGTTCAGTCATACGTATCTCTGGGATGTCAGATCTCTATTCGGGCTTGGAAAGTTAGAAGGTTTATATATGTTGTATGGTCAGAAAATTGAGGGTAAAACTATGCTGCACCTCATGCTATCTATCTTTTATTCGCTTACATCATGTTTATCAGTCAAGGCTCTTCAAAGAGCAGTATATCATATATGCAGCTTTAATGGTTGTAACTTATAGATTCCTTGTCTCATGCTGTCCTATATTTCTTGCTTGGGTTCATGTAGAGGTCTGTATCTTTTTTTTGCTAAAACTCAAGAACAAAGCTCACTATTTGTCGTGTAGCATTTTTGTTCTCTTTTTAGGAAGTTTTGGATATACAAGTGTTTTCTGGTTTCTTATACACTGCCCACTGCATAGAATCTACAACTATAAAAGGTTTAGGATGATAGTGTCGACGCCTGTGGGTAGTAACTAACAAATGGTCAAGGTAGAACAGGTGTGGTAGGGGACTAGGAGTCAAGTTATGGTTGTTGAACTATTGGTGCTCATGTAACATAACACCTGGTTTAGTTAGATCACTATAAGTATGCATCTTGGCTAAATTAGGGTTGTGGAACTATTGGGTCTTTATGTAACAAAGCACCTAGTTTAGTTAGATCATTTTGTGTGTAGAAATGCCAACTTCACACTATGTGAAGCCTCAAATGTTATTTATTACATGCACTACTACATCATAGACAAATCAAATTGTATGACTTATCTATCTTACTTGTCGTCCTATGTTGATGAATCCGTTATTGTTCCAATGCTTTTATAGTTCTTCTTGACATTGTTCAATAGTTGAAGCTTGTCAAATAATGCTAGAGCCATGGTAACCTATGACCTCTTCTTGCATAGATTTTTTATTTTCTCAACTTAATTGGAGTGCTTTATTGAGGTGTTTAGAAACAAGTGCACCATTATCATGGTCAACAAGAATGATGATTGCTCTTGGGGCCGCAAAAGGCCTTGCCTTTCTTCACAATGCTGAACGGCCTGTAATATATAGGGACTTCAAGACTTCTAACATTTTGTTGGACTCAGTAAGTGGCTTCCCGAATTATGCATCTCTTCAGTTCCTTTAGCCCTTCCTTCTGTATTTTTAATGTTTTGAACAGTTTCTTGATGGATAATAAGTACTGTGAACCTGCAGGATTATACAGCTAAGCTATCTGATTTTGGTCTTGCAAAAGCTGGACCACAAGGGGATGAGACACATGTATCAACAAGGGTTATGGGTACCTATGGTTATGCTGCTCCTGAATATGTTATGACTGGTATGGCTTTCATACTTTGTAATAGCTCCAGCCTATAGTCTTGGACATTGATTGATCTGTTTGACTGATCCTGGTGTAGGTTCCAAAGTTAACTCCAGTAAAAAAAAGTTAACTAAATACATACAATCAAATCCACATGATTTAAGAAATACAGTTACCAGTAGGGCTGTCATCAGATATTTGATAATCCAATTAACATTCACATCTCTGTCTGTCCAAAGCAGATGTTACCTGTGATAACATGTGTTCTAATGGTAAATGGATATGTATATGGTAATTGTGCATTTGATATGTTTAATGTCTGCTTCGGTTACCTATCTGTCGGACATATTGTTTACATATGTGATTACCCATTACTAGTATTTGATATATAATAAAGAAATTTGATGGTTTAAAATTTAATTGATATATAATTTGATGTGATATGATTAAAGACGTTAAATAGGAATATCAATAATAAGGATTAAAAACCCAAAAGTAAACAGATATATCCGACTGTTATCGAAACAGATATTAAACTGATCAAATGAAATTACCATATCCATATTCATTTACCATTAGAACACATGTTACCGAATACAGGTTATATCTGCTCTAAACAGGTAGTGAGATGTGAATGTTAAGTGGATTTTCAGATTCCCAATGACGCCCTAGATGGAGGTCAGTACATCTCTTCTTAATAAAAAGACCTTTTATCTCCACATGTAGTGTACTGTCATTCTATATAGAGTTATAAGCTACGTTAATAGCACACTGCATTAGTGGAGCGTTATAGGTCCATAAGCAGTAGCCAAGATGCTGTGGACGACTTTAAAGCCAAATGTTATCTAACCCCCCTCTCTTTCCTCAGCCAAACCCTGAAATCTGGCTCATCGCTCGAATTCCACTTCTTATTCCTCTTAAGACGGTATATTATGTCACTGATGGAGTAATGCAGTAATGTAGATCACCTATCATTTACAATAACAGCACAAATTATCTGAAGAAGGTCCTGCATTGTAGTGTTCTGTGTCACTGTCTTGTGATTCCCATAAGGCCCATCACAAGTGAATATGCTCAATACTGCCCTCTTCCAACTCCTTTAGTTTTTTTACCATAATGTAGGTTTGCCTTTAACAGTATGCATCTGATTCTTAATGTGAAATGTGGGCTGTTATTGAATCATTGCCATTCCCATCGGCTTATTTTCTTGGTTGGTTGTTCTTCAACCATAATATTTACACTTCTCCCCGCTATTAATAGGTTTCAATTGAAGATTTCCAGATCTTGGCAGCTATAGGCATGAATGTTGGGGTACGTTATGCCCTATGAGGCATCATAAAGGGTCTCACAGTGAGTGCTAAATACATAATGAATTAATAGTGTGTGGGGACTCATATTTTTTCCTGTTCAATATCATCCAACATAGATACCCTAAGCATGATATGTAAAAGATGAATGGAGTTGTCAAACTTAGGAAACATTGCCAGAAAAAAGATCAGAACATTTTTCTTCTGCCTGTGGAGTTTAGGTCATGTTGTGGCCCATTGAAGACATAACTGGCGAACAAACACAACTTATGGTGGATGATAGGAACAGTACCATTAATTGCTTAGTCCAGAGAAGCTCAGTTCAAGTATTCTGATGATTTGCTTAAGATAAGTCACCAAAAAATATATGAAAGTAAGGAGTAGGGAAGTTGTAAAATGGTTTATTCGATTAATCTGGTAATTGATGTAGGCTAGAACTACTTGGTTTCAGATCAGCTACGGCACGTCCTTTTCGCTACTCCAATATTCAAGTATACCCTTCTTTTGGACTGCTCACCATCCCTCTCAATATTTATCCTCGTCCAAAGAGTCTCACCAGGTGGCTTTTGGGTTTCGGGTGGCGGCGAGACATTTTGACAATCGAATTTCTGAGCACCTGGATTTATCATTGGTTACATCTAGAGACTATGATTCAGGAAGGATTAGGTACAGAGGCTATCAGCTTTCTGCAGATGATGATTTATTAGCATTTGGCTTCAAGTTTTTTCAATAAATCTGTGTTTAACTCATTAGGCAGATCTGGTCGTTGGTGCTGTATTATTGTTCATGCGGTAATATTCATGCTGTGTTACTCTCCCCTAGTCAAGCTCACCAGCCAACTCCTAAGGAAGTCCCTGAAGCTCCATGATCCATCACTGTCCTTTGTTTGGTGTTGTTATCTACTGGTTTCATGTCACATTTTTAGTTTCAATTTTAGTGACACGATAGTGTCATGTTTCAGTCTGAGATTGGCTTGCACTTCTGTCACAAGAATCACATTTCTTTCTAGGATTCACTGATCACTTGTAGTCAAGAGCATCCTTTTTGTTGTTCAAGCCTCTAACCATAGTTTTTGGACCAATGTCAACTACATGAGGCTGGTATCTACCGGAAACAGAGGCTTTTTTTATCGTTTTAATTCATTCCACTATGTGGCAATGGGAAAATTGTCTTCTGAGGGATGTATGGTGTATTGGAATATTCTGGGTGCGTCTGAAACAATAATGCTCAATCCCAGATTGATGGTGGTCGAACCTCATAATGCTATGTAAGAAGAAAGTTTCAAAACCGTTACAAGAAAAGAGCCGCAGTTTGAAATTTTGATGTCAAGCGAGCCAAATTTTAACTTCACAATTAATGTGAATCTTAACTTTGTTGGGAAATGATAACAACACTGACCTTCAACAAGAAAATTTGGTATTTTCTTCGCAGTAACTCCATATCTGAAACATACACAAATCCTTTTGCCATTTCTTCATTCAAGTTGTGTGTAAAGTTATAGTCTTATACTTCTTTCTGTAGAAATAGAACACACCTTTAGTGAAGTTACTATGGTGCTTCATGCTACAAGAGGATAGAGTATTATCTAATTTACAAAAAGTTTTTCCCAAACTGGAGTGTAGGTACAATGTATTAGCAGAAATTGAACATAAATATAAATGGGAAATGGGTGCCCTCAGTTGTGGTTCCTGAGTATTTCTAGAAAAAAATGAACGTATGGATGAGATTGTGCGAGTTGTATTTGTTGATATCTGTTTGAGTTTATACTCCCAAGTTTTTGCTATTTAAACTTCTGAAGTTGAATAAAGATCTGCATATTGTTTTAGTATGCTCAAAGCTCAATTAAATTTGTAAGCTTTTATTACATATGGATTTTCCCGACAATCCATCTCTGTTTTAAGTAAAAAATTGCTTACGTTTTCAGCCCATCTGATTGGTAAAAGAGGCAAGACTTGAACATTCGACTTTTGCCACTGGTAAGGAGAGACTATCGCCCCTAGCTATCACTTAGTTTCTTTCATCCTTGTGAGTAATAACCAAATGTAGAGATGCATAAAAGGCCCTGGTCCGAAAAAGTCCGGTTCTAGTGAGCCCGAAGCCCGGTCTCAGGCCAGTCCCTAAAGCTTGATCAGGCCAGATTTTTTGTCTCAAGCCCGGGCCTAGGCCCAGCCTGAAAAGGCCCAGATAAAGCACGGTTTTTGGTCCGAAGCCTGGCCCAGGCCAAAGCCCAAAATCTCTGATAAACATAGGTTACATAGCCGTAAATTTGTTTTTGTAATTCTAAGTTGTAAAGTTGTTTTTATAATTAGAGTTGGATAATTTCATTTACACTTCCAAACATGGTAAATGTTGGTTTTCTAAAACCTTTGGGTTTTCCATTTTAACTAATTGATCCCTAAACATCCCTTGTGTAGATAGGGGCAAGAGGCCAGAACCATTCCTAATTAGCCATTTATGACTTATTTGTGTAGTACAACCTGGTAGCTCTCTTCCTTCTTTGATTTTGAAGCTTTGTAAACAAAAATTGCACAATTGTCCTCATAGCTTGCATTTTTCTCAATCTTGCAAGAAATCATGAACATGCATGTGTAAATTTTCTATTTTTGACCCGTTGTAAATTTATTTTAGAAGTTAATATGTTAAACCCTTAGATTTAAACTTTAAAAATAACCAAGGCCGGGTCCAGGCCCGAAAAAAGCCTGGCCTGGCCCACCACTCCTGAATAAGGCCTAGTTTCAGACCCCAAAGCACGGCCTGACCCGGCCTGGGCATTTTTTGCAGCATTAAAAATGGGCTTTTCCAGGCCCGGTCTTAGGCCCAAAAAGCCCTTCCCTTGTGCATCTCTAATCAAGCTCGCCACCATATAACATAGTTAGCCGGTATGGGAACTTGATTGTCCGTCATGAAGGAACTGCAGAAATTTATGTCCTTGGTCTAGGCTTATGTTGAGAGGTGGTACAAACTTGATAAAATTTATTAACTAACCAAACTAAACGAGAGCCCAGTATATCCCACTTGATGGTGGGGCCTGGGGACCTTACCTCTACCCCAATCCAAAGAGTAAAACGGCTGTTTCCATGGAGGCCCCAATTTGAGAAACTATGGGTAACAAATGAATTGTGAAAATGGAGTAAATCTGAAGATGCCTATTGGGCAGTGTGTGTGTTTTTTGACTTCTCTTAGAATAGATTCATGTTCACTTTTCTGCTTATCTGAATGATTGTGATGATGCACTGAGCAGGACATCTTACAGCAAGAAGTGATGTATACAGCTTTGGAGTCGTTCTTCTGGAGTTGTTGACTGGAAAGAAGTCGGTGGACAAGACGAGACCAAGCAAGGAACAGAGCCTGGTGGACTGGGCTCGGCCAAAACTGAACGACAAAAGGAAACTGCTGCAAATTGTAGACCCGAGATTGGAAAGCCAGTATTCAGTGAGGGGAGCTCAGAAAGCTTGCAGCTTAGCGTACTACTGCTTAAGCCAGAATCCAAAAGCAAGACCGCTAATGAGCGATGTTGTTGAGACCTTAGAGCCTCTACAAAGCAGCAGCAGCAGCAGTGGAAACGAAGTGTCTTTATCGTCTTCGATAATGGGGGTGGGGGTGGGACGTCCGGCTTACCAGATGCATCACAAGTTTGTTCAAAGCGTAGGAGCTGGTGCTGGCTGCCGATCTGCAAACCCCAACTGTTCTCCAGGAACCCCTACTGCTTGCCGGGTGAGATGAATATAATAAAATATATTAATAAATAATATTAATAATAATAATAATAATAATAATAATAATAATAATAATAATATTAATATTATTATTATTATGCAACATGCAACTAGTAGTTTGTAAATCTTGTTTTTGATTCCATTTCCAGTGGTGTGTTTGTTTGTTAGGGTGATGATATGATGGTTGTACATGCATGGTGAATGGTATGATGATGTTAGGTCTTTGTTCTTGTTTTCAGATTTGTTTTGAAATGGGTTTGAATTTATTTGTGTGAAAATCTTCTAATTGTGTTTTTTTACTCTCCAGTCTCCCAAAACACACATACACACATATATATAGAGAGAGAGGGGTAGAAGTTCAAACGAGAACCCTTTGTTTTGCGAAAACGCAAGAACGGTTGTGAGCCTCAAACTTTATTAACCAATAATTCAAATTATACTAAATAAAAGTAAGTCATTAAGGGTGGTTATGTAATTATGTATTTTCTATCATTTTAATATTATTTTGATTAATTGTAATTATCTCATGATTTTCGATCCATATCTGATCACGTCTTTGATCGTTTATTCTAATAGATTCAATCATCTTGCTCGACTCGAAGTGGCATCTGTGATAGTAATGTGATATCCAATCATCTTACTCGACTTGAAGTGTTAACTGTGATAACAATGTGATTATCCATCAACTTCTACATATCGATTTGAAACATTACTTGTGATAATCATGTGATACTTAATCAACTTTTGTTAATCGATTCACCAACTCTAATAGCAATGTAATATACATTCAATATTTGTAATCCAAATGTGATAATTGTGATGACAATTGTGATAAGAATGGTGTTATAACAAAGGTGTGATAGCAATGTGATAGCCACTCAACTTCTCCTGCTCGATGTGTTAACCGTGATAGCAATGTGATAAATACGTGATACCACAACAATAAAGACGGTTTAACATATTTCCACCTTAGATTTTGCCCTAATAATTCTTTCTAATAAGTGTGATAAATACGTGATATCACACCAAATCAGTAATTCAATACAACCAGTGATTCAAAATAGAGGTAATGTGATAAAGATGTGTTACTTGATTTTGCTGTAATATTTCTATCTATGTGATAACTATGTGATACTACAACAATATCGACGATTTAACGTATTCTCACATTCGATTTGGGCCTAATACTTCTATCTAACAAGTGTGATAAATACGTGATATCACACCAAATCAGTTATTGAATACAATCATTGATAGGAAGTTGTGTGATAAGGATGTGATACTTCGATTTTGTCCTAATAATTCTATCTAACAAATGTGATAAATATGTGATACATATGTCATACATTTTCTTAGCCGACGATATGTATTCTTTCTTGCTGCCTCCAATGTCCATTTTGCCTACTATTCTTCTGTTATAGACTCATGTCATCATGATGTCGAACAACTAAGCTTATCACCTCCACGATTATCGACACTGGTTGTTCGTGTTATGTGATTTGCGTTTTCTTTTTCCATTTTTACCCTTCAACGTGTTTAATATTTTTAGAAAATTTTGGATATTAATTTAAATTTAAAAAATACCATAACATGTCTTAAATTGTGAATTAAAACATAATGTTTGACTTAGAGATTGTTCTCGCGTTCTCGTAAATTACAGAGGTTCTCGTTTAAACCCTTCCATATATATATATATATATATATATATATATATATATACTAGGTTTGGACCCGTGTATTACACAGGTTAATGACAAAAATTAAACGAAACTGATATGTATTTTATAAAGAATTAATAATCGGAGGTAATTTATAAACTTAGACAAAAGTACAAGTCCGATTAAATTTTTGATATAAAAATACTCTTACTCGAGAATTAAATGTTACATATACAAAGGACGGCATGTGCTTCGATGATCAGAAAAACTTCTAAATGAAGACGAACAATATAGATCCAATATGCAGCGCTGCGTAGTACATGCAGAGCCTTTGTATACCTCTGTATGAGACAAGCAAAGGGAATCAGAGGCTCTGGGTAGTACATGCAGAGATAGAACTCTTATTCAAGACAAGTACAAAGCCTTTATGAAGCTCTGTGTGAAGGACGGAGGTAGGGTCAGAATGACCCCGTAGCACTTGTAGAATCTCTGTTAAGCTCTGTATGAAGAACGGAATCAGGCTTCAAGGACACAAGAGTAAAGAAAGTTTCCAAAGATTAAGATGGAAACTATTCAGAGTTACAAGTCTGAAGGCCATCTTCGGAGTAGGAGACAGAGCCTCGACGAATTACGTGAAGAGACAAAGCTCTTTCTCAAGACTTAAATACAGAACCTCTATGCAGCTCTGCATGAAACACGGAGTCTGGTTCAGATTGACCGCATAGCACGTGCAGAACCTCTGTTAAGCTCTGTATGAAGGACAAATCAGGCTTGACAAACACAAGGGCTAAGAAATCCTCCAGAGTTCACGACGGACAATATCTAGCGTTGCAAGACTTCTAAATCAAGACGACCAATCTGGCTACAAGTGTGAAGTTCTTTTCAAGAGTTAATTGCTAAAATTAGCCAATGCTACAAGTTTGTATAAATTTTCCGTTATCTTAGAAATAAACCAACTTTTGATAATGATTGTCCTTGGCTCTTATTAAATGAGAAAAACTCTGGACATTAACTCTGAAACACAAGAACTCGGAATTTTATTGTTAGACTGGAAAATAACTCTAGACTTAACTCTGAATAAGAGGAATTCATAGTTGTCTTCTAAGTCTAGAAAGTATCTACGAGCATAACTCTGAGTCACAAGAATTTTGATTTCTTATAACTCATAAACGTAACTCTGAAGAGGAGTTTAGAGTTGTATTCTAAGTCTGTGAATAAACTATATAACTAAATTTGGAACAGAACAATTCAGAGTTATGTTGTAAGTCTGAAAAAAAACCAATATCTGATGACTTCATGTTGATGATTTGTATCACTAATGTCATTTAAGTGTAATAGATTAAATTAATGACCAATGTAATCATGATAAATATTGAACAGGTAAGACAGGTGCGGAGTGCACACTTGTTTGAGTTTATTTTGATTTAGGGACGAAGCTCCTAACAGAAGGGGTCCGGGGGCAGCGACCCCGGGTGGCGGGGTCCAAGGGGCGGCAGCCCCTGGCGGGGTGTGTATATAAATTAATTAACTTTATATTATTATTAATTAATAAGGTATTAATATTCTTTTAATAATTATATAAATTAACTAAATTCACATTATTATTAATTAATTAACTAAGT
>NC_037532.1:14240841-14249918 GCF_001531365.2 Cynara cardunculus var. scolymus
TGTTATATGATTATGTTTATCTGCAGTTAGTTATACGAATTCAAAAATGGAGGTTTAATAAGTTGTACTTATGCATAATTTACTTGTAATCCTGACTTTTAAGTAATATACATCAATAAATAGTACTTCATGCATAAGAAAATAGTTTTTAAAAGTTTTTATCAAATGATTTATAATATTAGAAGAATACTCGCGCAATGCAACGAGATAAATCTCCATCTTAATGTTTAATTTTTATCTTTTGTCCCTATCGATATAATATGATTTTATGTGGTTTTGAGAAAACGATAATGTTTTTATTTTTTAATGAAATATAAATTTGAAGATAACATAAAAGTTTGATTTTTTTATATTAGTATAAGTTAACTATTAACAGTTCTCTTTTTCTTGATGCAAGTTTTTAATTCAAAATTTTAATATAATTTAATTTAGATTTAATAACAAAGTAATTTATTTTGGTTTAATAATATGATTTTTTTATAAAGATAATAATTATGTTAGAACTCAATGATTATCTTAATTATATTTTAGATTTTTTATATTTAAAATGAATGTTTATCCTGTATTAAATTATGCTTATCTACAATTAGTTACACGAATTTAAAAATGAAGGTTTAATAAGTTGTACTTATAGAAAATTACTTGTAATATTGAATTTAAAGTAATATGCATAAACAAACAGTACTTAATGCATAAAAATTGGGTTTTAAGAGTTTTTGTCAAATATTTTATAATATAGTATAGATATAGAAAGATAAAAGAGAGGTTTTTTAAGTTAAAAGAATGATATGAGAGATACGATTCTTATCTTAAAGTTGTGCGCACTTGTTAGATTCTATGCCCATATTCCCTTTTTGCAGGTAGGTTTTTCAATTTCATAGATTCGATTCTTGATTTTAAGATAATAGTAGTTATAATTATTAGATTAAAATTGGATTTATTCTGCTTCTATTTATACTACTAGAACCCAATTCTTACTTCAATTTCTTCTAAAACGTTCTGGAACCCGTTTTAGCGAGGAATCTTCGTCTCCATTCGGGTCGAGTGAACCGGGTTCCCCACCGAGTCGGAACAAATCACCATCCCTATAGACAACCACCACTTAAAAACAAATTAATTGTTTTATCTCAAATGAAAATAAATAATTAAAACAATGGTGGCCGGTGGAAATGCTAACCCTAACCCTAACCAAAGTGCTTCCAAATTAAGCCATCAACTTATTGCTTAACCAAAAGCAAATACACTTGTATGGTTGAGCAATTAAGTTGTAAACGAAAACACCATAATTGTATGTTGGCTTTAGATTCTATAAATAGATATATACGACTAAATGTGTTTAATTATATGAACCAATGAATAATAACTTGTTTTCCTGCCTCCTATTCTTTCCTAACATTGGCTTCATCTTTCTAGATGGTGCCAGAGCTTATGAATTAATTCTTACGATCGCACAAATCAACCATAAATTGATCCTGCCTCAACCATAATCAAGTCGTCATCACGGAAAGTTTTCCATTGTTCTGGTTAGCGAGATTGAGGGAGTATCGTTTCAACTCTTCAAGGTGGCCAAACCTAGGCCAACTCCTCTTATATAATCCGACAATAACTTTCCCGAATCACTGGTCACAAGTTGAATGCCCCAACTTCAACCTTTAGTCGATATTATGGAGGAAAAGAAAAGGAGGACTGCGTCTCTAGGCTCTAGAGATCTTGTTCACCCTAATAAAAGGAGTTTACCATACAAAAGATGGGAAGTTGAAAACAATAGCGTGAGACACATTCTCTAAAACACACACATAATGTTTGAAAATCAAGGGGTTCATGAATGATCTTTGCTAGAGAGAGTCTATAATCACAAGCTACTTTACAACACTAAATCAACAATAACATCAACCAAATGATCCTAATGGCATGGCCTAAAGTTCGGCCAACGATAATTAATTATACAAGTATATCCTGAAGACGAAAAAGTTCTACAAATTCTTTCTCAAACCAAACCTTCGAGGGAGTACTTTGTAGAAATGGATTTTAGGTCAATCTGGGACCAAATGTTAGCCGGTTCGAACTGCTCTCAAACATGATCCATCCTAAGTGTCTCCAAAACATTCAACCTGATACATCTCTGAAAGCAAAACTAGATACACCGAGTTGGTCTTTTTGTAGTGATATTGATGACTCTAATTCTTTTTGTAGTGATGTTGATGCTTGAACAAATTCTTTTACCTAGTGGTTTGAGCTGGATCCTATTAATTTTTTCACTTTTTTTGAAAAAGAGGAAGTTGGCTTGGAAAAAAACACTATAAGGGTTAACTATGGGCATACTTGATAAGGGTATTTTAGAATCATCTGGGATGTAGAAAATTTCATATAACTGATCAATCTTAGAGGCAGAAGATTGACGAAAACTTGAGGAGTTTGAAGACGAACGAGAGTAAGAAAGATCTGGGTTCATGATTGGGTATGATCTTCTTCCTTAGAACAAAGATTTATTCTCAATTCTTGTTTACAAATATAGATGTGACTTCTCTTACCTTGACTTACAATGTTTTTACCAAGAAGATGAGAATACAAAATCGTCTTAGGCCTAATATCGAATCACTTGACTTTATCTTTTAGATTGGTTTTCTGATATGAGAGATCCGTATAAAACGGCAGTCATAGAGCATACTAATCCAAATCTTGAAAGAGAAAGGAGGGAGTTGTATGGCTCTGATACCAAATGGTGATTCCCAAGACTGGGAGACTAGTCTATGCCCAGGACAAATTACATCATCCACCAAAATAGTAAATATATATGCTTGAAGGGATTACACTTTCTACACTAGATGACTAAGGCAACAACAAAACCTTAAGGTGTGACCTATATCTTATCTAGTACATTGCCCTCAATCGTCCTCGAGCTCACAACTAATTGTTAAATCCATTGTATCTACCTTAAATACTCATAATGTGTCTATTGATTTAGATATGTTGATGGCGTTACGGAAAATAGAAGAAAAGTTGTACTATGTATGTGCCTAATAGACGATTTTGTTTCATATGACAAGCTATCACGCTAGTTCAAAGGATTTATCATTTTAGTATTACATATAGGTGGTGTTGCAACAGTCAAAATACAAAAGCACAAGCTGGACCATGATTTGAAATAAAGGTTATCATGATGGAAAGCGGTCCAAAAGTAGTAGTTCATATAATAACTAAAATTAAATATATGTATACATTACCAAAGATATTATAAGTATTCAATAAGAAAATATATAAGACAATGATTCTGAAGCCCAAATAAAAATAATTGATTGATGTGAATACTTTTATTCAAAGCCAGAGATCAAAATAACGGTGTCCAAATCCAAAATTATAAGAATAGTGAAGCCTTAATATTGTTGAATTGAAATAAAACCTAATATAGGTCCAAAATAAAAGCCCACAAAATTACATTTTCAACACCTAAACACCCTATCTATAAATAACGGTTATGCGGTCAGTATTTCAAGCCACTATTTGAGCACCGCCACAAAATTAGTTTTTTGTATTAAAATGCGGTCATTCAATGGTCAATAGCGCCATTATTTTAGCCCACTATTTAACCACCGCCGTTCGTCCCATGACAACGAACCGCGATAGCACGTTTATAGTGGGCGATTAACATCATAACATGTAGGTTCTTATGAGTGTTCGGAATGGGTTGTCGTTGTGTTAGAAGAAGTCAAGACCCTCTAGAAGAGCAACATGTAGGAATACATGAGCCTACCTATAAAAAAAATAGTAGATTGTAGATAGGTATTAACGGTGAAGTATGACTCTGATGGAAGTGTAGGGAAAATTAAACTCCATGTAAGTTCTGATCTTGTTTTTGGTGAAATTGGATTGATCACCATATCAATCAAATATGAAGAACATATTTCTGAATGGAGATTTGGAAGAGAAAATCTACATGTAGGTTCCAAGAGGACTTGAGCCTTGAGATAACAAAGGAAATGTGTAGCTAAGAAAGTCTCTCTATTAACTAAAACAATCACCACCATAGCAAGAGTCGAGAGGCTGATACAAGTGGTTGAACAACATGGATTCATCTACGAATAGATGAACCATACAATGCTCACTAAAATATCTCTCATAGGCAAAGTGTTATCATGACAGTCTTAACGATATTATATCAACTAATGACTGCACAGAAGAAATTCATTGACTAAAGCTCTTATTGCGAGAGATCTTATGTTATCGCAAGAGATTTTGTGATAAAAAACCTTGGTCAGCGAAGATATTTTCATAAGAAGCAATTCTCAACGAAAGGAATCTCAGTATTACAAGGAAAGTATGCACTCAAGATCTTGGGAGAGATCGGGATATCAGGATCCAAGAAACACAATGTTTCCATGATGCCAACCAACAAACATTTGGATAGAAGAGGAAGGCTTATTGGCAAACAAGGGAAGATGCCAAAGGTTAGTTGTAACACTAATCTATCTTCCACACACATGAGTGGATATCATATTTGTACTATGCATTATGACTAGGTTTATGAATGTTCCAACAAGTTGACATATGGAAGTAGTGTTCCAAGTTCTATATTATCTAAAGAAAAATTCATGACATGAATGGTTCTCCATGAAAACCTATGAGAGAGGTATCAATATTTTCTCGAATGCGACAAACTCTTTGGTTCAAATTCCATTAGAGTCTTCTTCTCCATGACAAATGAGGGAGATCATTTGATGATACAGTAAGCCATGGATGCAACTCAAAAAAGACTTTGGCATTTTCTTCTTTGACAACATATATCAGAATTTCTCGATAATGGTATAGTTCACCTTCATAGTAGCCCCATTCTGTTGAGGAGTATGGGCAACGAGATGACGCCTTGTAATACCCTATTTTCTGCAAAGGACATTGAACTCTTTCAAGTAAAACTACTACAATTCATTATCAGAGTGAAGATATATGATTTCCTATTTGGTTTGCTTCAAATTGTCACCTTCTTTTCTAGCCACTAAAAGTAGCTAACAGACCCCTTGTGCTTTAACAAAAATAGTAGTTCATATAATAATTAGAATTATATATATATATATATAATACCCAAAATATTATATGTATCCAACAAAAAATATACAAAATAATGATCATGAAGCCCAAATAAACATAACTGATCGATGTGAATACTTTTATTCAACGCCAAAGGTCAAAGTGATAGTGTGCAAAAATAAGAATAATGAAGCCTCAATATTGTTGAACTAAAACAAAACCTAATATAGGTCCAAAATAAGGGCGGCAAAATTACAATTGTAACAACAAAACACCATATCTATAAATAATGGTAATGCGGCCGCTTTTTATGTTCAAAATGCCGTCATTTAACGGTCAATAGAGCCATTATTTAACCATCCCATGTCCATGAATCGCAATATCATGGTTATAGCGGCATGATTAACATCATAACATATAGGTTCTGTTAAAAGATTAAACATGAATAACAAATGATTTATTATGTAAAAATGAATCAACAAGGATATACATATCTATTCAACTAATACAAAGTAAAGATCTAAAGCTAAAGATAAGACCTATATTAACAGAATCTTAACAATGCTAAAGATTATAGAACATAGATGAAAAGATCTAAAGAGATGAAAATCTATTGAGAGCTAGAGATGAGAGCTAAAGATGAGAGAAAACAATCTGTTTGAAATGTAGGAATGAATTGGAAAAGAAGGTGAATCCAACTTTATATATCTTCTAAAGAGTGGCAAGATTGATCCTTGAAGAATTAGTATATTGCTCTGCTACCCTTCATAATCTCCGAAGAATGAGGCACAGTCCTCCAACTTTATTCCAACAGCTTACTTTGAAAATCAACATTTTATGCCCCTGATTGAAAAAACCCTAACAAAATAGATACATATTATAGTAAGTCAAGATTGCAATTAGGAGATATATATTTTTAACACGCGCCCTCAATCTTGACTTTTGAACAAATCTATCATTTTCAGTTTTGAACATAAGTAATTATGATGATTTATTCCAAGAGCTTTTGTAAAAATATCTACAGGTTGTTCAGAAGAAAGAATTTTTTCAATTTGCAGAACACCTTTACTAATTTGCTCACGAACAAAATGAATATCTATTTCAATATGCTTTGTTCTTTCATGTAAAACAGGGTTGTTAGAAATTTGTATTGCAAATTTATTATCACAAAATAAGCTAACAGGAAGAAGATTTTTAATTTCAAGATCTGTTAAATCTTTGAGAACCCATATGACTTCACAAGAAACAAAAGCCATAGCACGGTATTCGGATTCAGCGGAGGAGCAAGAAACAGTATTTTGTTTCTTGCTTTTCCAGGAGATTAAAGAATTCCCAAGAAACAGACAGAACCCTATAACAGACCTTCTAGTGGATAGACACTTACCCCAATCAACATCTACATAAGCTTGTAAAGAAAAGATTTCTGACCTTGTAAAACTGACTCCTTTACCAGGAGAAGATTTCAAATATCTGAGAATTCTAAGAGCCAGATTTAAGTGAGATTGTCTTGGAGCATGCATAAACTGACTAAGACATTGCACATAAAAAGCAATATCAGGACGTGTAGCAAGTAAGTAGATCAAACGACCAATTAACCGTTAATACCCAGAACAGTCAGATAAAGGAGGATCCTTAGAGTTACTAGAATTAGTAACAACTAAGTTCATGTCCATAGGAGTACCACAAGGTTTACAACCTAAATATCCAAAGTCATTCAACAATTCAAGACGGTATTTCCTTTGAGACATACACACTCCATCAAAGCAATCAAGAACTTCAATACCTAAGAAAAATTTCAATCTTCCTAGATCTTTAATCAAAAAATTTCCTTTTAAATATTCTTTAAAAGTGTTTATTTCAAATTGACAATTTCCAGTTATAACAATGTCATCAACATATACTAATAGAACAAGAAATTTTGATCCAACAGTTTTAGTAAACAAAGAATAATCACTAACACCTTGAACAAAACCATTATCTATTAAGCAAGAAGATAACTTGGCATACCACTATCGTGGAGCCTATTTTAAACCATATAAGGACTTAACAAGTTTGCAAACCCTTTTATCATCATAATTGTAATACCCTTTAGGCAAACACATATACACATCTTCAACCAAGTCACCATATAAAAAAGCATTGTTAACATCTAATTGATACAAATGCCAATTGAATTCAACAACTAAAGAAATTATACAACGCACAGTGACCATTTTAACAACAGGTGAAAAAGTCTCTTCATAGTCTAGACCTTATCTCTGATTATAGCCTTTAGCTACGAGTCTGGCCTTATATCTCTCAATTTCACCCGTAGATTTATACTTAATTTTATAAATACACTTACATCCTATCGCCTTTCTATTATTTGGTAACTCAGTTATATACCAAGTTCCATTTATGTGTAAAGCTTCCATTTCCTCATTCATGGCATTTATCCAATTTATATCAGAACTAGCTTCTTTAAAGGACTTTGGTTCAACAAATTTGTTCAAATTTGAAATAAAACAAAAAATTTCTGAAGACAAACAAGAATAATTAATAACCCTTTGTATTCCATACTTAACCTTCCCCTCTATTACAAAGTCATCAAATTTCTGAGGAAAACTAGAGGTTCTTGATGACCTTCTAAAGAGGACTGAGGTTGAATGGACATACCCTCAGATATGAGACCCGAAGAGACATCATTATTAGCATTTCCAGATTGAACATTAGCATCACGAGAAGTACTGGCAGCCACTTCAGAGCTACCCAAAGGTTGCCAACTGGTAACTCTATTAAGGTCATGAGAGGGACCTTGATTATCGATTAAATTTGAGCTGCCTAGCGACTGCCTCTTTGGCAACTCTAGATGGGCTACTTAGCACAATACGGTTACTTTGATCAGAAAAAGATTGATGATGAGAATTTTCATCAATAGAAAGGTCCCGATACTCATCATTGGGAAGGGAAACATCAAGATCATTAGATGATCTATACACAGAATCAAAGAAGTCAAAATTGTTTAAGTCACCAGTATTAGGTTCATCCACCCAGTCCGTACTCATCTTAAAAGGGAAAACATTTTCATAAAATCTAACATCACGAGATACTATGATTCTTTTTGAGTCCAGACGATAAAGTCTGTATCCCTTTTTTGAGCTAGCATAGCCTAACAGAACACATTTTTCAGATTTGGGTGACAACTTGTCTGTGATGTTAGGAAGGTGTGCAAAGCACAGACATCCAAAGTTTCTAAGATGAGTAAGAACGAGTTGAAACCCGTAAACTAATGTCACACCCCGCTAAAACGGAAACACGAGATGTAACAGGTAAGCGAGTCACAGCAGCAGTTAATAAATAACACCTTTCAATATTACAAATTAAATAGAGTTTAACACCGATAACCAAAACGGGATAGTGTACTTCTTTTACAAAAACTTCAAATGCGAACTTAATCAATCTTGCCACAAGTATGCACCCAAAATGTTTCATTTCTTACTTATTACCTGAAAAGCATGGAACATAAAACAACGTCAACTACATAGAGTTGGTGAGCTCACGGATTTTCACATGCACAAAATATTACAATGCATAAATTATTTATTTGCAAACTTATACGTAAACGTTTGCACTTAATAAATGTCAATCAACCACAATGTTTATACTTGAGACGCTACTGAGCCTTACCTGACCAACGTGCTCCATTATTTTACGAACGACCATAAGTAGCTCGTACACTTACTTAGGTCCCACAGTTCGTAGTAGTACTAATTCAGTGGTGGTCCAAATTCCACATGATTAGACTAAGAAAACATAGGTAATGTGCACCCCTTTCTGGGTGGGAYTGTCAACACAATAGCGGCTATCCACAATACCACGGCCCGGGGATGTGCCCGAGTTAACAAGTAGCGTTTACGGACGGGGACTTTATTTGGAAACATATTCCCAAGCACATCAATTTAGCATTTATTTTATAGTGCAAAAACAGTCAATATTTCATGACATAATAAACTTGACTAAACAGTTCTTTAGTCCGATGGTTTCAAACAAAACTTGACTAAACAGTTCTTTAGTCC
>NC_037532.1:14250993-14256317 GCF_001531365.2 Cynara cardunculus var. scolymus
TGAAGGAATCGGCTGGAAGGTGGTTTATTTTAGAGAGAGAGTAGAGAGATGAAAAGCTTAGGCTGATGATATTTGGAAATGGGAGTTTTCAAAGGATGTGGGGTATTTATATGAGGATTTTTAAAGAAGGAAATGAGCTGGCCTCTAAAGGCCCAAACCCAAATAAAACTTTTATTTTTCTTAAATAAGAATAAACCCACTTAAATTTATAACCCACTATATAATTTACCCAAACATTAATAAAATGACACTATTAATTCCAAAACTCCACCTTTTGATAATTTATTTGGACATTCAAATGAGATTTTTGTATTTTATTTTAAAAGTTTATAATATCAACTTTATTTTATTTGGAGCATTTCTAAAATATTTGGCATTACACAAGTTGACTTCATCAGTTACCCGCCGAAGCGTGATCTTCCGAACTAAACTTGGGAACTAAGCCAGATGAACTCTAATCATCATGACTAGATCCTAGTAAAAAATAATTCTAAATATAGGATCTATAATAAGGTGTTGACCTGAAGCTCAGAAATGACAGAATGTCACAGTCTCCCCAAGCCAGAAAAATTTGTCCCGAAATTTATTCGTCAAATCCAGATCATGCCTCGTTTGAGAACAAGTGGGGATATTTGATTTTCATGAAATCTTCTATTTTCCATGTGTACTCCGGTCCATGCCTCGAAGTCCAATGAACTTTTACAATTGGGATTTTGCTACGCCTCAATTGCTTGACTTTATGGTCGAGGATTTCGATCTGCTCTTCAATGAAGCGTAACCGTTCATTAATTTGAATGTCTTCCAAAGGTAGAACCAATGATTCGTCGGCTAGACATTTCTTAAGGTTTGATACATGAAATGTATCATGGATGGCACTAAGCTCTGGGGGCAAGTTTAGTTTGTATGCAACCGGTCCTACTCTTTCGAGTATTCCAAATGGACCAACATACCTTGGGCTGAGTTTTCCTTTCTTTCCGATTGAACCAGCATCCCCATGGCTCTTACCTTTGACGGTTTCACCCTTTCTTTCCTGCTTAAGGCATCTGCTACCACGTTAGCTTTTCCCGGGTGGTATTTATTTCACAATCATAGTTGTTGAGAAGTTCGACCCACCTCCATTGCCTCATGTTCAGCATCTTTTGATCTAGGATATGTTGAAGACTTTTATGATCAGTGAAGATGGTGCATTTGGTGCCGTAAAGATAGTGCCTCCAAATCTTAAGTGCAAATACTACTGCCCCCAATTCGAGGTCATGCATAGTATAATTCTTCTCGTGCACTTTGAGTTGCCTTGAGGCATATGCAATGACCTTATCTTTTTGCATTAGCATGCATCCTAAGCCTTGATGCGATGCATCACAATAGACCACAAAGTTTTTCGAACCCTCTGGTAAGGATAAAATAGGTGCATTGCATAGCCTTTGCTTAAGAATCTCAAACGCTTCCTCCTGTTTCTCTCCCCAGACAAACTTCTTGTCTTTTTGAGTTAAGGTGGTGAGTGGTTGTGCGATTTTCAAAAACTTGCGATGAATCGCCGATAATAGCCTGCCAAGCCAAGAAATTGTCGAATCTCTGTCGGGGTTCTTGGGGCTTCCCATTTCTTAATGGCCTCGACCTTGGCAGGATCCACCTGAATCCCTTTTTCATTAACCACGTGACCAAGATATTGTACTTCTCGTATCCAAAATTTTCATTTGGAGAATTTTGCGTACAATTTCTGGTTTCGGAGTAGCTCCAATATTATCCTCAGGTGTTGCTCATGATCCTTCTCACTTTGTGAATAAATTAGTATGTCGTCTATGAAAACGATTACAAATTTATCCAGGTAGGGTCTGCAGACTCTGTTCATCAGGTCCATGAAGACAGCTGGCGCATTGGTTAGCCCGAATGGCATAACCAAAAACTCATAATGACCATATCGGGTTCTGAATGCTATTTTGGGAGTGTCTACTTCCCTAATTCTCACTTGATGGTATCCGGATCATAGATCAATTTTGGAAAAGTATACCGCACCTTGAAGTTGATCAAACAGATCATCAATTCTAGGAAGAGGGTATCTATTCTTGATGGTCAACTTATTAAGTTCYCTATAATCAATGCACATTCGCATTGACCCATCTTTCTTTTTAACGAATAGAACCGGTGCACCCCATGGAGAGAAACTTGGTCTTATAAATCCCTTATCCAATAACTCCTGGAGTTGATTTGACATTTCTTGCATCTCCGATGGTGCCAAACGATATGGTGCCTTTGCCACTGGGGCAGCTCCAGGGATTAAGTCAATATCGAATTCGACTTGTCGTTACGGGGGTAGTTCTGGTAAATCCTCGGGAAATACATCAGAAACCTCCCGGACTACAGGGAAATCATCAATACCTTTCTCCTTGACCTTCTTATCAATAACATGTGCCAGAAATGTAGCATAATCTTTCTTCAAGTACTTTCGCATTTTCATGCATGATATTATCTTAACTCTTCGATCTGACTTATCTCCTTGAATCATAATTGGGTCATTTTCATCTTGAGGAATCCGGATAACCTTTTCCGAACAGACAATTTCAGCTTGATTTTTGGATAGCCAATCCATGCCTATAACTATGTCAAAACTTCCTAGTTCAATAGGAATAAGGTCTATGCTAAAATCCTTATTGGCTAAACTTAGAGTGCAACCCATAATTATGTTTCTAGCCTTAATTTCTTGACCATTGGCAAACTCAATTACGTAAGCTTCTTTCAACCTTTGGGGTTTTAAGTTAATCTTCGGCTTAAAGTCCAGTGATACAAAACTTCTATCTGCCCCTGAATCAAATAAAACCGATGCAAAKTCATTATTCAAGAGAAACGTACCTGAAACCACATTGGGATCATACCTAGCTTCTTTGGCTCCGATCTCAAATGCTCTGCCCCGTGCCTGACTTTCTGGGTTTCCTTGACTGGTTGGTTGGGCTTGGTTTGCATTTGCTCCTTGTTTCCTCTTTGGCCAAACATTCCTCATATGATCTGGACTCCCACAATCGAAACATAATCGTCTTCGGTAATCCTTCGCTGTATGACCCCCTAGGTGGCATCTTTGACAAATGATGCAGTTTCCCCAGTGCGAATATTTGCATTTATTGCACTTGGACTTGCTTCCTTGATTTACCGCCTGAGTCTGTGCCCCAAAATTTCCTACCACTCTCCTATTCTTGTCAAAATTTTCCCTAGATCTTCGATTCCTATGTTCCTCCATTTTTCTTTTTCCTTTGGCGAATTCCCCGGATCGAACCGCGTTATTCGTGAGCTTGGTGGCAATATCTATTGCCTCCTTAAGGGTTTTTGGGTTGGCCAAGGTGATGTTTCCTCGGATTTCTGAAGACAATCCCCAAATATATCTCTCTATGCGGACTTCCTCCGGTGTCACTAGATGTGGTACTAGATTCGCTAACTCATGGAATCGGGCCGTATAAGCAGCTATATTTYCCCCTTTYATTTCATGATTCCATAACTCCATTTCTAACTTTTGGAGTTCACTTCTTGGGCAGTATTCATCCTTAAGTAGTTTCTTAAATTCTTCCCAAGAAAGCTGGTTAGCCGCTTCCTGACCCCTAGTTTGTACCAATGTATTCCACCAGGTAAGTGCCCTTCCTTGTAACAAACATGTCGCATATTCTACTTTATTTCCCTCAGTACATTTACTAATGTGGAGAACAGATTCCATGCTCTCGAGCCATGATAGTAATCCTACTGCTCCTTCGGTTCCATAGAATTCTTTCGGGTTGCAAGATCTAAAAGATTTATAAGTGCATTCCCTAGTCGCCCTCGGCTCTGGATTGTTTGGTTGGTTAGCATTCAGTCCAACAGCCACTTGATTGACTATGTTGGGGAGTGCGGCCAGAAGTTGCTCTGACACGAGTCGTGCAACCTCAGGGTTTTCTCTTCTTGGAGGCATCTTCTAAGGCCTAAGTCAGAAGGGAATTCATCATTTTTATTGCAATAACAAGGATGATATCCTCCAGTCATTTAAATGATGCCAAGGATGTTCATCGTACGGAAAATATTTAAGCATTTATATGACCAAACAGAATAATCCTATATTTACCATAACTTAATGTAATTAAGTATTTCTCAAAAAGATAACATGCATTCATAGATGGTTGTAGCTACAAAAATAGATCCTTGAGTTTCTACGCAAAAGAATGGATATCCTATCACTAGACAATGTTTATATAATAACAACCAGCCTATCAGCATTACTAACATCAACATCAACATTCCACTCAGCACCAAACACTTATACAACCTTCTAATCTCTCGCCTCGCTGCAATGACAGCATCCGTGTTTCTCATCATTCGTTGATGGTGTGCTTCCATTACATCGGATAAATTGTTCAGAATGTGGTGATGATATCCCAGCCGGGTCTGGTGAGTCTGAGTATCTGATGCAATTCTTTGTATCCACTCTCGTTCAGCCAGGTTCATGCCCTGGGCGTAGGATGCAGGCACTCCAGTCACTACTTGAGATATCTTGTTCCCCTGTTGTGGTCGTGATGACTCTCCTCTTACTCTAGAGGAATTCTCAAWTGTCACACGTCGAGGCAGTGGAACACTTTTCCTCGGTGTAACTCTAATCCTGGAACCATGATAAGTTTGTGGTGGGACATCGGGTACTGGCTCCGATGGGGGTAACAAGGATGCTGGCGGGGAAACAGATGCTCCACTAGTCGCAGTGTCCTCTTGTTCATATGGATCTATCTCTTTATTATGAGATAAATTTCTTCTAGATCGGCGAACCACGTAACCGGATTCATCGACCGATTATTCACTAGGATCGGATGACGCCATAGTGATCTGCGACATCAATAATCTTAGTTACTAAATGTACCAACTAACAAATGCTTGGTGATACAATTGAAGCTTCTAAGCAAGACTTAATGGTGGCAATCAAGCTAGAATTTCTATCTAGAAAGCCTCTGGTTGCACTACCAGAGCTTCTGGTTGCATGACCAGAGCTTCTGGTTGCATGACCAGAGCTTCTGGTTACATGACCAGAGCCTCTGGTTCATCTTACATAAGAAGGTATTAGGTAGCTCGACTATCGGTCCTCTGATTCAATCTTACATAGAAAAGTAATGGATTTCTCGTCCATCGATCCTCTGGTTCCTCACACTTCGCAATCCAATGGATCTCCCGTCCATCGGTCTCTGGTTTCTCACACTTTGCACTACCAGAGCCTCTGGTTGCACCACCAGAGCTTCTAGTTCAACTTACATACTTAGAAAAGTATTAGGTAACCCGTCCATCGGCCTCTGGTCCTTCTAACCAGCGCTTGTGGTTAAACATAGACA
>NC_037532.1:14256556-14257621 GCF_001531365.2 Cynara cardunculus var. scolymus
CAATGGATATTCATAATGAGTGCAACACATAAAATCATGCTTTTCAAAACAATTTCTTTACTGGAGCATATCTCTAGTACAACCGATTAAGTTCTTCTTATTATATGTAAATTAAACACAGGTGATCAGACTTTGTTTAATCGACATATAATAATGTGAACCGCTTTAAAATCATATGTTTCTAAATTACTTGAAAACCATTTTGAAAATTTTTGGTTATAGTCGATGGTTTTTAAGGAAAACCAGCATTCTCTATAACTGAAGCTCTGATACCAAATCTGTCACACCCCGCTAAAGTGGAAACACGAGATGTAACAGGTAAGCGAGTCACAACAGCAGTTAATAAATAACACCTTTCAATATTACAAATTAAATTGAGTTTAACACCGATAACCAAAACGGGATAGTGTACTTCTTTTACAAAAACTTCAAATGCGAACTTAATCGGTCTTGCCACAAGTATGCTCCCAAAATGTTTCATTTCTTACTTATTACCTGAAAAGCATGGAACATAAAACAACTTCAACTACATAGAGTTGGTGAGCTCACGAGTTTTCACATGCAGAAAATATTACAATGCATAAATTATTTATTTGCAAACTTATACGTAAATTTTTGCACTTAATAAATTTAAATCAACCACAATGTTTATACTTGAGACGCTACTAAGCCTTACCTGACCAACGTGTCCCATTATTTTACGAACAACCATAAGTAGCCTGTACACTTACTTAGGTCCCACAGTTTGTAGTAGTACTAATTCAGCGGTGGTCCAAATTTCACATGATTAGACTAAGAAAACATAGGTAATGTGCACCCCTTTCTGGGTGGGACTGTCAACACAATAGCGGCTATCCACAATACCACGGCCCGGGGACGTGCCCGAGTTAACAAGTAGCGTTTACGGACGGGGACTTTATTTGGAAACATACTCCCAAGCACATCATTTTAGCATTTATTTTATAGTGCAAAAACAGTCAATATTTCATGACATAATAAACTTGACTAAACAGTTCTTTAGTCCGATGGTTTCAAACAAAACTTGACTAAACAGTTCTTTAGTCC
>NC_037532.1:14257931-14266449 GCF_001531365.2 Cynara cardunculus var. scolymus
CACTTTTTACATCATCCAAAATAATGAGCTAAGCCGACAATTTCCAAATATCAAGAATTTTGAATGGATTTAAGTCACTCATTATTACCCTACAACCTTGAGTTACACAGCCCCCAAAACAGATTGCACACTCTTCGAGTGACAGTCATTTGGGGTCTCGACTCATCATTTTTCAAGGATCTTAACTTCATTTTCAGGCTAGCAAATAAGGTTAACATCCAACAAAATATTTCCCGATTCCACTGAGTTTTGAGGAAGATAAGACTGATTTAAGATACATGCAAGAATCTGCCATGTTTCGAAATATACTTTACATGATTAAACTCTACATGCAAAGGATTTTCTCCTACTTTATTAAAGATCGAAGAACATGGATCATAGATTATCATTCTTTGAAGACATTTTCATGTCTTTGATGCATAATCTTCCCCTTTTGAACTCTCCAGGAGTTTAATTTCAAGATCAAGAAGTAGGAGTAAGAAGATAACAATTTTGTTATTTTGTAAAAGATAACTAGTATCATACCTTTTTCTTAAAAATCTTGAATATTCTTCAAGATTGAAAGAATTTTCCTAAAGGCTTGCTTGAAGGAATCGGCTGGAAGGTGGTTTATTTTAGAGAGAGAGTAGAGAGATGAAAAGCTTAGGCTGATGATATTTGGAAATGAGAGTTTTCAAAGGATGTGGGGTATTTATATGAGGATTTTTAAAGAAGGAAATGGGCTGGCCTCTAAAGGCCCAAACCCAAATAAAATTTTTATTTTTCTTAAATAAGAATAAACTCACTTAAATTTATAACCCACTATATAATTTACCCAAACATTAATAAAATGACACTATTAATTTCAAAACTCCACCTTTTGGTAAATTATTTGGACATTCAAATGGGATTTTTGTATTTTAATTTAAAAGTTTATAATATCAACTTTATTTTATTTGGAGCATTTCTAAAATATTTGGCATTACACAAGTTGACTTCATCAGTTACCCGCCAAAGCGTGATCTTCTGAACTAAACTTGGGAACTAAGTCAGATGAACTCTAATCATCATGACTAGATCTTAGTAAAATATAATTCTAAATATAGGATCTATAATAAGGTGTTGACCTGAAGCTCCGAAATGACAGAATGTCACAACTAAGTCATAGGGACTCTTACCATTCAAGACATATGTAGGTGTTCTATTTATTAAGTAAGTAGAGGTGAGGACACACTCACTCCACATATTAAGAGGAACTCCACCCTAAAACATGAGAGCCCTAGCAACATTTAGTAAAATACGATGTTTGCGCTCAACAACCCCGTTTTGTTGAGGTATGTAGCTGCAAGAAGTTTGATGCACAATTCCCTTTAGTTTAAAAAATTCATCAAGTTTATGATTTATAAATTCGGTCCCATTATCACTTCTAAAAGTTTTTACATATTTACCAAATTGAGTGATAAGAAGATTAAAAAAAATTTCAATATATTCACTAACTTCATTTTTCCCTTTTAAAAGGTAAACCCAAACAGCACGTGTGAAATCATCAACAACAATAAGAAAGTATCTAAAACCTTCCCTACTTTGAACATGATATGGTCCCCAAACATCAAGATGAACAAGTTCACCGAGTTGTGTAGACTTGTGAATACTAAGATTGAATTTCTCACGAGTTTGTTTTGCGTTATGGCAAACCTCACAAGGACCATAGTTCTCACTTCCAATATTAAGTCTGGCTTTTAATACATTCAAAACCTGATCAGATGGCTGTCCAAGACGACTGTGCCACAACTGAGTGGACACAAAACAAACCATGTTGAGATTATTGAAAGAGAAATGGGACTCACTATTTAAAAATTGGTCAAAGAAATACAGACCACCTTCCTGACTACCAGTCCCCACAACATTCTTTTGATGAAAATTCTGAACATAGCATTTTGATTCATCAAATCCAACATAAACTTTATTATCTCTAGCAAGTTTATGAACAAATAAAAGATTTACGTTGAAGTCAAGAATAACTAACACATCAAACAGGGTAACATTATTGGATAGCTTAAAATTTCCAATTTTATTTATTTTAGCCTTGGTTCCATTTGGATGACTGACTTTAATATTTAAATCAGTGACATCAACCACATCATCAAGATTAGAACAGGTTGAAGTCATGTGTTGGTTAGCACCTGAGTCAATAATCCAACCAGACTTGAAGGGTTCAAACATACCTGCCATATTAGCAGTTGCTTCCTCTGAGTTAGGTTTTTGATCAATTAAGCCTAAAATTTTGATGACATGTTCTTCAGAAAAAGGGAAAGGAGATTTTGAAGCAACAGGTTCAACCACAGTAGCATTACCAACAGAGGGTTTGAAGCTTCGATTTTGAGGTTTAAAACAAGGGTTTTGATTCGTAGGACGATTTTGAAAATCTCTAGGGAAACCTATAAGTTTGAAGCACCTTTCAATGGTATGTCCTATGGCTCCACAATGTTTACACACAAGATTATTAATTTTTTTGCCTAATCTCTTTTTATTGTCAAAACTTTTACTAACAAAGGCAAATAGTTGAGTTTTGGTATGACTTTGAGCTAGATTACCCCCTTGTGAGATTCCTCTCTTGAAACAATAGAGAAAACAATTTTGACAGATGGGAGAGGGTCTCTAGTTAGAATGTTGCTTCTAATGGGTTGATAAACATCATCTAATCCCATAAGGAATTGCTTGAGTTTAATCAGTTGGCTATGTTCCAGAAAATCACGAGAGGCATTAGAGGTGCAGGATGGGAGTTTCACTAGGGCATCAAATTGTTTCCAAAGAGAGTTTAATTTGTGGTAATGTTTAGAAACAGAAGTGCCTTTTTGAGTTAATGAATTAATTTTCTAGTGTAAATTGAATGTTACCGACCCATCAACCTTATCATAAGTTTCTTTTAATTCCTCCCAGACTTGGGAGGATTCTTTTGAAAAAACTTGTCCTAAGAAAAGGTCCTCAGTCATAGAACTAAGGATCCAAGACAACAACAGAATTACATCGATCCCATTGCCTTTCTATGGCGGGATCATTTATTGGACGAGGACAGGACCCATCGATAAATCCAATTTTATTCTTAGTATCCAAAGCCAATATCATAGCACAAGACCAGACCTTATAGTTATCGGTACCACTTAGTTTGAAAGACAACAAAGAGGCTCCACTAGTATCACTAGGATGTAAATACAGTGGATCTCCAAAGTCTAACTTAGTGACTTTGGATTCCATTGGACCTACAAGTTCAACTGGTGGAGAACTCATGAAGGAAAAGAAACAAACAACCACAGAACAAGAAAAGAGAAAACTGAATAGCCTTAAGCTGGATTCCTAAAACACTGAAACGTGCTAGGTCAAGCTACTATTCAGTTACTCAGAGAAAGAAAAAAAAAGGAGATAGAAAGAGACAAGCCTTTAACCAACCTTTTCACAAGAAACCAAAAGAAATACCTGCACAAGGATATAACAAAGAAGCCTTACCAGCACACCTTTTTTTTTAATTTTTGTTAATAAAGGACAACAAATCCTTTCAAGCAGATATCGGAAACACCTGAACAAACACAAAAGGAAACAAAAGAAGATCTGGAACAGGACACAGATTTATAACCAAATAGAATATGGAACATCACCACATAGAAAAAAAATACACAGAACGGACCAGATCTGGAATAAGACCAGATCTGAGATAGATTCAGATAAAAAAAGCTCAAGATACGGACCAAATCTGGATTAGGACCAGATCTGAGAAAGCAATCATACACAGCAATAATAAGACTAAAAGTCATGCAAAGGGGACCAACGCAAGATCTTACGGATCTTAGCAAGGTACACTCCCAATCGATCATTCACATAAGAGAGAGAAACAACTATCAACCAGAAAGCTGTAAACAGATATTGAATCAATAGAGAACATGCGAACATGAATAGATATACCAGATCTAAAAAATATTCAATGCAAAACGCGTGATTTAGAGTCACGTAATGGGGCCCTAAATAAGATCTGAGTAATCTTAACACGGTACACTCCCACACGATCATTCACCTTTATTAATCACAAAATAGATCTACATTAAACAACATAATAGGTAGAACATGCAAAGAATAGGAAATAAAGACGAACAGCCAGGCTAAAAAAAACTCTCAACCAGAAACAAGAAGATGAAGAGATTGAATATCACTTCGAAGGAACCGGCACTCGAGAAACACAATCCCATAGCCAAGAAACCCTACTAGATCCTTTATTTGACTTGTTTTTCAAGAACAAGGAAAAATAAGATCTTCATAACAAAGCAATCAACCATACAACTCTGATACCATGTTAAAAGGTTAAACATGAATAACAAATAATTTATTATGTAAAAATGAATCAACAAAGATATACAGATCTATTCAACTAATACAAAGTAAAGATCTAAAGCTAAAGATAAGACCTATATTAACAGAATCTTAACAATGCTAAAGATCATAGAACAATAGATGAAAAGATCTAAAGAGATGAAAAGATATTGAGAGCTAAATATGAGAGAAAACAATATGTTTGAAAATGTATGAATGAATTGGAAAATAAGGTGAATCCAACTTTATATATCTTCTAAAGAGTGGCAAGATTGATCCTTGAAGAATTATTATATTGCGCTGCTACCCTTCATATTCTCCAAAGAATGAGGCGCAGTCCTCCAACTTTATTCCAACAGCTTACTTTGAAAATCAACACTTTATACCCCTGATTGAAAATAACCTAACAAAACAGATACATATTCTAGTCATTCAAGATTGCAATTAGGAGATATATATTTTTAACACCCGCCCTCAATCTTGACTTTTGAACAAATCTATCATTTTCAGTTTTGAACATAAGTCAAGAGCAACATGTAGGAATGCATGAGCCGACCTCCAGGGAAAAAAATAGTAGATTGTAGATGGGTATTGATGGTGAAGTATAACTCTGATGGAAGTGTATGGCAAACTAAACTCCATTTAATTCTGACAAATAATACGATTTATAAATTTTCTATTATCTCTATTTCACAACAAATTGTGTTAGCGATAAGTCAAGTCATCTTCTCAGGGTCTCGGTGTCAACTGTAAGTCCAACATTGTGATAACTGGATCCTGGTTATCACCCAAGGTAATTAAGGTGTGATTATTTGTTAAATGATTATGTGATAGCATGATAAATTATTATATTTGATCATGCTAGTATGTGAAATTATATGCATAAATGAGTATGCATTAAATATGTGGGTATAATTATATACATGATAAAGTACATGCATAGGTGTGTATATGTATGTGTGAATATGCATGTGTATGTGTACATGAATTTACATGCATACATGGATGATTTTATATGTAAGCATGCATGTGGGTGAGTGCTGTAGTAGCCGACCTTCCTATTAGGGAAGGTTATAAAAAGGAGGGTTAGCCTCCATTTTCGCTCTTCTTGCTATTGTGAACCTTGTTGAGCGATTTAGAGAAAGAGAGTTGATCGGATTATTTCTTGACTGAAATTCAAGATTTTCAAGAAGCTGGTTTTCAAAATTATTTAAGGTGAGTGGTTAAAATGTTTTGAATCTCTTTGAATTGTATAATTGATTATGTTTTAAAAACTTTTCACCCGTTTGAAGTTTAAACTTAAATCGGGTGAGTGTTGACCGATTTAAGTATAAATCGGACAAAGGGTTGAGCGATTTAGGGGTAAATCGGACACGTGTTGTCCGGTGTAGCCTTAAACCAAATATAGTGTCATGTGATGTAAAGAGTTAGTGAGATTTGAGAATTGTAAATCGATTAAGAAAATTGAACGGAGAAGTAGGAATACGATTAAGAGGTGACCGGTTTATTTAAATTGGACAAAGTCTTAAGTGTGTATGTTGTCCGGATTAATAAATTGGACAAGGTTTAAAGAATTGATAGGATTAATAAACCAGACGACTTGTCTTGTCCGGATTGGTAAATTGGACAAGTTATATATGTGTTGTCCGGATTTGGTTAAACCGGCCAAGGCTTGACCGGAGATGAAGTCCGACCAAATCTAGGTTGACCGGATTTGTTGTTGACTTGTGCATGGTTTGCATGATCCTTATTTTAATATTCCTTTAATAAGAATGGGGAAATTTTGATAAAGAATGATTTGAATTGATGATATTCCATTAGAACATTTATGACTGCGGTCTGTTCTAATTGGAACTATTTGTAAAAAAAAAGTTTTGATGAGGAAATAAGGGTGGCATATCAAGGAGAGGTGTACCATGGGATAAATGTGGCATATCAAGGAGAGGTGTACCTTTGGATATAAGGGTGACATTTGTATGTATGATGTATAATATAACTCTTGCTATTATATCCTATAAGATTACTGTGATTTAGAATATTTATTTCTTTGTGATTTAAGGATTAGAATCAGAGTTCTTATTGGAAATCATAGTCTGGATGTTATTGAGGAGAAAATATCAGGTTTGGCCTGAAGCTTTAATTAAACCTTGCGTTAATTGAAAAGGTTTAAAACTGGCATTATGATAACCAGTTTGGGCTTTAGATATGTCTATTGAAAGCAGAGAATTTGGCTTGAAAAGTGGAAAGGTACTGGTAATTATGCTCTTACTTGTTCATATAGTTGTTATATATATGAAAAGTTGTTTTACATAAAGTTTTAGTAATTTTCACCCTGCAATAACATAAATAGGGTAACTCACTAGACCTTTCGATCTAACTCTCGTTTTGTGATTTTAAGTATGTATTGCAGGAGGTTCAGATGGTAAAGGGAAATTGTGATATTTTCCTAAGTACATATTTGGTAGAAGATTTGACTATATTATGAATAGTTTGGTTAGCTGAACGTGGAATAGTACAATGATTATATTTTGAATTTTTGGACCATGTATTCAGAACTGGTAGATTCTTGTACTAAGGGACCTATGTGGTGTATAAATATGCATTTATTGTATATGAAGTATATGTTACATGCAATGTGTGGATTGGAGTGTTACAAAGATGATGTCATATGAAGGTAATTTAAAATAGTAAATAAAGGGGAGGGGGTGTGAGAGTTGGAATTTAAACTAAACATGAAAATAAAATTAATTGATAAAAAATGGGCAAAATGCGCGAAATAGCAACCTACTTTTACAAATTTTCTTATTATAGTTGTCTACTTTCAGTTTTTCTTATTGTAGCAATGTACTTTCAAAATATTTTTTATTAGGGTATTGTATTTTCAAAAATTTACCCGTTATAGCATTGTGCAACCTGTTACCTTTTGAACAAGTTTTTCTTTGTTGAGACGTCAAACTTAAAATGACATGGAAGCCACATAGGATAACCTGCGATAACTTTTAGAAGAAAATCTAATTTAAAGACAATTTTTAAAAAGGAAAAAAGGGAATGTGAGTCCATATGCAGCATTAGATTGATGAAGCTTTCGAATCAACTCGGTTCCAGCTGTGATGTTTCCCCCATTGATCTAAACCCCGATTTATACCCTAACATTTTCAGATTTAAACAAATGAATGAAATTGTAGTCTTGTAGAAGCTAGTAAGTGAATTCTATATAACTTAAACCCTAATCAGTTGCTTCTAATCTTCTTTTCACACTTTCTTTAGCCATCATGGTATTAACCCTCGCAAATCTTCCAACATCTTTCAAGAAA
Source organism: Cynara cardunculus var. scolymus (assembly GCF_001531365.2). NCBI lineage: Eukaryota > Viridiplantae > Streptophyta > Magnoliopsida > Asterales > Asteraceae > Cynara > Cynara cardunculus. The sequence continues at coordinate 14,265,584 of NC_037532.1, forward strand.
TCAAGAAATTTAACATATTTTCTTCTTCTTGAGACGACCTGTTTACATAATCACAAGCCAATCTTTTTATTAGGGTTTCGATAGATACTTTTGTGTTTTTCTTTTTCTTTCTTTTTTAATTTTCTTGGTGGGGGTTTGAGAAAATGCCAGACGACCGGAAGCAATTACCGGTGAATCGAGAGAATCTTTGCAACAAGAAACCAAGAGGAGGGGGAAGGTAATTGAACAAATCGTTCCAATGAGAACCATTCGGATCATATGTCACGATCTGGATTTGACTGATTCGTCTGATGATGATGAGCCCACCGGGAAACCGTATGAGCGTAAGGCGATTGTTCAGGAAATCAAGATTCCGGTGGTGGGTGCTGATTGTGTTGCCGATGAAAAGACTCTTGAGACTGAGGATTCTTGTCAAGATAGCAACCATGGTGAGAAGAATTTAGTGAAAAGGAAATGGTTTTGACTAAATCGCCAAGTCAACTCCAACTGTTGTCTGATTTGAAATACATAAGGTGTCTGGCAACGAAAATGGGGCAAATGGGCGGCGGTGATTCATGATCTGTTCAAAGGGAGGCGGGTTTGGCAAAGAACTTGCAATACTGCAGAGGAAGCTTTCAGAGCTTATGAAATCGAGAATCTTGAGTTTGAAACGATGGTTGGAGCTTTAAAGAAGGGGAGTGCTAATGGCACCCCCTTAATAAGGGTGTGAATGCATTGGAACTTGAAAAATCACCAAAAAAAATATATATATCAAAATCAATCTATTAATATAATATATTTTATTATTATTATTATTATTTGTATTAATATATATAGGATATATATCTATAATCTATTTGTAATTATTTTAAATTATATTATATATA
>NC_037532.1:14267544-14268968 GCF_001531365.2 Cynara cardunculus var. scolymus
ACCCTTATCCCATGGTACACATCTCCTTGATATGCCACCCTTATCCCATGGTACACCTCTCCTTGATATGCCACCCTTATTTCCTCATCAAAATATTTTCACAGAATAATTTCAAATAAACCACAGCCATTGAAATTATTATCAATACAAAAATATTTCTTTCAAAACTTCCATTTTATGATAAAATAACATTTCTCATCGAAAACACAACATTACATCAAACCGGTCAACTTTGACCTAGCCGGACTTCAAATCCGGTCAACTATGACCTAGCCGGACTTCAAATCCGGTCAACTATCCGGACAACACACAGAATGAACTTTGTCCGATTTACACTTGGAAATAATTCTCAATAACTTTGTCCGATTTGCACTTGGAAATAATTCTCAATAACTTTGTCCGGATAACAAGTCCGGTCAATACCCCTTATAAAGGTTGATCGATTTATCACTTAGAATCAAAATCATTTTTGTCCGGATAACAAGTCCGGTCAATACCCCGCTCATTACTTAGCCGATTCAAAATAATCCGGCCACCATTTGGTCGTATTCTTACTTCTCAGTTCAAAAAGATAACTTTTCTTACCAATCATAACCCGATCAACACTTAACCGGTTTAGGGCTAAACCGTTCAACACTTAGGCGATTTAGGGCTAAATCGCTCAACCTTTCATCGATTTATAAAATAATCCGGACAACACATCATTTAAGTTTTGACCGATTTAAAACAATCCGGACAAGCCTTGTCCGGTTTAAAATCCGGATAAAATACTTAGAACAAAAGACTGATTTCTTTCCAACATAAACAAGATTCATACAAAACCAATAATAATTTTTATGCAAAAGAGTTAAGAAATTACTCACCTTATCAAGCTTTTGAAATCAAACACTTGAGATTAACTTGAATCTCCAAACAAAATTAATCCGGCCAACTCTCTTCTTTCTTTAAATTGCATAGCTTATCAAAAAGACCAAAAGAAGAAATATGGAGGTTAAGCCCTCATTTTATACTTTCCAAATCAGGAAATTCAGCAAACTTACACCGCCATATGCATGCATACATACACCATGTATACATATATATATACACACTTATCTCAAGCATATATACTATGTATATATATATATATAAATATATTTATATATACTTTCACATATGTACATACACATAATTTTCACATACCAACATGACTAAACGCATCAATTTATCATGCTATCACGTAATCTTTTAATCAGATAATCACATATTATTTACCTTGGATGATAACCAGGATCCGGTTATCACATTATCCACCCCTCAAAAGAATTTCGTCCCAGAATTCCTTTAATCAAAAAGCCATGGGTATTCTGATCGCATCTTTGATTCCAATTCCCATGTTGCTTCCGGTCCTTTGTGAAACTTCCACTGAATTTTCACCAGACTTA
>NC_037532.1:14272680-14273739 GCF_001531365.2 Cynara cardunculus var. scolymus
CCGACGCATTACTCCCCATTGTTAATTGTGGAGATCTTAACAAGGGGAAATTTGGTCGAATATGATCCGGAGAATTGCAATTAAAACACCTTCGGTTAGCTGGGCAATTTCTGGATAAATAACCTGCCTCACCGCTCTTATAACATTTCCTTAGGTCCATCTTGCATTCTCCATGGTGAACCTGTAGACACTGTGGGCAGACTTTTTCACTGATTTTCTGCTCAGATCTGTTATCATATCTAACAGTTTTYGGTCCTCRAAAAGATGAAGGCCCCTCCCATTTTCTTTTCTCAACAACTTTTCCTTCCGATTGTCTATTCTTATTTCGTTCAGTCACCTCAGCTGCATCTACTGTTAATGGAAAGGTATTGGGGTTCATAGAAATAACAAACTCTCTGATTGAGGGTTTCAAACCCCAAATAAACCTCTCTATCTTCGTGGATTCAGTCGAAACATAATGTTCAGCAAAGCGAAAGTATTCAATGAATCTTTCAGTATACTCCCGAACTGTTCCATTTTCTTGTTCTAATTTCAGGAAATCTTCATCCATTTGTCTCACTGCTGTTTTAGGAAAAAATTGATTCTTGAATCGATCCACGAATTCTATCCAAGACAGAGTCTGTAAAACATCCGTTCTGGTAGACGATTCAACTTCCTACCAGAATAAAGCATTTCATTTTAATACAGAAACAGCAAATCGAACTTTATCTATTTCCGGACACCAAATGGTGTTGAACACAGATTCCATCTCCTTCATCCAGCACATAGCTTTCACTGGATCTCTCTTCCCAGAAAAGGTTGGTGGTTTGCATGCTAAAAACATTTTAATATCTCCTTGTTTATTGTGAGTGATTGGAGCAGAGGGATAAACTTCTACTCTTTCTGTTTCCACTCTAGCCAGTATTCCCATAATAGATGTCAGAGTTTCCCGCAATTTCCCCATTTCTTCTGCCAACATATCTCTGGTTATATATTCAGGATGTGGCACCGACCTTTCTTGAACATTCCCAGAGTGGGATTCCTCATGTTCAGAATGTATTTCGGTCTGACCCCTTCCCT
>NC_037532.1:14280594-14298320 GCF_001531365.2 Cynara cardunculus var. scolymus
ATTATGATAAAAATAATATTTTTTTAATATTAAATTATTATAGAATAAAAAATAATAATTGTAATAATATATACTTATAATAAGATAATTAAAAAATTAGTATAAAAAAAAGACAACAAAAAGACAAAATTACAAAAAGAAAACAAAAAGTGTAATAATCACATAGTTGTATAGGGGTGCCATTAGCAAGTGAGAGGGGTGCCATTAGCCTTCCCCTTAAAGAATTGTAGTGGACAACGTACGATGATGTTGACAGCTTATATGGACGATGAGGTAACAAAGAAATCTAGTATAATGGGTAAATTTAATTTGAAAGGTTACCCAATGCTATAACGGGTAAATTTTTGAAAGTAAGCTGCTCTAATAAAAAATATTTTGAAAGTACATTGTTGTATTAAGAAAAACTGAAAGTAGAACACTATAATAAGAAATTTTGTAAAAGTAGGCTGTTATTTCGCGTATTTTTCTCGATCAAAAAAAATAGTGATAAGCAATAACCTTCGATCGGAATTTGTGTCATTAAGTTGTACATAAAAAGGACTTTCTCAATTCCTTCCAGAATGGTGATAGGTATTGATACTAGTAATGGCCAAAAACCGGTCCTCGAAAATGGTAGGACCGGTCAAGGTACTTCATAACCGGTTATGGGCCGCCGGTCCCGGTCCCGGTCCCTGTCCCGGTCCCAACCGTTCCCGACTTTAAAAAATAAGATTTTTTTAATGATATATATTTTTAATACATTATAAAATTTACAATTGGGTCACTCAAATACACTTTAAAAATGCGTTTTAATATAATTAAAATTACATTGTCTTATAAAAATGCATTATAAAATTATTTAAAAATACATTTATTTATAATATTATTTGAATTTTCGGGCCGGTCCTGGTCCCACGAAACTTCCAAAAACCCCAATCAGTCTCGGTTTTCGGTCCCATAACTGGTCCTTACCGGTCCCGGTCCTCCGGCGGTCCCGGATCGGGCCGATTTGGCCATCACTAATTGATAAGCATTAACACTTTGTATATCCTTAAGCTCAAACTGGCATGAAAATACTAGTACCTAACCGGCTAACAAGTCTAGTTACGAATATATAATGATTACCAATTTCATTGAAATCAGATAAACGACATTCCTAGTCAGTAATCAAATGCCAACTGTTTAAACTAGATTAAACAAATTACAACATCATACAATTGGTCTGGTTGTCAAATTGGGTGTTGTTTACAATTTACCAAAGTCAAGAACAACTATGGATCTTTAACTTCTATTAACAATTCTATCTAGATTATACAAATTGAGGGTGCCTACTCAACTCAAACAATCTCCAATTGACAAATCAAAATGAACAAGTTTGTTTAAATGGAAATTAGAAGATATTCAAAACATTCACAGGTCTCAACACAATCAAAATCAACAAGATTTACCTACCCATCACTAGAATGGAGAACTAGCTACTCATAACTAAAACTAAAACTTACAAAGAATTGGTAAAAAGATGAAGAACCCTAGACGAACCTCCAAATTTCCTCTCCAAAATGCTATAGATTCAGTTTTTCTATTCTCCCCTAATTCCCTCATTGATTCCTCATCTAAAAAGATGATTACCATAGAGATTTTTATACCTTCACCGTCAAAAACCGTGACAGACCAAAGACAAGATCAACAGGTCCCCGACAATTTTAGCCATGACTAAACCCGTCGGGAAAGTCACCCAGAAACAAGGAGGCTTCGAAACATTGACTAACGCGGGTTGGGAGGCAACTAGACATTTTGGAGATGTTACATGCATGACTTGGTAAGAGGACAGAGGCTAAGGTGGGTTCTGGGGCAACTATGGTTGCCAAAAAAGGTGCTCAACCGTCCATTCGCATCTCTAATCACAACCCAAGCAAAGAAGAGCCCTAAAATCTGATAAAAACACGCCCCCTTCTTTTATAAAATATTTGAATTCATACACCTCCTTTGACCGACATTTGATTTCACATGCTTAGCCTATGAACCATTTGATAAATCTGCCAAACCTCAAATTTCTTCAGAAAGATATGCCAAATCTTGTAATGTTTATGAAATATATGCTATGTTTGTACTTAGATCTATCATTTTGGCATCCATCAAAGACCAATCAATAACCAAAATTAGGGAGGGGGTCGGTCTATTAGCTATTAACACATCATAATATACAAAAGATTCATTATAAAAATAGGTTCAAATATGTGTTTATCACATACCCCACACTTAGATCATTGTTCTTCTCAATAATGATTTAAGTTAGCACGTAATGGTAAAATGGAACGAGATAAAGATCTCAACACATATTGAACTTCATGACTTGAGATTTGCAACATAACATCAATTAGTGAGCACACACAATCAATTAGACACAAGTTAATTGGTAGGAGGTTTTACACACCTTTAGACAAATAAAATGAACCACAAAGCAAGTATAATATGGCCCAATATCGTCTTTCCAAGTAATAAAGTGGTAAAAATACTGGTTTATTATCCACAGAGATTGTAGCAAAAGTCTAACAGAAGTATAATGAAAGAGATGATTTCAAATGATGAATTTAAAGATTTTGATTTGAAGTTGAGTTAATAAATACAAATAACAAAATAAATGAAGGTAACATGGGTGTAAGACTAGTGGTGGGACTCAAACATGAATTCCAACAGACAATGCTATAGGGATGCCACAACAAGCAGTCAACCATAACTTAGTTCCACCATATATTTTGAGGGTATTCCTCTCGGACTTTCACAATTATACTATATTATAGCTTTCAACCCATATTTCAATGTGGTATCCGGACCAGGGATAGTGACGAACGGTGTCCTCAAAATATATAGATAAACAAATCTCTTTGTTAAAAATCACTCTTTTGAGCCGATTCTTATATCATTCAAGTTGGCGTGTATTCGAAATGAACTACCGCACTTTAACACTTTAACAAGTGACCAACTTGTTGAGAATTAATTAGATTGAAAGATATAAATGACAAGTCTCCTTGTCGGCAACTTTCTCAAGTCTACCTCTCATATCATTCAAGTTGACGTACATTCAATTGCTTATCTCTAAGACCATGACACTGTAACACTTTCAAAGTGATCAACTTGTCAAGAAGTATCATTGGTTTTTATAAAACTTGAATGAAATAGTGAAACGCCGTTATTGCAAAACAATGTCTACTTTCTTCCGATTTAAAATCTCACCCTTTGTCTCACACCCAAGCTATGAAATTAGCTATTCATAGCGAAACTAAATGATAAGTAAAATAAATAACAGAAAATAAAGACATAAGTATAAATTGTGGAAAGTAAATGACTTAATGTAAATAGTGAAAAGTGAAAGAGCGGAAAGTAAATAACAGAAAGTAAAGAACAATCTTAAAAGTAATTAAAAAACTTAAATTTCTTCAAAGTTTTGAGAGAGAAATCAGTTTAGGAACTGATTTTGGGATGATAAAATACAAGAGCCCATCCTCCCTATTTATACAAAAATAGGGTACAAAAAGACAAAAAGATTAACTAAAGGAGAAAACCATCAAAAGTTAACACAAAAGTACAATCTGAGAAACTAGATGGTGACATGATCCTAATAAAAGTTTAATAATTTTTAATCACAAAAAGTCTTCAGTTCCAAGGCTTCTAGAAACAAAAAGATCATGCAACATATCCAAATAAGGCCTTCACAAAGCCAAAAAGCATCAGATCCCAACTGCATGAATGTTGTAGCACCAAACAGTCCAATAGTTTTTTTATATTAGACTTCAAATGGTGTAGAAACCAGTAAATCACTTTTTTAGCTCCATAATTAATAAAGGGGAAAATGAAGTAAAAAAATGACTCAAGATAGAGATAAAAGAAAAATAATCTAGCTAAGAATTTGTAAAATGAGTGCTCTATACATTGAATTCTCAATGTACATCATTAATCCCAAAAACATTCTCCCAAAAGAGAAAATCAAACAAACACCCAAATCACTCTTTGGGTATATAGTATATCGCTAACGTCTCTATGCTAACATGCACTTACCATAGGCTTGAAAAATCTCCCTCTTCACTATATAGATTAAAAACATGCATATAAGCCAAAGGGAATTTGAGGGTGTAACATGTAATCCGACTTTGGGTATGGTAAGGACATATTTAGGAAAGTGTTGGCTAAAAACCTTATGCCAAATAGAGAACTCCATTTGGACTACCTTTGAAATTTCAAGCTACAAATTGGGATCTTCATATTTTTTTTATTAATTTCATTTTCCCATCTTTTTTTCTCGTTAACACATAATTTTAATTTTCTAGCTTACGGGGATGCTCGTTTATATTCCATCGAAATTGGTCGATGGGTAGTGATTGGATACGTTTAAAAAGTTCACTTAAGAATTAATTAGGCTAAGTCACTAATTTAGTTGCAGTTTGGAAAGAAAATCTTAAGAGGGTAGGCTTAGGCTAATTGGCTAAAACAACAATAAGAAAAAAATGGCCTTTATCATGTTTATTATATGCAAAAATCAGTGTAATCTTAAGGAGAAATAAGTCGAGTTCTAGAAGTACAAAGTTAGGTAAGGCCTAATCACACAAGAATGAAAGTGAGATTGATGATAAATATTCAGTCAAAAGACTCAAAGTCTCACTGTTTTTCGGCTTTGTTCAAGATATTAGCAAGGATAAAAATTTGACTGATACACACCTACTAATCAAATTTATATGCTATCATCAAACTCATTTATGCTATATATGCATCAAAATCATTTTCACCAAAATTTAAGCTTTAAGAACCATGCTAATACGTTGGTGGGCAAACAATGATCCACATTTAAGCTAATAAATTCGAAAGTTTACCCCATAATCCAATATAACCCAATCCATGCAGATATAACCCCATCCTTACACTTAGTTCATTCATTGTACTAGTATATACATTATGTAGAGGACACTCAATAACAGTAAAAGAAAGGGGTAAATAAAACTCCCCTCATTTGGTGAGTGACCTCTCAATGTATGAACATGTAAAGATAGATGAGTCTCTATTAAAATCCTCATATTCAGAAAACAAAGATAAATCTAGGAGTGAAATTGGAGATTATAACAAAAGAAAAATAAATTATTTAAAACAATGAAGAACAAGGAATTGAAATCTATGGTTTGCCTTCCATGTAACATCTTTCTTTATCGTCTTTGGTTGTCTGCCTTTCAAGAATACTTGTCCAGCTAGCTGACATCCCAGCCCAACCATGGAACTTCCATCTCCAACCTGCCCTTAATCCATCCACGTGGCAACTACCGTGCTCTAATACTCATATTACATTAATTCCGTTAATGGCATTTGAACCAACCTTTGGTACATGTAAAAAGGTAGACAAATGGTTCTATCAATATAAGACATTAATAGTTAGTATCTTCATAAATTTAATGGTTGAAATCTATTCATTTAAATTGAAAGCTTGGCCATTCCTGTTCATACTTTCCACCTTCTTGTTTCGGCTAGAATTTTCTTTAAGAAAAATAGTGTTAGATATATCATATACAGAATCATGCAAGGGTGGAGAAGCATTCATGAAACACAGAGAATGCACGTCTCTCGGGTACCTCATAGTACCACTAATATTAAAATTTATAAGCTCACTGCCAAACTCCATTTAGAGGACACCGACATATGCATCAATCTTAGTTCTATAAGTCTTAAGAAATGGTCTTCCTAACAACATCATACTTGACTTGGAGGAATTATTTTCCTCTATGTCAATGACATAAAAGTTTGCAGGGAAGACTTGTTTATTCACCTTAATGAGGACATCCTCTAACACTCTCCTAGGATGGACTTTAGATTTGTCCATAACCACACTAGTAGGTTTTAAGGGCCCCATATCTAAAGATGTATAAAGTGAGTAAAGCATGATATTAATGGAATCCCCTAAGTCTAACATTGCCTTGTTAATTGTGATGTTTCCCACTATACACGGTTTAGTGAACATGCCTGTATCAACACACATGGGTGGGTGATCTTCTATAGAGCTCCGAAACGGTGAAAATGGAAAGGTGAAGTCTTTAAAAGAGAAAAATCTAGAAGTAAGCATACCCAAGCCAAGTGGAGAAGAGACCAAGCCACCTGAAGCAAAGATGCCTAAAAAGTATGTCATAAGTCCTCTGTTTCCCTAGCGTTTCGAGAGGTAAAGGAAAGATAGCAAAGAAAAAAAAGTCATGGACCCCTTTCAAAAGGTGCAGGTAAACATCCCACTTGTTGATGTAATGAAGCATATTCCTAATTATGCTAAGTTCTTGAAAGAATAATGCATGAATAGAATGAAGTCCAAAGGGATGGGGTCTTGACTAAAAATATGTCTCTTGTGTTTCAAATCATTTGTAAAATGATAGCATTGACTTGTGCCTTTGGGTTGATTTTGGTCTAGGCGAGCAACTTGCCTTTATTCACTAATTGGTCCACAGTGGCCTGAAGATCCTGTGTACTCGCTTGAGTTTGTTGAGAGTCCTGCTAAAGTTTAACCATGTTCGTAGCTAAGGACCTGACCATATCTTCAAGTGACATACCCGAGCCACTAGGAGTAGGGGTGAACATGGTGTGATACCATGTTTTTTTTTCATATATCATGTACCAACCAATAATAATTGGTATACAAAATTTTATACCATGTACCAACCAACTATACTTAGTTGGTACCGACTTCGCAAAATTAATGTTAGAAATTTATTTTAATTGAGATCTTTACCAACTAGATGTAGATGCACTAACAATCATTTACATAACATGTTGATATGTCTTGTACCACTTATCACTACCTATATAAGCATTCAAATAATCTGCATATAATTCAAACATTCATTTAATATGCATATAATTCAAACATTCATTAATAGTCTAACACAAGTGGCCATTGAGGAGCGTCTATGGACCGTATAGGTGTGGACGAGTTACTAAGGTTGTTAGGGTTAGACGATGAATTCAATTAAATTTTATACATTCATACGTATTATAATTTAGCAAAATTTAAAACAAGATAATTTAAAATCAAAATATGTTTTATTATTATTTAAACTTTGATTATTAAAATTTTTAAATAATAAGTTAGTAGCGTACGATATTACCGTGGTACACGATTTCTAATACCACATACCAACCAAGTTTAGATTAGATTGGTAAGATACTACCAACCAATTAGATTGGTACCAACTAAACTGGTACCAAATAAATTGGTATGGTTGGTATGAGAATTAGTTGTTTTGTCTTAGTACATACATGACACTCCTAACTAGGAGCTTGAAGTGGAACTTGTTGTTGCTGCTAGGTACCTATTTGAGATGGTGCCTTTGGTTAGTGTTGTTGTTGATGAAAACTGGGTGGTTGACTAAACGAGGAGCTTGCTAAAATTGTTAGGGCTGCTGAAAGAGAGCCTTTTGTTGGAACTAATCTTCACCTTGCATCAGGGATTATCTCAAGTTAGGTTGTTGCCACCAATTAGGGTTGTAAGTACCCGAAAATGGGTCCAACCCCTAATTATGCCAACTTGGAAAATTGCCACTCCTATGGCATTAACTTGCTCTTCTAGCTCTTGGAGAGTGGATCATACGTCGGTTCGAGGTCCCACATTGAAACAAATCCCACATGTTTTCACTTGTTGTATGCCTCCAATCGAGGTCCCACATTCAACATGTACCTCACTCACTCCTCAACTTAATTCGCTCTATGGTCCAAACCGCTTGGGATTCTCCACCATGGTATTGATCAACATCCTTGCTTAGGTCTAGTCACAATCGCACCCGGCTAAAAACACGTCTGTGTTCCTATTAACAAAACATCCCCTTTTTCTTTGATCTTTCGGAATTGGTACAAAAATGGGTGGTTTTTCTATGTTATTTACCTTAATTACGGGGGGTTTCAAGGAAGACCTATGTGGCTCACTAGCGGCATCCATCATCTTCCTCTCCGTCGACAATAATCTTTAAAAGATATTGGATCAATAACTCATCAAAAAATGTCATGTTGAGGGAAACTTACACATAGGCGCTTGAAACGTTCTCAATACTTGTAGACTCCATGTCTACATACTTGATCTCACAAATTTCCCGTCTAAGACTAGCAGCTTTGGACCTGGAAAGTATATGTCTAGGAAGGCTCGTGCCAATTTGTGTCCATGTGGTGATGGATCCTAATGGTAGATTGAAAAGCCACTCCCTAGCATCGTCAACTAGGGAAAAAGGGAATGCCTTTAACTTGAAATTATCTATGGTGGTGCCTTGTGGATTCATCCCTAGGCCTTCCATGTGGAACTCGATCAGGTGCTTATACGGATCCTGATTATCTAAACCATGAAAATGAGGTAGTAAGTATATTGAAGCCATCCCGATGGAGCTAATGAAAGCCTGAATTCAACATTCAAATGGATTCTTGGTCTTAAATTATGCACTTACCTCTTCTGTTGGATAGGTGATGCAAAGAGGTTGTTGGTCGACATTAGGAGTTGGCTAATGTCTCAGAGTGCATTTGGTAGGTGTTTCTACCATCTCCTCTTTTTCCTCTTCAGTCTTGGTGATAGGGTCCTCCTCTTCGGAGTGAGGCTTCTCCTTTTGGCTCAATTTGTACTTAAATTTATCCTTTTGGCACCTATCAAAGACCAATACATAACTAAAACTAAGGGGGTCTATTAGTTTTTAAAACATCATAATATGCAAGGAATTCAGTATAAAAATAGGTTCAAATATGCGTTTATCAAAGTTCTACTCTTGTTTGGTGAAATTGGATTGACCACCACATCAACTGAATATCTAGAACATATTTTTGAAAAGATATTTGGAAGAGAAAATCTACATGTATGTTTCATGAAGACTTGAGTCCTGAGACAACAAGAGAAATGTGTGTAACTAATAAAGAGTTTCTATGAACTAATTTAATCACCATGAGAACAAGGGTCGAGAGGCTGATACAAGTGGTTGAACAACATAGACTCATCCACGGGTAAAGGAACCATAAAATGCTCATTAAAACATCACTCATAGCAAGGATCTATCTTGACAGTCTATTGGTCAGTTGTATTTCACACCTTTAGACTTAATGAAATTGGGTCATAAAGCAAGTATACAATACGGCCCAACGTCGTCTTTCCAAGTAATAAAGTGGTACAAGTACCGGATTATCGTCCACAGGGATTGTGGCCTAAGTTAGATTAGAGTCCAATGAAAGAGATGATTTCAGATGGCGATTTTGAAGACTTTTCTTTGATTGTAAGGTGATCCAAAACAGAATACAGATTATATAAAAGAAGCAAGGGTGTAAGACTTAAGGTGAGACCCAAACGCAAATTCCAGCAGCCAATGCTATATGAATGCTACAGCAAGCAGTGTTTCGAAACTAAGTTCCACCATCTATTTTGAAGGCATTCCTCTCGGACTTCACCATTTCACTATCTTATAGCTTTCCACCAATATCTCTATGCGGTGTCCGGACCGGGGATAGTGACATAATGGTGTACAAAATACATGGATAAACAAATCTCTTTGTTAAAAATCACTCTCTCGAGTCGATTCCCATATCATTCGAGTTGGCGTGTTCTTGATAGTTCATCTCTGAATCTATCACACTTTGACACTTTTAAAGAGCGACCAACCCGTCGGGAGTTAAGTTTTGAAAAACATAAATGACAAGTCTCCTTGTCGGCAACTTTCTCAAGTCTACCTCTAATGTCATCCAAGTTGACGTGCTTATTGATGGCTTATCTCTAAGCCCATCGCACTTTAACACTTTCAAAGTGATCAACCCGTCAAGAAGTGTGCTTGGTTTTTATAAAAACTCGAATGAAACAATGGAACGTCGTTTATAAAAACATTTAGCTACTTTCGTTTGGTTTAAAAATCTCACATTTCCATCTCACACCCAAGCTATAAAAGCTTAGCTACTCATAACGGAAAGTAAAATACAATAAAAATAATTGACGGAAAGTAAAGACATAAATGTAAAACGGAAAATAAATGACGGAAAGATAAAGAACGGAAAGTAAATGACGGGAAAGTAAATTGCGGAATTTAAATAACGGAAAGTAAATGATAACAAACGTAAAGGAGCATAAAATAAAGAACGGAAAATAAATGACGAGAAATTAAAGAAGAAAACTTGAAAATTCAAGAACTTGGAATTTTCTCAAAATGTGCTCTCAAAATCAGCCCTAACTAGCTGATTTTGATCTTGCAAATATGTTATATGATGTGTTTAAACATATGGCCAAGCTCCCCTATTTATACAAAAAGTCTAGCATAAAACAACAAAATTATAACCCACTAGTTAATGACCAAAAACTAATAACAAAGGGAATCCTAGGCACAAGATGATCCATTAGTCCAAAAATCCCTGATTAATAAAATCTTCCAGCTGGCATCTAGTTGTCGTCCATTCAGCATCCAAAAGTCAACAGCTTAATCGTTAAGCCCTTGCCAAATCATGTACGTAACAGGTGGTTGCTGCTGTAATGTTATAGCATCAAGCTGTTTACAAAAAATTCTCCGTTAGCTTATATTTTTATGTCCCAACAAGTTAAACCACAATATTTTAGCTCCATAACAAAAGTATAAAGAAATAAATCAAAATGACTCAAAGTGGGAACGAAAGGAAACTAATTTTAACTAAAAAATCGTAAAATGGATGCATTATGTGTTGAATTCTCAACACATATCACACCCCCAAACTTAAACCGTTGCTTGTCCCCAAGCAACCAAAAGACAAATATAAAGACTCAATTTATACAAAAACTTGTATGATCAAGGCATTAAGTGCCAACCCAATAAGAGTTATACTTACATGAGGTTCATAGATTTTCATAATTCCTAGATGAGTTATTCAAATCCCAACCATTTTATTTAAACCATAGGCTAGCATTCCCTTTTCTTTGTGAGTTCAAACACAATAAAAAAAAATAGGATCAATAGGGCTTGAAGGGTTTACTCTCTTTGGCATATCTTTTCTCTCATTGCCTTTTTCCTTTTATACTCCACATATGAATTTTTCAAAATTTTAGGCTCTTTGGCCTCTTTTGATTGGAGTGTGCACATAGTCCCTATGGAACTTTTTATTGTGCTATTTTGAAACACATAGCCCCTATGGGACTTTTATTGTGTTTTTCTAAACCCTTTTGGTGATAAGAAGTCAAATTAGAGCTTTGCTCTTTGGTATTGACTTTATATCCTTATATAAACTCCTCCCCCAAACTTAAATTTGACAATGTCCTCATTGGCGCTTTATGGGGTAGAAAGTGTTTGAAAGGGTGCAAAAGGCTTAATATGAGTATAGAAAAGAAGACCTAAATCATTTCCTATTGTGAGTTGTGTGATCAAAGTATTTTCCCAAAAAGTGGTTTGCTAGTTCTAGTTTTGAACAAAGTGATTTGGGTGAACGTCAAGTAATCCGAAGAATTATTCAAGCTATGAACTTATGTGCATATGACTCAACTCAAGTGATCATGCATAGAAAAATAAGGCTAAAAACTATTTAAAAAAAATTGTTCCCAAATAAATAAAAGATGGAGACTAAAGTACATGGTAGAACCTGCCCTACTCCGAAGGAGTAGGCTGTGTGCTTCAGACAGCCGCGTTGATTTTTGCCTTTAGCCTTGCATTCTCTTCCTTGTAATGTGTCAACCTCTTTTTCAACTTTTTGATCTTACCACCAGCTCCCTTTTCTAGCTCCTCTTTCAATTTCTTAAACCTCTTCTTTGCCTTTCTTTCACTTTTCTTCAATTGCTCCATCAACTCAGCTTGCATTCCATCAATCTTCTCTACCATCTCAGCCCGGTGGTCCATCAAACTGTCCATCAGGTTGTTGCCCTGTGCGAACAAATCCTCCATAACCCTCGTCATCCCTATGTGTTCCCTTCCTCGGTCACCTCTCTCTCTTAGCCGTGATACCGCTTTCATATCGATTGACCACTTTTCCTCACTCTCCTTGATCACTAAGTCATCTGTATAACGAGGCACCCCTGCTTGCAACAATAGTTTGTTAAGTAGGCCCGGGAAAAATAATTTCCCTTGATTCCTCCTCGCACAATAGAGGATGGCCTTTTCAATAACCTCCCCCACATCAATTGATTTACCCATAACTACACAATATAGTAGAATAACTCTCTCAACCGAAATGGAACTATCATGAGTTGTTGGGTGGAGAGAGTGTCGAATGAAATTCATCCAAACATTCGCGTCGGGAGTCAAGTTGGAAGCCCTAAAAGATCTCAGCATGTAATTGCTGTGGGAGTCCCATGTGGCTTCGAGCTTTCCTAACTCTCTACCAATCTCGTCTAATTTAGCTTGGATGCTTTGAGGGAGAGGGTACCATACTCAGTTTTTCTCAGGGGTGATAGGCCTAGAAGTCTGTTTATGGCCTTAGCCGAAAAACTGACCTTAACACCCCTTACTTTGAGTTTGGAGGTACTAAAAACACAAGCCTCCGCATAAATTTTTTTTATCAACGTCAAATTAAAAGAATTCATTACCTCACACAATGTTTGCCAACCGTGCTTATCAATGATCTCTCGTATAAATCCAAATTATTCGACGCTCCTTTGATAAAATCCCTTGTCGGGCAACACCTTCTTCTTTTGAAATTTGTCAAACAATTCTTGGTCCTTGTCTGAACTGAATCCATCAATAGGCATCTGGGGCCTCGTAATCGTTTTTGGGCTTGGGCTTTACCCCATGGACCTGCTGTCTCGAACTGTATTGATGATCCCATTCGGGATTATGTACGTGGTGCAAAGGTCGTGTGTCTTAATTGGACCGAAGGTGTAGGAGTCCGTTTGGCCTGTTTTCTCGGGGGCTGTCTCTCCACAKCCTTGGATTTAGTCGCGAAGACTCTCCCTAATCCCTTTCTTTTCTTAGTGGGTATAGTGGTCATACCCCTAATATCGGCCTCCAAGTCCATTTCAATTGTTGGGGACTCAGTGTTTTCCTCCCTAATAGGTTGTGCACCAATATCAAGCTCAAAAGGGTCTTCAACAGGTTGTGCATAGTAGTCTTCCTCAACAGGTGGTGTATCATGATCACACTCAAATTGTTCTTCCTCAACAGTGTGAGTAGTAGAATCGGCCACAGCCGTAGGTTTATGAGTGATGTAATGATCAGGCCAAGTCAAAAAATAGACTTTTGTCTCATTCAAACCAGTGGGTGATGGTGTAGAAATGTCCATTAAATCGTTTTCCTCCTTAGAGGAGTCGGAGGTTGTAAGTCCCTATACCAACGAATTAGGGCTCAAATTAAGGCTTACCTCAATAGCCAATCTAGGGTTTACAATCGCTGGTGAGGTTGGAGGAGTGATGTTGGCGACAGTAGGTGGAGGGAGTGGAGGCACGTCGACGGCTGGAGGCGGCGATGTGGGTGAAACGACGGCGGCTGGTGGCAGAGACGGCGGTGTGGGTGAAACAACGGCGGCTGGTGGTGGAGACGGCGGTCGCCTCGTTGGTTTCTTAGCCCTAGGCGATGAATCTGCTATGAGTTGCGTGACCAGTCGTGGTCTGGGCGGTGATGGTGAGCATGGGGGAGATGATGAAGGGTTGTTGGCTACGAGGTCCACCCATTCGGGCTCGCTCGTTTGTCGTGAAGCAGAGGCAGCGGCTCGCCGGCGGTTGCTCCTTCGTACCGGCGGTGGGGGTGGGTCACGGATGACAGGCTTCTTTGAACGGGCCATGATTGTTGCAATAGACAGTAAGTTAGAGGGAGTGATAAGATGATGGTGTTGTTTGGAGTGTAGTTGATTAATGGAGAAAAGATGTTTGAAGGAGAGGCCGACGAAATGTGGTGATGATGGTTCTTGGGAAGATGAAGTGTCTCTTCTCCAACAAGTCTTTTGTGAAAAAAAAAAATGACGGTTGATGCAATAATTGGTTGATAAAACGGTTATATGGAGGTTAAGAAAACATATCATTATGGAGGGAGTGGGTGGTGTATGCATGGGAGACCAAACTGAAAAGAATAGGCTGACAACAATTATTTTCTGATTTTTCCAAGCTGCTACTGATGTCACTGTACTTTCTGTGATTTTCTCAATTTGTTTTTACCCAACTTCACATGTGAACTCTGGACAAGAATGCTATAGCATCATCAAAGCATCAACTTTTCTCACAACCTTTTCAAAATTATCCTGCACACTAACAAACTAATAAAACATAGCTGCTCCTAATATAAAAAGGAAACATATTTACAAACACCATTGGACTTTGGAAAGTCCACAAAACACATTCATTTAAGGTGTAGCCCAATTCTCAGAGCAATGCTCTGGGAATGCTACAACATCATGAAATGCCTTAACTCGTTGCCCATTTACTTTAAACAACGTGTTGTCCTCCGGGTTAATCAGGTCAACCGCTCCATAAGAGTAAACTTTATGAATGACAAAGGATCCGGACCACCTAGACTTGAGCTTTCCTGGGAATAGTTTCAACATAGAATTAAACAAGAGGACTTTTTGTCCTTCTTTCAACTCCTGGTGATGGATTATGTTATCATGCCACCTTTTTGTCTTTTCCTTATAAAGTTTGGCGTTTTCATAAGACATTTGCCTTTGTTCTTCCATTTCACAAAGTTGAAACTTTCTTTTCTTTCCGGCTTCATCCAAAGACATATTGAGCTCTTTGATAGCCCAATATGCTTTGTGCTCAAGTTCTAGAGGTAGGTGACAGGCTTTTCCGTAGACTAGCTTATATGGAGACATACCGATTGGTGTTTTGAAAGCAATTCGGTATGCCTATAAAGCATCGTCTAATTTGAATGCCCAGTCCTTCCTATTGGGTTTGACTACTTTTTCCAAAATGCTTTTGATCTCCCTATTTGACAGTTCTGCCAAACCATTAGTTTGTGGGTGATAAGTCGTGGCAATTCTGTGGTTAACATTGTATTTTTCAAGGACTCCTTTTAACAAATTGTTCACAAAGTGGGTACCCTCATCACTAATTAGTGCCCTTGGGGTACCGAATCGTGTGAAAATCTGTTTTTGGAGGAACTTAACCACATTTTTTGCGTCATTTGACACACATGCCATAGCCTCCACCCATTTGGATACGTAGTCAACAGCCACCAGTATGTATTGGCAATTATTTGATGGAGGGAAAGGACCCATGAAGTCTATTCCCCAAACATCAAATAATTCAACTTCGAGTATCCCATTTAATGGCATTTCATTCCTTTCGAAAATGGACCACTCCTTTGACATTCGTTGCACCTTTGTGCAAAATTGTGGGAGTCTTTAAAAATGGTTGGCCAATAAAAACCGGACTGTAAGACCTTGGTTGCAGTCCTTTGGCCTCCAAAATGGCCTCTGTATGGTGCATGATGGCAATGCTGTAGGATTGCTGCCACTTCAGATTCAGGTACGCATCTTCTTAGAATCTGATCTGCACCAAGTCTAAACAAAAATGGTTCATCTCAAAGATAAGATTTAGCATCATGAAAGAATTTTTTCAACATGTGGCCTGTGTAATTTGAAGGTTTTATTCCACAAGCCAAGAAATTAGCTAAATCAGCAAACCATGGTGTTTTTGGTTGGTCAATCAAGAGGATTCTTTCATCTGGAAAAGTATCACTAATTTCCATTCCTCCTTTCTCGGGTTCTTCCAACCTAGACAAATGGTCCGCTACTTGATTTTCAACTCCCTTCCTATCCAGTATCTCTAAGTCAAATTCTTGCAATAAAAGCACCCATCTAATTAACCTAGGTTTTGCATCTTTCTTTGAGATTAGGTACTTGATGGCTGAGTGATCGGTATGCACAATGACTTTTGTTCCATTAAGTAGGACCTAAATCTCTCAAACGCAAAAACTATGGCCAATAATTCCTTCTCAGTTGTGGTATAATTAATTTGTGCCTCATTCAAAATCTTACTTGCGTAGTAGATTGAATGAAACACCTTGTCCTTCCTTTGTCCTAATACAACACCTACCGCCCAATCACTAGTGTCACACATTATCTCAAAAGGTTTGTTCCAATCCGAGGCAACTACCACTGGTGCGGTAACCAAAGCTTTTTTCAAAGTTTTGAATGCATTTCTGCATTCATCATTAAAATTGAATTTTTGGTCATGCTGTAGGAGTAAACAAACAGGTTTTGAAATTTTAGAAAAATCTTTGATAAACCTTCTATAAAATCCGGCATGATCCAAAAAGATTCTGATTCCCTTAACCGTGGTAGGTTTGGGTAGTTTTTCAATTACCTCAAGGTTTGCCTTATCTACCTCAACCCCTCTTTTTGAAATCAAGTGTCCAAGAACAATTCCTTCTTTGACCATGAAATGGCATTTCTCCCAATTAAGGACCAAGTCTGTTTCCTCACACCTTTCCAAGCACTTTTTCAAATTATTTAAACAACTGTCAAATGATGAACCATACACAGAAAAATCATCCATAAATATTTCAATGGATTTTTCAAGCATATCAGAAAAGATGGACATCTTACACCTTTGAAAGGTGGCTGGAGCATTACAAAGTCCAAATGACATTCTTCTGAAAGCAAAGGTGCCATAGGGACAAGTAAAGGTGGTTTTCTCTTGGTCTTCCGGAGAAATGGCTATTTGATTGTACCCTGAATAACCATCCAAGAAACAATAGAACTCCTTTCCGGCTAGCCTATCCAATATTTGGTCAATGAAAGGTAGTGGAAAATGGTCTTTTTAGGTAGCCTTGTTTAGTCTCCTATAGTCCATGCATATTCTCCAACCGGAGACAACTCTAGTAGAGATAAGTTCATTTTTGTCATTTGTGATGACTGTGAACCCTCCCTTTTTTGGAACACATTGGACCGGACTAACCCAAGAACTACTGGCAATCGGAAAATAATTCCAGCATCTAACCATTTTAAAATCTCCTTTTTTACTACCTCTTTCATGATAGGGTTTAGCCTTCGTTGGGGTTCTATGGAAGTGAAATTTTTATCTTCTAGGATGATCTTGTGTTGAAAAATAGAGGGACTAATCCCTTTAAGGTCAGCAATGGTCCATCCTAAGGCTTTCTTATGCAATTTCAACATATCCACAAGTTTCTTTTCTTGATACGATTCTAGGGTAGATGAGATAATGGCAGGCAATTTGCCTTCTTCTCCTAGAAAAGCATATTTTAGATGGGATGGGAGTTGTT
Source organism: Cynara cardunculus var. scolymus (assembly GCF_001531365.2). Classification (NCBI taxonomy): domain Eukaryota; kingdom Viridiplantae; phylum Streptophyta; class Magnoliopsida; order Asterales; family Asteraceae; genus Cynara; species Cynara cardunculus. The sequence continues at coordinate 14,297,712 of NC_037532.1, forward strand.
TCAACTGCAAATCAGGTGGTGATTGTATGGACGGGGTGAAGTCTTTTTCCTCATTATTTTCTAGCAGCTCAAATGCTGCAGCATTCACTGGGACAACATTAGTTCCTAATTCCTCTATTTCCTCAACAATTTCCTCTTCTATTTCCTCATCATATTCTCCTTCCAACTTAAGGTTTTTCTAAATTCCCTCTTCCAAACACATCTCCTCTATCTCAGATATTCTTGAACACTCTTCCAAGTAATCAGGGTACTTTAGAGAGTTGAAGACATTAAAGGTGACTTTCTGGTCTTCGAGTCTCATGGTCAACTCTCCTTTTTGGATGTCTATTAAAGTTCTTCCAGTGGCTAGAAATGGTCTTCCTAATATAATAGGAATATCCTTATCTGCCTCAAAATCTAGAATGATAAAGTCCGCCGGAAATATGAACTTGTCAACTTGTATCAAAACATCTTCAATTTTCCCCTTAGGATATGCTATGGACTTGTTGGCCAATTGGAGTGTGACTGTGGTTGGTCTAACTTCTCCTATGCCTAAAGTGTTGAAAACAGACAAGGGCATAAGGTTGATACTAGCTCCTAAGTCACATAGGGCTTTCCCTATCTCCTTCC
>NC_037532.1:14298705-14326372 GCF_001531365.2 Cynara cardunculus var. scolymus
TTTTCTCTAAGGGTAGGACCGGTCTTTCTTTGGCAGGAACCAATGCTGTAGCATCAGCTTCTGTCAAAATTGGTGCACTATCTTTGGGCACTTTTTCTTTCAACTCCTTCCCACTCCTAAGGGTCACTACTTTCACATGTTCCTTACCTAGGTCTCTAGGGACCTCTGTATTACTGGGCAAGGTACCTAGGGCTCGATTGCTTTGGTTAAGCGCAAGTTGACTGACTTGAGTCTCTAAATTCCTGATAGCCGCACTTTGTTGATTTATCAAAACTTGGTTTTGTGCTTGTGCATGTGTAAAAAGTCCTTTAATCATTGCTTCCAAAGAAGATGATTCTGTCTGTGGAGGAGGTTTGGTCTGAAAAGGTGGTTGTGAATTCTGAAAACTTTGTTGGTGAGTCTGAGAGTTGGAACTATTTCCATGATGTTGTGGTTGGAAATTGGAAGTTCCTTGTTGATTATGGACTGGTGGATTTAAACTTGGACTGTTCCAGGAAAAGTTCGGGTGTTGTCTCCAACTGGCATTATAATTGTTGGAATATGGATTAGCTCGGTTATGAACATAATTTACTGATTCAAAATTATGAGTACAATGTTGGCTGATATCTTTTTCTGTGATTGAGCACGTGGGTCATCCCAGTGCCCATTGTTGGCTGATATCTTTTCCAGGATTTCATATCCTTCATTATAGGTCATAGCTGTAAAGGCTCCGCCTGCAGTCGCATCGAGCATTTGTTTTGCCATGGGATTTAACCCATTGTAAAATGTCTCAAGTTGAATACAGTACGGAATGCCATGGTGTGGGCATTTCCTCAACAACTCTTTAAACCTTTCCCACGGGTCAACAACAGCCTCATCGTCCATTTGTCTAAAAAGACAGATTTCATTCCTGGACTTAGCGTTCCTTGTTGGTGGGAAATATTTTCGCAAAAAAAATTCCGTCATGTTACTCCATGACGGCACAGAACCCGGTGTTAATGAGTTAAACCATGCTTTTGCACGATCCCTCAAGGAAAATGGAAACAAAGTGAGCCTTAGAGCGTCATTTGACATTCCCGGGATCAAGAAAGCATCCGTGATTTCCATAAAAGATTTTAAGTGCAAATGTGGGTCCTCCGAAGGTAATCCGGCAAATTGGCCATTCGTTTGCAACATGTAAAACATTATTGGTTTAAGCTCGAAATGGAGAGCGGTTATATGTGGTCTAACTATCCCGGAATTCAATTGCTCAAAATCTGGAATTGCATAATCCATGATCCTCCCATTTTTGGAATTTGCCAAATTAATTATGTTCGGAGTTTGTGCTCTTTGGTGCTCATTAGGTTCCGATTATGTGTCCAAATTAATATCATTACCATTATGTGGATGTTCTTGTTGAAAGTTCGGAAATGGTGGAATTTGTTCAAAACCCGGCGATTGGTTTTCCAAATGTGGTATTTCTGGAATAATTGGGGGAGGTAACGCCATGTTTGGAGGGAGTAGAGCAAAAAATGCTCTTTGAGCCCTCCTTCGATGGTGAAACGTTCTCTCAATAGCGGGATCAAATTCGAAAAATTCTTCGCGTTGTGACTGTGGCATACACCACTTTAAAAATGATTCCGATGGTACTAGAAAAATCAAATCTTTTAATTTACTCAAAATAAAACTTTAGCGAAGCAATCCCCAGCAACGGCGCCAAAAACTTGGTCGGTTGTATTTCACACCTTTAGACTTAATGAAATTGGGCCATAAAGCAAGTATACAATACAGCTCAACGACGTCTTTCCAAGTAATAAAGTGGTACAAGTACCGGATTATCGTCCACAGGGATTGTGGCCTAAGTTAGAATAGAGTCCAATGAAAGAGATGATTTCAGATGGCGATTTTGAAGACTTTTCTTTGATTGTAAGGTAATCCAAAACAGAATACATATTATATAAAAGAAGCAAGGGTATAAGACTTAAGGTGAGACCCAAACGCAAATTCCAGCAGCCAATGCTATAGGAATGCTACAGCAAGCAGTGTTTCGAAACTAAGTTCCACCATCTATTTTGAAGGCATTCCTCTCGGACTTCACCATTTCACTATCTTATAGCTTTCCACCCATATCTCTATKTGKTRTCCGGACCGGGGATAGTGACACAATGGTGTTTTCAAAATATATGGATAAACAAATCTCTTTGTTAAAAATCACTCTCTCAATTCGATTCTCATATCATTCGAGTTGGCGTGTTCTTGATAGTTCATCTCTGAATCTATCACACTTTGACACTTTTGAAGAACAACCAACCCGTCGGGAGTTAAGTTTTGAAAAACATAAATGACAAGTCTCCTTGTYGGCAACTTTCTCAAGTCTACCTCTTATGTCATCCAAGTTGACGTGCTTATTGATGGCTTATCTCTAAGCCCACTGCACTTTAACACTTTCAAAGTGATCAACCCGTCAAGAAGTGTGCTTGGTTTTTATAAAAACTCGAATGAAACAATGGAACGTCGTTTACAAAAACACTTAGCTACTTTCGTTTGGTTTAAAAATCTCACATTTCCGTCTCACACCCAAGCTATAAAAGCTTAGCTACTCATAACGGAAAGTAAAATACAATAAAAATAAATGACGGAAAGTAAAGACATAAATGTAAAGAACGGAAAATAAATGACGGAAAGATAAAGAACGGAAAGTAAATTGCAGGAAAGTAAATTGCGGAATTTAAATAACGGAAAGTAAATGATAATAAACATAAAGGGGCATAAAATAAAGAACGGAAAATAAATGACGAGAAATTAAAGAAGAAAACTTGAAAATTCAAGAACTTGGAATTTTCTCAAAAGGTGCTCTCAAAATCAGCCCTAACTAGCTGATTTTGATCTTGCAAATATGTTATATGATGTGTTTAAACATATGGCCAAGCTCCCCTATTTATACAAAAAGTCTAGCATAAAACAACAAAATTATAACCCAATAGTTAATGACCAAAGACTAATAACAAAGGGAATCTTAGGCACAAGATGATCCATTAGTCCAAAAATCCCTGATTAATAAAATCTTCCAGTTGGCATCTAGTTGTCGTCTATTCAGCATCCAAAAGTCAACAGCTTAATCGTTAAGCCCTTGCCAAACCGTGTACGTAACAGGTGGTTGCTGCTGTAATGCTGTAGCATCAGGCTGTTTTACAAAAAATTCTCCGTTAGCTTATATTTTTATGTCCCAACAAGTTAAACCACAATATTTTAGCTCCATAACAAAAGTATAAAGAAATAAATCAAAATGACTCAAAGTGAGAACGAAAGGAAACTAATTATAACTAAAAAGACGTAAAACGGATGCATTATGTGTTGAATTCTCAACACATATCATCTATATTAAAGATATTATGTTAACCAGTGACTATATAGAGGAGATTAGTTGACTAAATCTCTTCATGGGAGAGATTTGTGATCAAAAACCTTGTTCAATAAGATATTTCCATAGGAATCAAATCTCATAGTAAACGAAAGGAATCTCAACATTACGACTAAAGTATACACTCAAGCTCTTGGGAGAGATTAAGGTATCAGGACCTAAGATACCTAATGTTTCCATGACACCGACCGACAATGTTTAGATAGAAGGGGAAGACTTATTGGCAAACAAGGGAACATACTAGAGGTTAATTGTAATACTAATCTATCTTCCACATACATGAGTTGATATCAAATTTGTAATATATTTGACATATGGAAGTAGTGTTCCAAATACTATATTATCTAAAGAAAAATCCATGATATGAATTGTTCTGCATGAAAACCTATGAGAAAGGTATCAATATTTACTCGAATGCAAACAAGGGAGGATTTGCGTCGAACGAACAATCCACAACGGAGTACACATATGAAAAACATACTTAAATGATCCTGGTTCTAAATTCCCATTATCAATATGCGCATAAGTCAGACAATGATTTTTTTTTTAAAATTTGAATAATTGGCGGACTATTTGGTTCAAATTCCATTGGATTCTTTTCCTCCATAGCAACAGAGGGATATCATTGTCAATACAGCAAGCCATGGATGCAACTTCCTCACAAAAGACTTTGGAATTTTCTTCATTGACAACATATATCATACTTTCTTGAGAATGGTATAGTTTATGCTCTCTGTAGCCCTATTCTATTGAGGAGTATGGGCAATGATATGATGCCTTGTAATACCCTGCTTTCTACAAAAAGCGTTAAACTCTTCCAAGTAAAACTACTCTGATTCATTCTCTGAGGGAAGGTATATGATTTCCGATCTAGTTTGCTTCTAAATCACCTTCTAGCCTCTAAAAATAGCTAACACAACCCTTGTGCTTTAAGAAAAATCACCATACTTTTTTGGTCATATATGATTGTGAGCATATACAAATCTCTACCCATGGAAATGTTTCTAACCAAACCCCATACCTCTGAATGGATATAATTAAGAGGTCACTTAGTAGTATGCTTCCCAATTGATAATCTTATTCTATAGGACATGCTAGCTATACAATGCTAACAAAATACATATTTGTTATCTTGTGGTCATTCAGTAAACTCCTTTGACTTAACTTTCTCATGTCATTAGAGCCCATTTGTCTGATTTAGAGATGCAACACCTTAGAAAGATCTGAGTCAGTCAATATTGTCTTTGATGTTGTAGTTAGACTTGACAATGGGATTATTTAGCCCTCTGGATTTTGGATCTTAGTACCCAAAAAATCTTTCTATACAAACAATTGTTTGTATAGATAACTAAATATATTAAATAACTATTTTTTTCTTAAATGTGAACGTTTGTGACTTCTCGTTGTTCCTTCATGACCAATACACCTCTTCTAACATTTATAGCTTAATTTATATGCAAGAACTTGTGACCTTTTCATCAAGCGAGCTAAAAAGGATATCTTTAAATCTTGGGAACATGTTTTGGATTCCCCATTATATGCACAATTCCATCATGCATGAAGACTCAAACTACGCCTTGACCCTCAATAATACACGCGACATTACATTCGATCAACACAACTCCTTCAAGATGAAACCAACAAAAGTTGGGGCACATGTGGAAAGTACAACCCGAATCTAGAATCCAATCTTCTATAGGCTAACTTCATTATCAGAAACAACCATGACTTCATCATCCTCAGACTCAACTGTATTATCTTCACTGCAAGTTCCAACTAACTTCTCTTTGGTGGCAACTTTGTTCTCAACTCGTAGCTTTAAACATTCATCAATAATCTTTTTCCAACAAAATAAACATTTGACATTTCCTTCTACATAAATTGCAAAACTTCTTTTTATCATGAGACTTTGGTCCGACTTTCTAGAAGAATTTGAAATCTTTTCAGATGATCTTACTCTTCCAATTAGTTAGTTTATCAGGCTTTGGCTCATTACCTTGAACTTCTATTTTCATTTTCTTTCGAACTCAACAAAGTGCATGTACACCTCTTTAATAATGAGTGTACATGTCTCAGTTATAAACGATTGTATCCCTAAAAATTGGCAAAAGACGAAGGAAAAGAACATAACAAGATCGACCCAAAATCTTCCTCATCATATAGCACATCCAGAATTTTCATAAGTCACCAAAAATCTCCTTAAACTTTGAAATGTCTGCAACAATAGAACCACCTTCGGATAAATGATAAGCATACAACTGAGATTTTTACTTAGCAAAACACGACCATTAATAAGTTTTGCAATCACAATACGATAAAGGAGAGAGTGACATATGAGATTTTTATGGATAACAACGAAAGCTAATCTGCTATAGATATTGGTATTACAATGACGAAGATACAAGCCTTAACGATAGAAAAGATAAAAAACATGTTGAAAAACAAATGCGACAAGATGAAAAACAAGTTGGATATGATTGACACACATACCAACTTGAGGGGGATTGAAGAACTTGAAGAAAAAGGTGGTTTGGGGTCTTAAAAGAAATATTTAATTATCATAGTATATGTAACGTATTGATTAGGTCAAACAAAAGCCATCTAAAATTAACTATTACTGTGATTTTAGTTATTCCCTATTTTAATCTAAGTTTGCTTCAAGTTCAATAAATATGAGAATACGATTAAATGCATTTATTAATGATATATGTTTTTTTTCTACATCTATATATTCCTTCCTACCATCCACTTCATCTTTTCGAGAGATTTGTTAATAAATGATTGTTTAAAAGACTAATTTTGTATTAACTTCACATAAAAGTGTGTATATATATATATATATATATTATATATATATATTATATATATATATATATATATATATATATATACTTTTGATATATATAAATAAAAGAAGCATGATGAAAGACAACTAGTGAGAGATGTACATCAAGATTCTCTGTGATCTCACTAACTTAACCTCTTTCCTCGGCCTTTCGTTCTACACCACATAATAAACTCATTCAAAGAATCTCTCTCTCTCTCTCTTTCTCTTTTGGTGAGCACCGATGGTTCATATGGGAAGCTGCAGTAAACATGCTTCCAGTATCCTCTTCTTGCTCATGTTAATCCTATTCATCAATTATAAGCATTCAGGTAACAATCGATCTCTAGCTGCTAGCTGCTCTCCTTCTTAATAATCGTTCTTCTATATGTATATGTATATGTATATTGGATGTGGATGGTTTGTGATGAATGATTATAAAATTTGAAGCAGATGGTGCAGGTGGTGATGAATTGGAAAAGAGTAGTAGTAAAATTGGTGAATTAGTACCAATAGGAGTGGGGAGAAGTGAATTCAGGTTGGAAATGGATTATAAGCAGCGAAGGAAGCTTGGTCCTTTTCAGGTATGCTTGGGTTGCAAGTGCTGTGTGGTGGCCACTGATCCAACCACCTGCTCAAACATGCCATGTTGTTTTGGCATAGACTGTCAGCTTCCAAACAAGCCTTTTGGCGTCTGTGCTTTCGTCCCCAAGACCTGCAACTGTACCACTTGCAGCTAACACCCACTATCCATCATATGGTATATATATATATATACTTACATATATATATATATATTAGTTGTACATGTGGCAGACAGACACCATATGCTCAGATTTCTAATAAAATAAGACCACTCTTGCCCTTCTATATATCGTGCATAAAATAATATTAGTAATCAGATTATTGTACTTTGTTTTTGCAGAGAATATATGTGCATTTTGAATCCCAATCTACCTGCTCTTTTTCTTTGCTGATTTAATTTAAGCAATTCATCCATCCATTTATTTATATATGTTACAACTATAACATATTGGTTCTTGTTTATTATTAGCATATATATATCTCTATATATTTCATAAGATTAAATAACGAGATCGATAGATGAAAGTGGTTTACACAATTTGTACAAATTGGATGGTTTGCATTTAATCGCTCCAATATATATATGGGGTCATTCAAGAGAGAATTCAATAATTTGTAATAACGGTGAGATTTAATCTCAATAACAAATCAAAGGTTAAATTAGGAAACTAATAATAATCAAGTAACAATGTAATTCAACAATCAAGAGCAACAATTAAAGATGAAATCATCATGTCATAATATGTTTCTCTCTACACAAAGTTTCTCTATCTAGAATCTCTCTTTAAGATATTACAATAAAGAAACATTTTCTAATTACAAGAAGTCAAGGTATTTATACCATCGACTATTACAAGAACGTAAACTACAGCAAACTCTAGTTATAATGTTGATATTTCACAATTGTAAACAACTCTTTGACCATGTTGACTTTCATCTTTGACCCCTTCATTCTTCATTGCTCAGTGATCTCGAATACAATAATATTGGACCTAACAATTTCTCCTCTTATATTCGAGGTCACATTTTTCCAAAAAAAAAATCCCTTTGTTTTCACTTCAATCAATCTTTCATTTAAACTATCTCCCCCAATGAAGACAATCAGACTTTATCAAACATCGAATAAGACGAATCTAAAAAATAACAATCTCCCGTTTTTAACAAATATATTCTTTAGATCAAAATCTTCACTTTGAAACAATCTTCAAAACCTTCAGACGTTTTAAAACAGTTTTCAATTTTCAACGGTCAACAAATCTTCAACAAATCCTTTTCAATCAACAAATTAGTTCTAGACATTGTAGGCTTTAAGTTTTGACACTATGTGAACTAAGCTCATTATCATTATATCATGAAAGAATCCAATTTCGTCAACAACTTTCTTCAAACAACTCTGATTCAATCATTCAAAGAATCTTTCACAGATAAGTCAACACAAGTCAGTATGTCAACACCAAATGCTTCAAATCAGTATCAATCATTTCATCACATCTACAATCTTTAAATCCAATGGATTTTCAACCTTAGATTCAAAAGATTAGATACAAATCTTCTCTTCAACATGATCACTTAAAATTTAACTTCCCCTACATATATGATCTTTTGTTAGCTCCCTCTGAACATTAGCACATGTTACAAATATCTTTGATAATCTTTTCTCTTCTCCTCTTTGATATGTCTTTGATACTATTTCTCCCCCTCATGATGATTAAGAGAAACCTAAACATCATGAACAATCAAGACTGAAATTTCTCCCCGAATGAATAATACAAAAAAGTAAACAAAAATTTCTTCAAATATACTCCCGTTGTACATATTTTTCTTAAGCAACTTCAGGTAATCTCCCCCTTTACACAAAATAAAATTCTCTTCTTCAGACAATTAAAATTTCCTCCACCTTAAAAATTGATCTTTTCCAAACCAATTTCCCCTTCATAAAAGATAATTCCATTATAATCAATCTCTCCCCCTTGAAAATTGGGTAATCGTCTAACATACAGAATCACATTTAGTAACTGTTATCACTACGATTGAAAAGATTCAATTTAGTGGCCTATTTTCAGAGTTTGCAATAATAAATCTCTGATAGGACTTCAAGTTATCACAGAAATAAAGTTAAAAAACTAACTTCTCAAACTGTTCTAACATAAACACAAAGATATGCAATGGGAATCACAAAGACACGTTAATGTGTCAAGAAAATATCATTCAGATATATTTGGCTCAATAGACTCAATGTACATATAACATAAAGTTCGAAGACTGGATGTGCGTCTTCTTGTTTCAATATCTAAATCTTTCTAATGAAGAAATAGATAGATTATATGTTAATTCTCCGTAATATATGAAACAAGCACCTTTTATGAGATACTTGAGTAGCTAGGTGGGGTGACACGCGATACTTGAGTAGCCAAAAGAAGATTTGCTATTCTGAAACAAATGATTTTGTAAATCAAAGGAGATTGATGTGGCTTGTTTCCAACATTGTCCTCTGTAGTTGATTTTCTTCTCTAAAACATTTTCACCTTTTTAAAATGTTTACCTAAACTATCAACAGAATCATTATGAAACAGATTAGATTGATGAGTCTAATGTTTTGAAGAACCATTTGATTTGTTGTATCTGTTAGAATATCGATTAGATTCAACACTTGAAAAGTACTTATTCTTACAAATACAGATTGGAGAAAAATGATCAAATTTATGAATTGAACTTGAAGCAGTTTCATAAGAGAAAACAAAATCAGTATGAGTTGATTCATTATACGGTGAAAAAACAGTAGTATCAGGACTAACATATTCAGAAAGATTCAACTTTAATTGAATTCTCTTTAACTCTCTGCTTAGTTTTGAAAATTATCTGTTCAAGTTCTTTGACTTTGTCGGACAAAACAATTCTTTCTCCAATAATCAAATCAAATTTCGTTTGAAATTCATATTTCATTTTCTACTCAGTCACAAGATCTGTTTCTAAGATAGATAATTTCTTTGAAAGCTTACAATCCCATTTTCAAATACTTTCCTCTCATCTTCAAAGTCTTTTTCCAAAGTTTTCCTCTTGTCAGACATTTCTTTAAAAATTTAAACACACTTCTTATGAGTAGTTTTTCTTGTTACTCTCAAAAACAATTATCTACTTTATGAGTTCAAGAATCTTTGATTGAAAACCTTTTCTTTCAAACTCAAATTCTTCTTGTTCCTTATCAAACTTTTTTCTTTCAAGCACAACAATCTTTTCAAATTCAGAAATCTATATTGAAAGCTTCACCAGTTGTCATCTTACAAGATTTAATTTTGCTTTCAAAACATTTCCTTCCAAAATCAAACTTGTTCTTCTCATCAGTAAAAATCTTTTTCTCTTTCTCAAACTCCTTTCTTTTTGTATCCAAAACCTTTTCAAGTTCAGATATTTTCTTTGAAAGCTCAACATTTTTCTTAATACTTTTAGTCGCATATCTTAAACTATTAGGATTCTTAAAGAACTCAAGTAATTGCTTTTGCAAACTACTTTTCTTCAACAAGTTTTTCTTTATCTTCTTGTATACTTTTTGCCCAACTTAAATTTTGAGCATTTTCATTATTCATTTTTAGAAGAAAATTATAATTGTTTTCCGGTTTCCTCCAAAATAGAATATGTTATTTGAGTTCCAGATTATGTTTTTCCAAAACAATATTATTCATTATCCTCTAAAAAATCAAAAACACTAAATCAGATCTTTGAATATACCAAAAATATGAACACTTGTTACCTGACCAAATGACCGTTAACCAAAATGATTATCAGAAGATTTGAAAAACTTTGACATAAAGTCAAATCAAAATGAATAGTGTTCCCCTACTGCGACTTAAAGGAGGTTATCGCATAACACCTTTATCGCATAGAACACAAAATCAAATGTCGTACAACACAATAATGAACAGTAAGTTTATTGCAGGCCTCTTGTGCGATAACCTCCTATATCACACGCTATAAATTTATGAACAGTAGTATATCGCATGTTTCTTGTGCGATAGCCCTATATATCACACGACTCTTTTGCGATAAAACTCTTTGTCGCACAATGTTTTGTGCGATAAACCTGATATTACACGCCTTTGTTATGCGAAAACTTTGTTTGTCGCACACAAACTATGTGTGATAACTATGAAGATTCACTTGTGCAATAACTTTGAATACACAGTTGTGTGATTATTATGATGATCATGCAATAACTTTGAATCTTGATCAATTCGAGTCTGAAATCACAAAAACTCAACAAAACATGATTAGAATATGATAATGGGACTTGAAAATGATGTAGAAACACAATTAATAAAGGGTCTAATCACAAATTTGAATCAAATAACAAGAATTTAATCAATTTTTCCCCCTGATATTGGTCGGGGTTGTTTACCTCAATAAAGGCAAAAACTTGCTTCCCTTTTCCATGAACCTTCCACGAATAAAGAAACTTTAAGAGTTGCCTAGATGCGGTTTTCTGAGTTCTGAGATGTGAGCTACATCCACCAAGAACATTTCTCCCTTTTAAGCGTAAAACTTCATATTTTAACAACCGGAATAAGGAATCTTAGAATTCACCCCGATGAAAGTTCTTTATCCTGGAAAGTTAATCTAGTCTCCGCGAGCGCATTTGCGCTACCAGAAAACGCATAGGGGGTTTGGAGACACTCGACCTTGACCTAATCCTTATGTAAGGCTTGGTTTATTTACTGTTGACATTAAATCTAGATTTGTTATTCGAGGTAATTCAAGTATTGATTTATAGAAAGGGATTTATCTTTTATTTGATGTATTATAAAATAATTAATTTATTCGCTCTTTCCAAATTTGAGGGTGTTACAGTTAAAGATCATTTTTTACAATTGAGAACTCAAAAATCGGAATACAGACCCAAAAAGATGACAAACAACCAATGATTCTGGTCACAAACTCATAGTGATGATGAATCCCTTGAGGATGAACTTGTCTCATGAAGTATGTGAAGATGCAAAATTTGTCGGAAGAAAGGGTTTCATTTTGATTTATTTTCTTGGGATTTGATTTTATTTTTTATTTGCTTAGGTTTGATATCTACGTGTAAAGGAAAACCGTGTTGGGTTTCTAAGTGCCGGATCAGAATTTTCACCAGATCCTAAAAGGTACATTCCTAAACCTCTATGATGTGTTATAATTTAATTCAATGTCTCATTTGATCCGACTTTGGGTTTTAGATTTAGAAAAGTTTTTTTTTTCTAAATTATTGTAACAAAATTTTAATTTTTCGTTATGTTCAAGATTACAAGTTCAATTAAAGCCCCACACTGGTATTAGAGTCACTATAAGCGTTCAGTTAAAATAAGGACAACATTTTATATGACAAATATTTTTAAAGAAAAATTAGACCCACTTTAAGAAGGGAAAAGTCCAATAAAAACCAATGGACTTTATTTTTTTGATTGATTAAGTTCCTAGACAATTTTTTGGAACAAATAAGTCATTGGACTTTTGAAAATTTGTTAAATAAATCCTTAAACTTTCTTAAACCTGTTAAATAGGTCATCATTCTTTAAAAATATAACTTGTAACCTGGTTAGCAGGTAAACCAAACAAATAAAAAAAAACCCTAAAACTATCAAAAGATCGTCGCTTCCATCCTCCCCTCTCCCTCACTCAATTTCCCCGGCCTACACCATTCCTCACCACAACACCTCCGGTCACTGCCGCACCACCGTCCATCGTCGCCGCACCACCAGCCGTTGTCGCACCACCACCGCGTCCGTCGCCACCGCAGCATCCGGTTCCCGTAATTTTTGATTTCTCAGGTTCGGTTCCAACAATTTTTTGATTTCAAAAGTTTCTTCTCATTTTATCTTTTAGGGTGCATTTCCATTGACATAAACACTTTGATTTCGAGTTGACCACTAACTTCTGTAGGATTTTCTTCCCAATTCTTCATTCCAGCCTCATGTGATGAACCTGAAGTCTCCAAATGCAGTTCTTGTTTTTCCCTTTTGATGTCAGGTTGTCTACTTGAAACTCTACTGTTTTTGGCTTTAGTGACACGCGTATTTGAAGTTTTTGAAAGTTGTTGCGATTTCACTCTAGAGTCTCTCAACATCGTCAACTGGCCBAATCTTTCRACTTTTTCTTCTCTTCRATTATTCAAAGAAGAGAKAAACTCTCAATGAGCMGGRCATAACTTATGGCTTTAATGCAAACTTTTATCTGGTGGTGAATCATTTTTTATTTTACATATGATCATCTTTTCCATAGTATGGGAACATCATAGCTTTTTAGGAACTTTTATCTTCTTATGTGAATATGTTAACTGATATCTTAATCAACAAGGTTATTTGTGTACAGTCACAAATGAGCTGAAAGGTAAAAGTGTTTGCCTTCTAATACAGTCTGTTAAATGAACTGTTAAATTTGCCTTCTGTTTCAATGTAGCACTTTATGACGAGACCATGTGACTTCTCATAAATCCCTGATGTTCCAGCTGCCTTCATAAGCACATGCATGCTCATCCTGATTGTATTTTTTTCCTTTTTAATCCTTGTGGTTTTCTGTTGATACATTCATAACAACTGGGCTGAGATTTTCGGGATTACTTTATCTGCATTGCCACTTCTTAAATGAGGTTTTTCATAGCAGGTCTTCGACCTAGAGACATTCAGAGTATTGATCCTGCACTGTGATTGACCAACACAATGCCCTCATTATTGGTATGGCACCAAGTCAAGTTACTGTTTATGGTGTTTTAGTTCATGCTTATGAAATTCAAAAATCTTGAAGTCACTTTCTTGGCATTTATCTCTACTCCAGAATGTTCTATAGATTGTTGTATTCAATTTCAAGTGAGTCTGTTGTTAATGATGAAGACTGTGATGAAGGTGATATTACTATTGGTGATGAAGAGCATTATGAAAGGGATGATGTTTTAGACCTCAAGAAGGGTTACAAAAAATTCAAATGGTTGTATCTCCACCAGAAATTAATGATGTAAATGAAGAATTGTTCATCCCACGACTTTAACATAGATTARGTGTTACTTTGGTATATTTTAGCACAACCTAAGGTATATTTTGGCACAATAGTTGGTATTTTTGGCGCAACTTTTGGTATATTTGGGGCGATTGTTTATATTTTTTTGTGCGACTTTTGGTATATATTTAGGTTCAACTTTTGGTAAAATGCTCAAATTTTGTATACAGATTATTTATGCTTTGGGTACAGCTTTTGTATCTTTTGAGAAGAGTAATGAGAATGGTATTTGTTTCATTTTAGAAATTGAAGTATTTTTTTGGTTAAAAAATGTTTAGGGACTAAATCATTCAAAATATAAAAGTTCATTAGTTTTTTGGTAAAATTATGTCCAAAATTTGTATGCAGATTATTATGCTTTGGATACAACTTTTGTATATTTTACGAATAGTAATGAGAATGATATATTTGTTTTTTTTAATGTAAGTACTTTTTTCGTTCAAAAAATATTTATGAACTTGATCGTTCAAAATATGAAAATCCATTGTTTTTTCGTACATTTTTCACTAACAAAATGTATTTAACATATTTTAGAAAGTCCAAGGACTTATTTAACAGGTTTTGTAAAGTCCAAGGACTTATTTAACAGGTTTTGTAAAGTCCAAGGGTTTATTTGTTCCAAAAAATTGTCCAAGGACTTAATCGTTCCAAACAGTAAAGTTCGTTGGGTTTTTTTGAACTTTTCCCCTTTAAGAAATAGTCTTTGACCATCCTATTTTAAAAAGGCCCAACCCCACAGGATTCAAAGGGTTTTTATGTTTTGTCGCCTCATTCAATGTCCACAGATGGTTTTGTTGTCGGAGGCCGATGCCGAAAAACTAGGGTTGTTGTCATCCTTGTTCCTCACCGTTGGGTTGCTGCTTATGGGGTTTGGACCTCACTTTCCACCGTTGTTTTTATCGTCCTCCCTTCATCACCTGCGACTGTTTTATGCTGGTGACCTCGTTGTCGCCCTGGACCACAATCAAAGGCCATGGGGCTAGTCACTAAACTCACTTGAATTTATTGTGTTAGACCTCATCACTGGCCACCATTGTGTTTCTCCATTTTTTTTCTTTTTTCGTATCGGCCCAAACCACCTAGGACCAATGATTGAACCGTAAGAGGGCTTCCTGTGTGCAAAACATGTTTCGACAGGGTCTGTCGTTTTAGATGGCTGATGTCGCTTCTAGTTTACGTTTCACCCAACGCCCCCTCCCTGGCAGTCGACATCTAGTTTTATGTTTCCCATCATCACCATCTTCCATTGTGCCAGGCCGGATGCTATGTTTGGTCGCCTCTAGACTCACGTCGACTGATTGTTGGTTGTCAGATGGAGAGTTACTACTGACCTTGTGTCAAATGGCTTGGGCCGTTGTTTTTGGTTTTGTAACAACACTATTTTTTTTAAGAAAAGATTGTTTTTTTTATTTTGGGTTGATGACCTTTTTGTTTTGGTGTCAAAATCCAGGAACTGCTAGGGTTTTGTTTGATAGCCGCTCGAGTCTCACAGTTGTGGATGGTATTTAGTTCACGATTCTGCACTGCTCGGACACCTCGAGCTAGCAATTGGGGTTGTGACCTTGTTCAAATAGTCAAATACTAACTATTAACATACTCGGTACGGGGAGGGTCGGGGAGATACAATACTTGGCTCCGGCCCCAACCCCGGTTTCAGTGGCGGATACATAGCTAAGCCATAGGGGGCACAGGCCCCCAAGAAACCCACAAAAAAGAGCATCATTTATAGCTTTAAATGTATTTTTTAACCTAAAATTACAAATAGGCCCCCAACAATTAAAAGGTAAATCCTCAAATTTAATCCCTACCATTTCATTTACAACTTCCATTTTATTTCATTTCAGGGAGTTACCAATTTAAGAATCAATTAAACTCTAATGTCCCTAATTTCTAAGTCTTAACTCATCGAAAGTCATTTTATTTGTCTTGTTTTATTTACTATAATTCTAATAATTTGATCCATCACTATTTTTTTGTTTTTTTTTTCCAACTTTCTTTTTGCATTTTATTTTTTATAGATTTATAATTATTGTTATTTGTTGATTATTAATTTTCTATTTCTTGATAATTGACCCTATGGTTCTTGAGTTTGTTCTTTAATTTGAGTTTGTTGTTTTGATATAGGGTTTACTATTAGTTTATCTTTTATTTCTAGCATATTGGTCTTTTGTTCTCTAGTTTCTTCTTATTGAATCTAATTTCTTGCCCTCTGATTTCTTGCTATTAACTATTAATGTGTACTGTGTTCATTTGTTTTAAGTTGAACCGAAATAAAAATATGTGTACAATGTCTCTGTTTATCCGAAATAGTAAAAATTAATCAAAAAAAGGAAAAAGTTATATTTATTTGAATAAACTGAACAGTTTAAGCCGACAACCGAATAACCCAAAATCATCTTGGTTCGGATGAGTTATTCGGTTTCAGAATTTTTTTTGACACCTCCAACTCCCTAAGTTTTCCCCCAATAATAAAATTTTATAGATCTGTCACTGCCCGGTTTGCCTCTACCGGGGATCCCCGACTATGGGACCCGTTTTAGGGGGAAATCCCCATCCCCATTCGGGTGGGGTGAACCGGGTTCCCTACCGGGTCAGGGCAAATCATCATCCCTAACTATGGTTGACACTGACCATCAACAAGATGTTGAATCTCAACAGTTTGGTGAAGAAAATAATGAGATACAAACAATTCGAAGATTAGTTAGGAACCCTCAAGAGCCTAAGAGATATGGTTATCTCATTGGCAGTAATGATTCAGTTCATAATGAACCTGTAACCTACCAGGAAGTCATACCAGCTTTAGAATCCGATAAATGGCATGATGCCATGAAGGCTGAAATACAATCCATGTTAGACAACCAAGTTTGGAACTTGGTTGATGCACCTACCAACTTCAAAGTTATCGGGTGTAAATGGGTATTCAAAAAGAAAACAGACATGGATGGAATTGTGCATACCTATAAATTTAGGTTGTTATCAAAAGGTTTCACTCAGACTCAAGGAGTAGATTATGATGAGACTTTTCCTTTAGTAGCTATGATTAAATCCATCAGGATTCTTCTGGCCATAGTTGCGTATCATGACTACGAGATATGGCAAATGGATGTTAAAAATGTGTTCCTTAACAGAACTCTAAACAAGGACGTATATATGGTACAACCAGAAAGTTTTAAGCATCTAAAGTACCCTGAAAATGTATGCAAATTGCAGAGGTCCATTTATGGACTAAAGCAAGCATCTCGTAGTTGGAATCTTCGTTTTGACGAGAAAATCAAGGAATTTGATTTTGTAAAAAACGAAAATGAACCTTGTGTATACAAGAAGGTCAGTGGGAGCATAATAGTATTCTTGATCCTATATGTTGATGACATATTGATTATTGGAAACGACATCCCTACGCTTGAAGGAGTAAAAGTATGGCTAGGGAAGTGTTTCGCGATGAAGGATCTAGGAGAGGCGACATACATCCTTGGAATAAAGATCTATCGAGATAGATCTAACCGCTTAACTGGATTAAGCTAGAGTACATACATTGACAAGATCTTGAAACGCTTCAAAATAGAGGGTTCCAAGAGAGGAAACTTGCCAATGGTCCATGGCATACAACTGAGCAAAACTTGGTGTCCTAGCACTAAAGAGGACATGAACCGTATGAAGAATGTTCCTTATGCTTCGGCCATTGGTTCAATCATGTATGTCATGTTATATACTAGACCAGACATCCCATATGCCCTAAGCATGACGAGCAGATATCAGTCAAACCCAAGTGATGTTTACTAGATAGCAGTAAAAAATATCCTAAAGTATCTGAGAACAACTAAGGATATGTTCTTACTATACGGTGATCAAGAAAGAGATATGTGTATCCAAGGGTATATAGATGCTAGTTTCCAAACTGACCGTGATGACTTTAAATCACAGTCAGGATATGTGTTTGTATTAAACAGAGGCGTTGTGAGCTGGAAAGCTATAAGCAAAGTATAATAGCAGACTCAACTACATAATCGAAGTATTTTTCAGCGTCGGACGCTATGAAGGAAGTTGTTTGGATGAAGAAATTCATCTCAGACCTAGGAGTGGTTCCTAGCATATGTGACCTTGTCAAGATATATTGCAACAATGATGGTGCTATAGCTCATGCGAAAGAACCAAGGTCACATCAGTACTCTAAGCATATTCTAAGACGATACCACCTACTTCGAGAGATCATTGATTGAGGTGAAGTGAAAATATGTAGAGTTCGATCAGAAGATAATCCATCAGACCCTCTAACCAAGCCTGTGAGTCAAAGCAAGCATGATGCTCATACCAATTCAATAGGCTTGAGGTTTTGTAAAACACTAGTCTGATTTGTAATTTTAGTAAAACTTTAAATTATTTGAACATAAAACAGTTATGTTTTTATATGTTTTAGCATATTGGATATGAGTATTTACATTAGACATTTATGTGTTCATTATTAGCATGTTTAAGTATCCTTAAATAAAATGATGATCATATTGTTTAAAACTGTCCTTGATCCATTATTACCAGGGGACTGGTAATAAATAAAGATCATTGTGAAGTCTGGTCATAATCCAAGTAGTAAATGCACTAGGTGCAACCAGAGTCACATACACTTGTTTAGGGGTAGGTGTTGGACAAGACCCACAGTCAGGATCACCTCATAGATCGATGTCATAAGATGAGTCCTGAAATGATGGACACTCCTATCCTCATACTTGAGATGTGCATTGGTAAATACTGCCGAAGGAGTGTTATACTTTGATGTAGTCTAACGTTATCCTTAATCGGGTACTCATAAGGGATATGTTGGTTATGACACGAATTGTGTATAAGTCATGTAAATGCAATACGGGATTTGCTCCTCCCAAGTTGAGAGAGATATTTTTGGGCCCCTCGATAACATAGTCTAATCCATATGGCCATAGACAAGTCGATTAGTTAAACTAATAGCAAATGTTTGAATCAAATATGTTGGAATCGAGAAACATAATCTTTGAACTCTAAAGGATGAGATAGATTTATGTCTTATGTTCAAAACAAAATATCGTGAAGCAAAAGGATAGAGGAATGATATTACCATATGATTGATTGAATCAATCAGGATTGCTCAAAAGGAAAGCACATTTACATAGCCTTGTGGGTGGTGACGTGTTGCTAGACGCTTACCATCGTTTGTGTTACTATGTGTCATGTGCAAGTGGGAGAATGTAAGTTATTATATGCCCACGACACGTATCGCACAACGATACTGCTAAGGATTATGTAAACCTACAGAGTCGCACACAAAAAAATATGTTTGCTTACATTTGAAAGTAACCCAAAATTCATGATTGACAGTTAAATAATTATTCTTGAAGAATAAGTATAGGATATGTCTTACAACGTAATTATGATAACTACAAGGTATTATCTGTAAATAAGCATAATTATTTAAGCTTTAGATAACTATACAATTATTTACAGATAAACATCAAACCTTATTTAAAGTTGTGGTTTGAGTATGATATCGGTTCATATAAATAGGGAGTTAGGCCAATTCAGTTTAGTGAATTCAATTCTCTGAATTTAGTTATCCGTTTACATACACATATTTAGACTTAGGGTTCTTTTGGGCTAGCACCTAGTGGAGGATCTACGCGTGTTCGTGTGTGGATCAATTGTAAAGGAAACCGTGTTTGGTTTCTAAGTGTCGCATCAGACTTTTCACTAGATCATAAAAGGTACATTCCTAAACATCTTATGGTATGTTATAATTTAATTAAATGTCTCATTGGATTCAGCTTTGAGTTTTAGATTTTTTTTTCTTAAATTATTGTACCAAAAATTTTATTTTCCACTGCATTTAAGGTTTCAAGTTCAATTAAAACCCAACTCCTCTTTAGTTAACGAACTTTTCTAACGGAAGTTAGTTAGAGGGACATGAAGTGTTGAAAGTAACAACCACGGTGATCAAAAGTGTAATTATTATTTAATAACGACAAGATTTGATAGTGGATGATAATAATTTGGACTAAAAGTATAATTTACTTTAGTTTATATTCATTGATGAATATATAATACCATATGAAATTTTGATTAATTATGTAGAATATTCATCATTGAATATACAATATACAAATTGCTTGATTGATGAATATAGTGTATATTTATCATTCTCATGTGACCAGCAAAGTTGACGGAATAAATATAACAATGTTGGGGTCAAGGATGAAATTTATAATGAAATGAAAACTAGAGAGTTACAAGTGTAATTTTGAAACTTTAGGGACAAAACCAGTTTTTCTGATATATTCTTAACAGTATAACATAAAGTTGAGATATATAAAAAATTAAATGATTTAAAAATACATGAGATTCAAGAAAAAAGTTGATTGGTTATGTTCAGTTTGGTACATGGGCCATACATGAATGGAACTTCAATCTAATTGTCTATCAGATGGAGATCTAGAATTTTTTTTTTCGACTGATAGCACCAGTTATAACTATAAGAAAATAATGGGTTGTTCGGTTTGTTTTTATTAAGTTTTGTATGGATAAAGTTGTCTATAATGATAAATGTGTTTGTATATTATTTGATAAATTGTTGTTCAGTTGTTATGCTGAATGAACAGTTGAATAGTGAAAATTATTATTTTACCCTTTGCTTTACATTGAAGGAAAAACGATCACCTATGATTAACACAGCAACATGTTAACATTAAAGGAAAAACCAAAGAACTATTCATCACCACATGAGAGGAGGAGCGATAGATCAAAATTAAACTCAAAATCAACAACTTAGTAAAAGTTCATCCCATAAAGTTTATGGTACAAACCTTAATCAGAAACTCATATCAAACCCACAATCACGAGCAAAAAAAACAATGAAGACTAAAGATGAAGAACCCTAAATCAAAAACATTGGTATGATTGCCATTGTAATCAAGCAAGAAAGATGAAAAACAAATGAGGGAGGGGTCACGATTACAGGGAAAAAACTAGCAAAATATCGAGGGGTAGATTTGAGGAACAAAAAACTCAGTTAAGAAAGGGAAAACGAGAGATGGAGAGAGTGAAGAGAAGATGAAAGTATTCAGGGAGGAACGCACTTCAAAAACGTCTTTCATCGGAGAAGATGAAACGGTAGTCCGCTAGATAAAGACGCACTGGTTGTTTGTCGGAGAAATTCAACAAATCATGGAGGGAGCAACAAGAGAGAAGATCGAGTTTGGAGGAAGTGTCTTTCATGTTTCAGGGGTAGGAGATGACTTCCTTCTATGGGCTGAGCGAGTAAGCCCTTTTCTGACCCATCAAACCACTTACCGAACATGTCATACAGCCCATGAAACCGTTACTGAATAGCCTCTAAACTTATAAAGTTTTCACTAAATCATTACAAACCTGTTGGTCTTGTGTCCTACCCTTGTCATTGCCTTTTAATCCAAATTTTTTAAATTTAAAGTTGAAAAAAATAAAGAAATTAGTCAAACCCGCATCTTTACACAAACCATGCCACCAAAAACTCGTGTATTTAGTTTACTTTCACCAAACATAATGACACGTTAGAAATAAAACGAGTAAAAAAATTTAGACTGTGCTAGCATGTGCACTCTCGCCCCTCCTTTACGGCCCATATTGTTTGAGTCATATTTGGTAAGAATTAAACTTGTTTGAGAAACATTTACCACGTATCAATACTTTTATATCTTATTCCACAATACAAAAAAAACGTACAAGTTTAGGGTAAAATAATCTAATTTGAATTCATTTTTGTGCCATGTCTTTCCGTAGCCAAAAGAAATGGCCATGGATCAAAATTACTTTTATATTGAAGAAAAATAACAATACAAATATAACAACTAATTTATCAACTTCAATTGAAAGCATTGATGATGGATGAAAGAGACACAATTGTAACGGGAAACTTGGTGGTTACTCCCACTCTCGATGGAATCTTCTTCTTCCTCCATTAGGATATTCTCTTTCATTCCCTGCTTCCATTACTTAAATCTGTACCAATTAACAAGAGGAGGAGGATCTGATCCATTCAGCCTTCCCACCAGTAGCTTAATAGCTGTACATCAAAAGTATTAATGGCTTCCAAGGGCGGTCTTCTTCCCATAACCAGAGCTTTTCTTTCTTCTTACTATGATAAACACCCATTTCCCACCATTTCCGATCATGTGCCTCGCCTTTCTCACCACCTTTACAACTTGTCCAACCATCTGTGCACCACTACTACTTCTCTTCCTCAAGGTCCATCATTTCATTTCTTTCTTAATTTTACTCACTTATTATATGTGATTTTACTGATCCCTCCCTTTAGGAACTATATATATTTGGTATAACGGATTGTATGTATATATATATATATATATATATAGGGGCCTAATCAAATGAGAACTAATTAGTTTATGGTAACTGTGAGAACCAATATTAACCACAAATCAATAGATAAATTAGGAAATTTATAATTTTGGCAATTTTGAATTAAAATATTAATGCAAAGATATTTTTGGTATTTTAAAACTTTCTTCCCTCCTCTCTTCTCTCTCCGGCCACCGTCCGCCGGCTACCGTCCTCCGGTGATACTACAATGGTATCACAATGCATCATATATGTGCTTGGGTATCACATTGATGTCGTTTGTGTGGTCGATCGAAGATGTAACACAGTGGTATCACTATGCATCTTATATATGATTAGGTATCACAATGTATCTTTTGTTTAACAGAGTCAATATTTTTAGGTATCACAGTGGTATCATAGTGGTATCACCGGAGGACGGTGGCCGGAGGCCGGAGAACGGTGGCCGGAGAGAGAAGAAAGGAGAGAGGAGAGTTTAAAATACCAAAAGTATCATTGCATTAAGATTTTAATTTAAAATTACCAAATTTATAAATTTCCTAATTTATCTATTGATTTGTGGTTAATATTGGTTCTCACAGTTACCACAAACAACTCAGTTCTCCCTTGAATAGGCCCCTATATATATATATATATATATATATATATATATATATATATATAGTTAAAACAAATGCATTAATTCCTGGAGTGGAAAAACTTATATATACATGACATGTTTCATGTTTCAGGAGAAAGATTGTTGCTAAAAGAAGTGGAGATGCTCCCACCACATAAAATTGATGAGAATATGTGGAAAAACCGTGAGCATATTGAAGAAATCATTTTCTTGCTGGAAAGCTCTCATTGGCCAAAACCGGTGAGATGCAAAAGTTTTTTAATTCAGTTCAGCCATTAAACTTAGGCAGAAAATCTTGCATTTTCGCTACCTAGACTAGAGTGCATTGCAAATTTAGGCTGGGTCATGTTACATTAGGCTTTCAAGATGTTCTCAAAGGTCTCATCTTTTCCTATATGTTCTGTTAGGTGCAGTATTCATGTTTCTTTGGTTATTCATATCTCATCTTGTCATCCATCTCAAGTTCCATTTGCTTGTTATTCTGTGAGCAGCTTCAACAACAGTCCACACCTGAAGATGTTGAACTTGCGCACCTTCTTACACGCCTAACAGAAAAATGTCAAGGCACATTGAAGCTTTTGGAATCCATCCAATCCAAGAGTGCTGAAAATGTGTTCAACACAGGTTAGTCTCAGAGTCTTTTGTTTTCATATTTTTGGGGCTGTGATATTCAAATGGTTTGGGTCTTAGCCTTGCGACCATGAAGCACGAACAACAATATCATACACACTCTCTTAACATTTGATTTCGCTTTTAAGTGTGTTAGTGATTGAAACTCTTTAGACAGAGATAATTGTCGAGAATCCATTTTAGCAAAATCGAAGACACCATTTTCTGATATACCTTACTATGAGTGTTCTAATGTCTTCATCAAATATATACATGACTGATCTGTCATGACCATTGACTTGGTACCCAGATTTTTCAAAATGTCAGAAATTCTGAATCTAAGGTTCAATCTTTTCCCCCATTGATGCAATGAAAAATATGCATGAAATTGGAGCATACTTTGGCCTGGTTGCTTCAAGTGGAAAGCTGTAATCAGTTTTGAACTTCCCAAAAACAGGAGTGAAGACATTTATTTATACTGAACTTTGACAACCAGAGCCTGATTATGCTAATTAGACAAACAACTTGAAACTATTTGTCCACTATTTATACTAGTCAGAAATGGTTAACTTGGATTAATTATTCATGATCAATGATTTTGGTCATCCTGCCTATGAGATGAGTCAATCAGGGTGATTCTTGTTTGGTTTTTTTATTTTTTTTATTTTAATGATAATAGTTGTGATTACATGGGCAGTTATGACCTATATGCCCCAAGACTTTCGAGGTGCACTGATTAGAAAACAGAGAGAGCGCTCCGAGAGGAATAAGAAAGCTGAAGTGGATGCTATAGTAAATTCTGGTGGAAGCATACGTGATCGATATGCTCTGCTATGGAAACAGCAAATGGAACGGTAAGAGACCTGGTTCCCAGTTCTGAGGCAGCATATGAAAAATCTTAATATGTTGCTGAAGTCAACTCAGCTGATACGTATTCTAGGCCATTGGTAGGCTTAACAGTTTTCTTTTGTCATGTTTTTGCTGATTAAATATTTGTGTCCAGGAGAAGACAGTTGGCTCAGCTTGGTTCTGCTGGAGGTGTCTACAAAACAGTTGTGAAATACTTAGTAGGCGTACCACAGGTATGTTATTGGGTTTCTAGTTTGCTTGTTACCATTTTGCTGTTAATTCCCCCATTCCCTAATATGTTTGAAATTATGTCTTTGTAATCCTACGGTTTCTGGGGCTCCCTAAGGTTGTTTGTCGTAGTAGATACAGCCATATGCATCATATATGACCTACGTTCATACTTGCTACAGGTTCTATTGGATTTTGTTCGGCAGATCAATGATGATCAAGGGTATTTTCTTTCAATAAAAGTATTAACAACACAAATTTGGCTGAATATATTTTCTTATTTGGCCTAGCACAAAGGATAAGAAGCGTTCTAAATTCTAACTAGGCTAAGCTGAATTTCTTTACATATTTAGGCCGATGGAGGAACAACGACATCGCTATGGACCACCTGTGTATGCCCTTGCAAAATTAGTGCTCAATATTCACCTTTTTCTTTCTTTGTCATGGTGGCGCTTCGAAGATATTAAATGGTGAGCATGACGTCTCTTTTCTTGTTTGCATTCTTATTGTTTGTTTCTGATGCAAGCAACGCTGTTGGTTTTGAAGTCAATAGATTTTCCTTTTTTTGGTTGGTTCTCATGATATCTACTAAGCAGGCAGAAACATCAAATATCTATCTTAGAAGAAGCGGTTGATGTCTATACGTCCGAGATGGAAAGATTCCTCAAATTCATTGGGTACTGATTCTGCTTCCCGTAACTAATGGTTATATAGTTAGCACCAGTACTTTATATCTATAATCCCATCCTCTCAGTTCACAGTTTCGGTGGTAACAAATCTTTAGTTCGTTAATCCTTCTAAATTGTAGATATTGGTCTTGATTGAATGAGAACGATTAGCGTCTTATTACTGCAAGAGGTTTCACCTTTTTGCTATAGATTACATCCCACAGTGTTTGAACTGAAGAAGAAAGTGTGGTTGTCCAAGCAAGAGCTCTACCTCTTATTACAATGAGATGTTAAAACTTGATGGCAAGAGTTGGATTTGTGTTTCAGCGATGAACGGTAGAATCGTAGAGATATGCCACAATATTGGAGGAAATGAAGGCCTTGTAGAAGATGAAGAACACATGCATGGTAGATGGTAAACTTAGCTAAGAGCAAGAAAACATTAGGTTGAAGATGGGTGTTTGCACTGGCTCTAATGCTTCTTATAAGTATAATTAATTAGTGCTACCACCATGCATATGTTCATTGTGAATATGAAATTTGTCTTCATTGAATGACATATGGCATAATGATACTTGATGACACTAATACATTGTATATGTTTTTGATAGGGAAGTGTTTGCAAATTCTCCTTTCTTCGTTACAGCCGAGGAAGCCGGTGCAAGGTATGTGTAGAATTGTTCATTTACGATGTGTTGGAACAATGCACTGATTATGTTTTATTGCGTTTTCTGCAGTAAAAATGATGAGTATAGAGAATCAAGTGTTCCTGCTGGGAAAAGTTATGAGGTATTTGTTTTGCCAATTTTACAAGGAAACGTAGCTACACAACCCCAATCTATCTTAGGACTCCGATAACGTTATCTACTCTCTTTCAATCGTCTAGGCTAGCTACATGTCCCCACCCCCAACTAACGTTCCAAGCACTCATACCAGAGGTCATGTCCTCTGAAATTTCTGAGGCTTCAAGATCAATGCTCAATTGCTCAACCCACGTCCTCCTCGTGCTCCTCCCCCCCCCCCCCCCCCCCCTCTCTCCTTGACCATCACTTTCCATCCTTCTCGTCGGAGCTGCCATCTGTCTCCTACAAACATGTTCAAACCACAACAGTCTTCCCTCCCTCAACTTATCCATGATAGGTGCAACTCCCAACTCCGCCTGAAAGACCTTGCTCGTATCTAAGCATTCTCTTTCTTGCAAATTTTCTCTCATGAGCCTTCCTTGTTGCCCAACACTCGTGTTGACCCATACAACATCGTTGGTTCGATGGCTACATTGTAGAATTTTGTCCTTCATTTTAGCGGAACTCTCTTGTCACGCAGCACCCTCGTGGCATATAGACCTAGAGCGAGCCTAGATGTGCTAGGGGTGAGACAAAATGCCAGCAGGGGGTAGCTCGCCAGAAGATTCAATGCAGATCGAGTGCGCGCTTGATGAACTCGCGTTCATGAACAAGGCTAGACAGAGCTTGCTTCCAGAAGCGTGTGCAATGTTGGAAGGCTGCACAAGAGGAAGAGAGCACCACGAAGATCGCATTAAGGCCGAAAGCGAGTTTGAAGACCTTGCTTTCAAGGCTGAGTTCGGTGAAGCCGGGAGCGACTGATTTAGGGGTTTATACAGAGAATCTTTATTCCACAATACTGATCACTAAACTTTGCTATCTGAATGTTATTGTTGGATCTTGTTTTAATAAGATTATCATCAAGTTTTATATGAAATAACACATTCTATTTTGTCCTTTCCCTTTAGGTTTCACTAGAGGTGGAATCAGTAAATTCATACATTGCTTGGGATTTCTCCGTAGCACAAGGGAAAATTAGCATGGTAATTAATATCCACTACATTATTCTTGTAACTTATAGCAAAGTAAGTCGGACTTAGAAAGCTTACAAAATCTGTGGTCTTAATGTATGGATCTGACAATGTTTTCACAGGACATTGGATTCAGCATAGAGTACACAAATTCTTTGGGACAGAAAACAGTAAGTTGAAGTATTGGACTTGTATATTTTGGTGCTTCTGTTTCCTGTTTGATGTTCTGTGAACTGCTTTTCTGTTTTTGATTTGGTTTTCTGATGTGTATAGCTGATGTTGCCTTACCGGCGGTACGAGTATGACCAAGTAAGTGGTTTTAATTGTTGATGATTTTAGAGCACAGAAGGTAGGATTTGATGAATTGTTTGATTTGGTTGCAGGGTAACCTGTGCACACTCATGGCTGGCAAGTACAAGCTCATTTGGGATAATTCATTTTCAACATTCTTCAGAAAGGTTGGCACTCGTTCTCTATCTCTACTAATTTGATTAATCAAAGATGGTTCTTGTGGAAATTATTATAACAAATAAGATTATTAAGTAGTGATGATTGTAACATGCAGGCCCTTCGATACAAGGTGGACTGTATACCACCGGTTGTCGAAGCAGCTGCAAGTGATCAAGGGTAAAGTTGATATATGTATGTATGTATGTATGTATGTATGTATGTATGTATGTATGTATGTATGTATGTATGTATGTATGTATGTATGTAT
>NC_037532.1:14326717-14356233 GCF_001531365.2 Cynara cardunculus var. scolymus
GTATGTATGTATGTATGTATGTATGTATGTATGTATGTATGTATGTATGTATGTATGTATGTATGTATGTATGTATGTATGTATGTATGTATCTTGCAGTAATTCAATTAACATGTACAAGTTGTATCTTACATCTGGAAAAGAATTAAACATCATCTTTTAACTTAACCAACAGATGGATTGAATTATGTTAAAGCCCTTGATATTTATTTGACTAAAGATTTTCTGATTCGTATTGTAGCCATTCAGACCCACCTATGGCTGAAATATACTAAACTTGTTTGGTTTTGTTTGAGCCATGAAACATGAACATGATCAGCACATGTACACTGGATATCATGTACAAAGGTATTTGTTTGTTTATTGTTTTATATTTTTTTCTTTTTCTTGATTAATCAAACAACTAAAATACGACTAACAATGAATGGGAACTCAATTTTAATTTTACAAGATTTTGGTGTAATAATGGTAAAATGAAGTTTCATTCGTTATGTAAAACAAACAGTAATGAATGCCATATTTAGATACAGCAGAGGTCTGTTATTCAGAAGCAACAATGGCCAAATTTCCAGAGAAAGAATGTAAAAACAGACAATCTGCATAACTAAATAGGATTCAATATGCATTTCCAATAATCAATCAACATATAGCATAACCTTTTTGCAAGTCAAACAAATTTGTATATACGCCTAGCCGATTCAAGCGTGTTGTAAAGCAGCATGGCAACTGTCATAGGCCCTACTCCTCCTGGCACAGGGGTCAACCAAGATGCTACCCTTGATGCTTCTTCATAGCATACATCTCCTATCAGCCGATAACCTTGTTCACAACTATCGTCCTGCGCATCAATTTCAAATTTCTTTCCACTTCACATTCACCATCTCCTTTTTTTTCGAATTCAAATTCACACACACATTGACCACCTAATTATATAATTGAACCATAAAGGGTCAGGTGAGTACCTCAACTGGATAAGTTCCAACATCAACAACAACAGCACCAGGCTTCAGCCAACTTCCACGGACCAAATTAGGGACTCCTACCGCACTCACCAAAATGTCAGCTTCACGTGTGATTTCTTCAGGGTTTGACGTTAATGCATCAACGACCGTAACAGTTGCATGGTGCCTCTGTCCCCCACAAATACAACCATACTAATTCAGTAGCATCTGATATAGCATGAAAGAAAGAGAGAAAGAAAGAATCACTCACCTGTAGCAGCAAGGATGCAGGTAAACCAACAATGTTGCTCCTCCCGATGACGACAGCTTTCTTCCCCATTATCTCCACACCGGATCTGATCAGTAACTCAACACAACCCTTTGGAGTACAGGGGATGAATAATGGCTCCCTTCCCCTCATAGCTAAGTTTCCCATGTTCATTGGATGAAAACCATCCACGTCCTTTTCCAGTCTCATTACATCCAAAACCTTCTCTTCATTTAGACGCTGATTCATCCATACAATACTTGTCGTCTCAGTTTACAAATAAATCCTTCTAATCCATTTGTCATTTAGTAAAAGACATTACCTGAGGAAGAGGAAGCTGTACGAGAATACCATGAAAAGATGGATCCATGTTAAAACCCATTATAGCATCACAAACTTCATCTTCACTACACTTTTCTGAAAATTCAGTCAATGAAAACTTGATTCCAGCTTCCTCACATGCTTTTATCTTGTTACGGACATATGTTTGGGAATCCCTCCTCTCGCCTACTAAAATGACAGCCACTCCAGGAACCTCACCAATTGTTTTCTTCATTCTTTCTACTTCACAAGCCACCCCTGATATAATTTCCTCCGCAATTTGTTTTCCATCAATTACTCTACCAGTCTCTTCACTAGCTGCGTGTGTGTGTTACAATAATATCAGTCAAAGTAGGCTGCTTCAAGTACAAATTTATTCCTTAATTTTTGTGCCAAGGAAGTGGTAGGGTGGTCAGGCCAGTAAGATAACACCTGTGGAGAAGAGTTGTCTTGTGGAAATCATACAAAATTTAAGAATAACAGTGCAATGCTTCACAATACAACAAACTGATCGGGATACAAGGATACTCATAATTTATAAACATTAGTGGTGCCAATTCCAAGTCATGTTCTTCAACCTCATTACCTAACCCATCCAACTTTGCACTCATCATTGGCTCAAACTGAGCTAACAATGTAACTTGTGCTTGGTAGGCTCTTACATAAACCAAACCAAACAAACCCAGTGAATCCCATACATAATAGGGGCTGGGGAGGGTAAAATTTATGCAGACTTTTCCTCTATCCCAAGGGGTAGAGTGGCTAATTCCATAAAAAACCCCTGGCTTGTGAAAGAAAAATCTTTTTTGCATGGTTTCCGTAATTGGCACCATCCCTCTCTTGCTTCATGTACTCTAGAATTCTCTAGTGAACTCATTCAAAGTGTAGATACTTAATACTTTCACTAGATACTAAATGCGACAAGAGAGATATTTCATTGTAACATACTTGTGTAGTTGTTTTCTTCTTCACTTGCTCCTTAGTAAGTGTGAGCGCTAGAGCTACCAAGTCAAACTAGTGTGGCGAAGCCCAAGAAAGAAGGCTCAGGATTCTGGAATTTTCTACAAGGATCAAGGTTCCTCAAATGGTGGATGCTTCTAGAAGCCTCTCCATAATTCTAGCCTATCAAGAGAGCGTAGAAAGTGAGTTGTAAATTTCTAAGATATTTTGGAAGAGAAATCTAGACATGCAATCTAGGTCGTCGATGTAAATTTATTTTGGCCATCCATGGAGGTGGAGGCCTAGATAAAGAAGGTGACCTTCGATTGGCAAGGCATTGACCCAAGAAATGTTGTAAGGTCTCATAAGTCATAAATTTCATTTTCCCAAATCACTCTCTTCTAAAGTTCCTAAGTTCTGGTTAAGAGTTACTCTGATTTAGTACTAGTATCAAGCGTCGCATGTAAACTTGCAAATTAACCTAACAAACTTACAGCCACATGGATAATTAAAGAATCAATAACCCATGACAAGTGTCAAAGCACGTCAAGTCACCAAGAAAAGAACATGGCTAGCAAGAAGGACAAGAAAAAGTTAATCACACTCAAGTCGACCTCCCTTTGTCACAGTGGAGAATCAAGAGATGGTACAATGAGAGACTCATTGTAGAGGACACCTGAAGGACATGACAATGGGCTTGGAAGGTGGAGGTAACCGGCAATTAGCTTAATGCAACGCATTGAACTTGTAGATGGCTTTGGAACCCAGGACTTGGCTCTTGGCAATGCCTTCAATGGCACGATCAACCAACTCTATGGGAGGTGGGAACCTTTGAGACAATGTTCATCTCCTAACAGGCCTTCTCAAATTGATACACACAATACAAAGAAGAGTTGTGTGTCTTGATCAAGCAACTAGAGGAGGATTAAGCAAATATCACTCTATGGCCAAAGCCAGTCATTTCAAATGAAAATGGATCTTCTAATCATGACTAATGCTCCTACAAACGATTCAGCTTGGTAAGAACGGAAGCACCAAACGAATTGACCAGAAAAATTTACCAAAACAAAAACAAGGCAACTATATTGAAAATTGATTTATTGTTATTACAGTAATCGGACTTGGGCCAAGCTAGAAAATGGTGATTTGCCCAACCTAGACGGGTACCCGATTCACCCACCCAATTGGGGCCGAGCATTACCGGCATAGCCAGGTCCCAGAACGGGGAAGGTAATTGTCACCCCGCACTAGCCTCTATGTGTGTATATATAGAGAGGGAGGATCCAACGAGAACAGGGTCACAATAAGGAACACGAGAACAGCTAAACCACATGTGATTTTGTACTAAAATCACATGCGATTAGATAATATAGTCAACGCATGAGTGCACAGGCGACTTGACCCGTGACGTAGGTCATGCCTAATCACATGTGATTTTCACGTGACTTTAGTGTAAAATCACATGTGATCTAGCCATTCTCGTGTTCTCTTATTTGGTCAGCGTTCTCGTTTAAACCCGACTATATATGTGTGCATATATATGTAAATATTAATTAATCACTAATAAGGAAAAAAAATTCAAGAAATCAAGGTGAATTGATTTCACAAGCGTGTGTCTGTCCTAGTTGCGTCTACCTTAGTTGAGGGCCAAGTGTTTACAACTGCAAGCATGAAGCACCCACTCCGTTCCCATACCTATTTGCAACTGCGAGTATGGAACACCAAAGGCCGAAGTAGGGATCTCGTCAGATGTACTTCTTTCTTTATATGTTTATATCTAATAATACCAAAAGGAGGATTTTTTCTTCAAGTAGAACCTATTTTAACTTGTGCAAATTGACCAATTTTACTATGGTGTATACTGCATTTTTGGTGATGATCATCAACTGTTCACACTCTACTGCAATGGTTCAGGTTATTTTTAGTCTGCGGTTAACTTTATATTAGATGAAAACTTCAGAAAATGATAACTTAATAGAGATTGGATGTCAAATTAAGGGAATGAGAAAGAACCAACAATCACTTGTGATGATGCTAGTATTGAGTTCGTGAGTGTGACTATGGGGATGACCACTTAGCACTAATTAAAGAAGTTGAAGTCGGTAGTTTGGGTCAGATTGGTACCGGTGTATCAGTCAAAACAGGTTGGGGTCAAAATGGGCAATTTCAAAAAAACAGCCAAATGGGTCATGGGTCAGGTTGACCTGTTAGTTCTTTTTTTCATTTTCTTTGATTTTCATAAACAACCAATATATTAAATGCAATTACAAAAGCTATTATTTATTAATAAAAATAAAAAAAATTGTAGTACCATGTCTAAATATAATTGAATTAAACAGACAATGATCTTAACAAAGATCTAACAATACACAAACAATCAAAGTGGGGAAACAACATAATGTCAAACATTTTTCTTTCCACATATCAGAAAAGATGATAAATAACAGGTCATAGCAAACTCTAATAGTGTGGTTATCACATAGTTAAATCAGATAACTTCAAGCTATATTTGAATAGAACGGATAAAAGCAAGATTGAAAAGTTCATCAAGCTATGTGTTTACCAAGCTTGTTGGTGGACGGAGCATTACAATTGGTGGAGCTAGAAGTCCATTCATCAGGGAGATCTAGAGAAACAAGAGATGGAGACTTGATGATTCGGTTATCAGAACCGGTTGCAAAGGTATTTAGAGTCCTTGAAGTAGATGACAATAAGGTATTCTTTCTCCACCAGGGAATTAATATACTTTGCACTTTATTCTTCAATGCCATTGTTGTGTTCCTTTTGCTGTTATTTGTCTATAACTGGTCATCATCTTCTATGAAGTCGTCATCTAATGAAGAGCAACATAACAATGAATTAATGATGCGACTAAGAGAAATTCTTGTGGGAAATGAAAACATTCCACTTCCCCTATTTCAAATCAAGTGAGCTTATAGATTGCCCAACAGATAGTTTCTTTATGGACATTTCACTTTCAGATAAGAAAATTCAACAGAAATTGCATCTAAACATATTGCAAATTAAATAGAAGGATGACATACAAGATATTCTCGAATTCATATAGCGTAAAGCGGGCATAAAGTGAGAATCCTATTACACTACTACTTCCATATCAAAGAGAAAGAAGAGAAACACTATACATAACCATTTTGAAATTGATAAAAAGGTTGAAGAATTTACAGGAAGAACGTTGGCAACGAATTGAATACCAAGAATCCAAACTTGAAACATCAACAGCAGATGTCTGAACTTACTTAATTTGAAGGAGCCTGAATATTATCTCTTCCAGAACAAAGTGTTTCAGCGACAATCGCTGCTGTCTGAGTGCTGATACCAAAAGGATTGTTGGAACGGGGGAGGGAGGCGGTGTTTTGAGGTAAACGAAGGTTCAAAAATGAATTACAAGAGTTGAATTACAAAAATGGTCCATCCACAAACCGATAATATCCAATTTTATACCTTAAAATATAATTATTTGTAGCGATAGTCCCTGTAAAGAATAATGTTTCTCACTCAAGTCCTGATTTCGTTATTCAATCTCGCAATTTAAAAACTAAATAAATAGATTAAGGGGTCATTTACTAAACGCTTACCTAGTAAGTGCTTACCGAGTAATTTTTTTTATCTGATGAACATGGCAAGGGTTAAAAACCTTACCCGGTAAAGCAATGAAAAAGATGGAGAGCCTTACTCGGTAAGTGACGATGACGACCCTTACCCTGGTAAATTATTACATATGCTACCATTTTAATGTACTACAATTTTACTCAATAAAATAAATTATAGTGTTGACTCCTAACATTAAGTGTTTACCGGGTAAGCATTTAGATAAACAACCCCTAAATCTATATATCTATTAAAAGAATAACCAAGAGTATTCAGGTGGCATCATGAGAATTGAATATTGAGGTGTTGATGAATTGTGGTTGAGTTTGAGATATCCCACATTGGTGAGAGATTGAAATATTGAAATAAGGAGATGTGTATAAGAAAGAATGATGAGAGTCATTGTTTCAACTCATGAGGCTTGACTCATAAGGTTATCTTATTTGGATGATCCTATTTTTTTTAACAAATCTTACATTGTATCAACTCATGAGCCTTGAGTCATAAAGTTATCTTACTTGGATGACTTTATTTTTTCAAAACAAATATTATTTTATATATATATATATATATATATATATATATTAAAAGAAGAACCAAGAGTATTCAGGTGGCATCATGAGAATTGAATATTGATGTGTTGATGAATTGTGGTTGAGTTTGAGGTATCTCACATTGGTGAGAGATTGAAATATTGAAATAAGGAGATGTGTATAAGAAAGAATGATGAGAGTCATTGTTTCAACTCATGAGGCTTGACTCATAAGGTTATCTTATTTGGATGATCCTATTTTTTTAAAACAAATCTTACATTGTGTCAACTCATGAGCCTTGAGTCATAAGGTTATCTTACTTGGATGACCCTATTTTTTCAAAACAAATATTATATATATATATATATATATATTAAAAGAAGAACCAAGAGATAATTAGGTGCATCATGAGAATTAAGTATTGAATTGTTGGTGAACTGTAGTTGAGTTTGTGATATACCACTTTGATGAAAGATTGAAGATTGGAATAAAGAGATGTGTATAGGAAAAAGAATGAAATTCACTGCATCAACCCAATACGCTTAACTCATAAATTAACTTATTTGCATGACTCTCTTTTGCAAAACAAATCTTATTATATAAAAATAAATTATGTTTACAATTATCAATATATGCATATATATATATATATATATATATATATGTGTGTGTGTGTGTGTGTGTGTGTGTATGGGTGGGTGTGTGTATGTATATGTATCAATCTTCTTTATATATAAGAGTAAGATCCATAAGAAATGATATGACACCCTAAGAATTGAGTATTCTATATTTTTTGCATAGAAATTGAGTTTTGTGTATTCCACATTGATGGAGAGATGAAATATTGACAATAGACGGTAGATATATGAGATGAGGTTGATGTGTCTTTGTTTTAACTCATGGGGTTTGATTATCTTGGATAATCCTATAAACTCATATCGTTAGCTCATGTTAGCTAACCCTCCAAACTCATGGGGTTGGTTCGTTTTGGTCAATCATTTGTTTGCAAAAAAATCATATTTATAAAAAAAATCTTTATATATAGGGCTCCCTCTCTATATAAGTAAGATTCACAAGAAATGATGTGTCACCTTAAGGATTGAGTATTATATATTTCTTGCATTGAGGTTGAATTTGTGTATCCCACATTGATAGAGAGATGAAAGATCGACAACTGATGGTAGGTATATAAGAGGAGATTGATGTTCTTTATTTTAACTCATGGGGTTGGTTCTTTGGCTAATCCTATAAACTCATATCACTGGTTCATGTTGGCTAACCCTCTAAACTCATGGGGTTTGTTCATTTTGACGAACCCTCTATTTGCAAAAAAAAAAATACCTATATAAAAAAATCAATATATCAATACAAAAAAAGTAATAAAATAATAGGATGGCATCATTAAAACCAAATATTTTAAATTTGTTGTATTGTGGTTAAGTTTTTTGGTATCCACATTGATTAGAAATTGATACGTCAATGAGGAAAATGAGTATATAAGAGAAATATATGTTCCATTCGGAAAATATAAGATTCATTTGGCTATATAAGCCATATTTATCTTTAAATATTTGGAGCAATTGTTTAAACTCACGTGGTTGGATTATTTTGACTGAACTTCTAAACATATGCGGTTGACTCATTTTGGCCAACCCTTTTATTATGAAAAAAATTAATCTATACTAAATATTAATTGAAAAGATAATTTTAATATGTTTTTGAAAGTAAGAAGTGGAATCGTTAATGCGGCACCCTAATAATTGACTATTCTTCAATCTTGAATTATGATTGAGTTTTATATATCCCACACTGATTGAGAGTTGAAAGATTGACAAAAATGTTGGATATGTAAAATGAGGTCGAGATGCCTTTGTGACAACTCATGAGATTGGTTCCTCTTGGTTGATTCTCTTAACACCCGTGGTTAGAGCATTTTGGCCGACCCTCCGAACACACATGGGATTGGTTCATTTTTCCCAACTCTCTTTTTGCAAGAAGGTTTAATCAATATTAAAAATTAATTATATATATAATCTTTATTCTTTCTATATTTAAAACTTAAAAGTAAGAATCACAACCATCAATGTGACACCCTACGATTGAGTATTCTTTAATCTTGAATTGTGATTGAGTTTTGTCTATTCCATATTAATAGGTAGATAAAAGATTGACACTGAATGATACATATATAATGAAAGATTGAGATGTCTCTATGGCAATTCATAAACCTGACTCCCTTGAATAATTCTTTAAACTCATGGTGCTTAACTTATTTGGCTGACTCTCCTAACATAGGATTTTTGGTTAATCCTCTTTTTACAAAAAAAAATCTATATTAAAAGTTAAATTAATATATAATGCTATAAGATATTGATATGACAAATTAGAATTTAATATTTTCAAATCATGAATTATGATTAAATTTGACTTGAATCTTAATCCATATTAATGAGAAAAGAAATTACTGAAAAACAGTTAAGTATATTAAAAGAGAAGAGATGCCTTGAAATATTGCAAGAGTTACAAATGCACTATGAAAATTTAGTATTTTCAATTTTGAAGTATAGAAATCTTGATGTAGTTCATAATTTTTTGTATATTACTTGGCATGTGTTATGATCACTGTGCAAAACACGGTGCCAAGCACTAGTTAGATATTAAATAAATAACATGTTATGCAAGATTAATTAAGGGTCTTGTTAGTCTTTTTAAAGTTGATACTTGATTTCAATGTTCTCTCCACTATGATTTATAAATACTATACAATTATAACAACTACGAATTACATGTATCAAACCAATCTTCTGTTAATTAATTCTAGGTCGCTTTAAATTCTCGTCTGACCTACGTGAGTTCGAACTCATATCACATAACTTAATGTTACTTCTTTGATGAACTCGTCATTTTTTTTATTAAAAGGTATATTATGGTATTTCTTTGGTAGAGTGGGTACTCGCTGTTTTCATTTTTGTTTGTTTGGTTCATTGAGTTCAACTTCAAAGGATTACAATGAAACTCGAATCGTCAATTACTTTTACCAAATTCTAAATTCATTTGTTTGGTTCAAATATCCCAAATCGTTCCGGTTCTAGCTGAAATACTTGGAAATAATTCTACCACTTCTACCGGGAGGAGTCGCCTTTTTAGTGTTGGCCGAAGATTTCAATTCCCTTTTAACAATTCCATCAAATCAAATGCACGGTCAAATTTCATTCCAATTCCACCAAATCTCATTCTACAAACCCAACTTCTCCTTGATCTATGTTGATATCATCAGTTAACTTACTAAGCCATTCCATGAGCTTTGTAGAAGGCACCACTAAACATGCATGTATTGTATGAATAGATGTACATAGCAGCAGGCAGCAGGTAGCTAAGAGATCAATGACATGTTATTGTAGGAGGAATTAAATTAACCAAAAATAAACAATACTTTGAGATATAATTTATGAACATCATACTTGGTCCATTCATTGTTGACAAAAAACCATATCCTTCAAAACTTGTTTGCCAAATGGTTCATATATAATGAATCAATTGGTAATTAAGGTCTCCAGGCAGAAGCAGTGAGCAAACAAAGGTCTTTCCATCCAAGCTTCAGGGTACCCTTATCCTCCACCAATGTGTAACCATTGGAAGGGAACATCCCAAGAAGAAGGGTTGCTTGGGCAGCTGCATTTCCAGCCAAAGATATGCCCTTGAACCCACATTGTTCCAGCTTCTCCCTCCAGTTGTTGAACTTCATCTCCCCACTCCGAGATGGCCCTCCGATCGCCAACACATTCCTTATCTCCTTCGATAGCAGCTGTTGCTCCACCACATGCCTCTCTTCGCTCTCTTCCCCGTAACTCGATCCCAATGAATCAAACAATGCCGAGTAATAGTGAATCGCTTCCACAAACCTTCCCAAGAATGATCCTGCATGGCTCAGGTCCTGCTCCACCACTGTCACCACTTTCGGACCCAATCTGCACAAACACAAACATCATATCATATACATCTATCTAATAAAGACTAATAAATCAATCAACTTTCTCCACATAATTTCACTTAAAGCCTTTCTTTGCTTTTTGTTGGTAATAAAACGATCAAGTGAACATATATATATATATACCTCTTCAGGAACCATAAAGTATTGGTGTCGGAGCCGGTGACATCGTACAAAGAATGCTGCAACCAGTGGACAGCAACAGCTTCTCTTTTGCTAACCTTCAATCTCTCCGGATTCAAATTCCCGACCTTATCAGCCACAGCCGAGAACTCAAACGGGAGTCCCAGTTTATCTGCAAAATCAGACAACCGTTTTCCGGTGGCCTCCAAGGTATCCAACGAGTTGCCCAATCCGGTGAGTCGTACAAAAGGCGGACCGCCTGGTCTGGATGCCAATATGTGAAAAAGCCCAGGCCATTGCAGGCCTTGCATGATGTCCAGGTCGATGATATGCACCCTATCCTCCCTCTCGAATGCCTCCTGTATCGCTTGATTGGCTGTGAAATGTGAGAATTTAACGAAAGGGCTGATGCCGTTGAACACTTGGAAGGCTGACGTCATCTTCTTCAGCCCTTGCGGAACCGCTGCATTGGGAGGAAGGGTGGTGTATATCCCAAGACAAGAGCTCATCAGCCGTGCGGACATGGCCTCTGAGAAATAGGCCGCAACCCGCTGAGCAGAAGTCCCATATGGAGTTGAGAGTTCGGAGATCTCTAGTAGCATCTTGTTGGCCTCCTCAAAGTTGTCAGCTGAAACTGCCTCCGCACATTGCAGGAGCAAAGCAAGCAGATGTAGGCCTTGTTCGTCTCTTTTCTGCTGCCGTATCTCTTCTCTCTTCTTCTCTCTTAACAACATTGCTGCTGCTTGTGCTGATGCTGCTGCTGTGTTGTGGTCGGTTGCTGATGGTGGTTGTGATGGTGGAGACTCCTGCAGCTGTTCCTGGTTGTTGGATGAAGAAATAAGTGCAGCAGGAGGAGCTCCAGTACTAGGGTTGTAATCGTCATTGAGGAACTGGTCGTCCTTTCTGGTATTAGTGACGACTCCACCCCATTCCAGGTGGCCATGATTATTCAAGTGTTGCTGTGAATCTGGAAGGAACATACCTTCGAGTCCTGAAATAGTAGATGGATTGTTGCGTGGGGGCATGGATGACGACGCTTGCGCTTGATCTTTTCCTCTCATCAACAATCTGTTGTTAAAATTATTATTGCTATTACTATTATTATTATTATTATCATGACCGGATTGCTGATCTACTACTAGATTTGGAGGAGGATCTGTCAAAGAGCGAAGCCTATATTCGAGAAGGGTGGCTAGGTTAGGGTTGCAAGGGTGGATGATCTCTCTTACGTTTTGAATGAGATTGGGTATGGATACCTCCGTGGAACTGTGAATCAGGTCTTTTATGATGCTATCGATCCATGCGGTGGCGGAGACGGTGTCTTCACTGGTCAAGAAGGGCATCCCGGCGCCGGCGGTGTTATTAGTAACAAGTTGGTGATTGGGTAAAGCTCCGGTAGCAGTAGTAGTATTTGACAAATGATGATTGAAATTTCTATGGTCCGTAGGAGGAAACAAAGGAAGACCCGAAAAGACACATAGAGGAGGAGGAGGAGAGTGTGAATCCATCATGTAATTAGTCGTTGATAATGACGACATGATGACATGAGATGTATTTGTGGAAGATGATGATGATGGTAGCGTCATAGTGGAGTAGTTGGAGGGGAGGTCATTGGTGTTGACATTAAGGGCTGCCGGAGTTGCAGGTACACCCGAAAGAAGGTGATGATTGTCATTATCAGGCGTCTCTTGAAGATGATGAATGTCAATGGGGGCAGGATTCGTTGAGGACGCTGGTGGTGGTAGCCGACGTAATAAACGGTGGTGGTAATGATGATCAGCTGCACTTGTCTGAAGTTCCATATCGGATGCTGCCCTCTTTCTCACCATTTTTAAAAAATCCGGTAGGAAAGCAAGCAAAGCTTAGTGTGTGTTAATTGTAGGAAAAAGCATATGTGGGAAGGGAGGGTAATGAATGACTCTCACCTGCTACTATACTATACTATACTATACTATTACTTGGTTGAATAGTTGGTGGGAAGACGAGAGGTAGAAGAAGGTTATGAATGTGAAGCCGAGAAAAAGGTCCAAGAAGATAACGGCCAACAGGATGAGCATTGGGATTCTGCGTGCCATGTTCCCTGTTTAGCCATCCCACCCCACCCAACCCCCATTACCCCACTTTGCTTAACTACAGTCTTCTTTCTTGTTTCTGTAACTGGGTTAGTAGCATATCCCTGCAACAGGCTAAGGCTGAAGATGGTGGTGGTGGTGGTGGTGGTGGTGGCGGTGGAAGGATTAAATGAAGGAATGGGAGTTTGAAGATGGAGGAGGGGAGTGGTTGAGATGGGGGCGATGGTAATGTTGGTTATAGTTGGCAAGTGGTGGGTTGGAGGGATGTGATGATTTTGGTAATATGCATTTGGGATTTCATAAAGACTGTTGCTGTTGTTGGTGTCTGCCAGCGTTTGACTTAGCTCGCATTGTTTGTAATCGTAGTTGTAGTTGGAATTGTAATTGTAATTTTAGGTATCAACAAGCGAGGTTTACTAGGAACCCTCGATTCCTACACCCCCCTCTCTCGAGCTCCTCCGCCTTTTCCACCTCCCCCTCTTTACTTGCACTTTTTATAAATCAAATCTTATTCTAATGCTTCATCCCATATATGTATATAAACTAGTTGTGTATCCGCATAATGCGGTGGGAACCATGAATTTTAACGATTTTGAAGTTCCACTGGTTTTATAAGATAAGATTTGACGATAATATATGTTACACTTGGTCTTTACATATTAATACAATTTGAATAAATAAGAGTTATGGTTCCAATTACAGACTATCGATGAAAAAAATTGTATGACAATTTAAAATCCAATATATTTAAAATTCAACATATTTAAACGACTCCATAAATGTGTTCGATTTACACCAAGAGCAAAGAACCAAGAAACTTGAGTTTTAAGATAAACACTCAAAACCAATAAAGAAAACTACAAATTTGACAGATCATAAGCCATGAAAAGACCAAAAAAGATGGGTTTTATAATGAAATTTCAACTATTTACCTTCTTTTTTGTCCAGAAACTCAGATTAAGGTTGAATTAATACATGTATATATTTCAAAAAAAACCCAAAAACATATTAATTCAGAACAAATTATACAGTGCAATTTGGACAGCCTAACCCCAAAATATATAGTATATATATATATATATATAAATAACTGTATAAGTATAAATCGTAAATATTAAAAATATTTTTCACAGTATATATAATAATATAATTAAGTCAAAAACTATTCAATATTGGACTCATTTCGAAGGTATTAATGAGACGATTATAATAGTGTAACTTGTTAAAATAAAAATATATTTTTTAAACATGTTTTAATTGATATACGATTGTGTATATTAATTTGATAAATGTTTAAAATGAAACATTTAAAAGTAAATGACATAAAGTAAATTAATTAACTAATTATAGGGGTATAAAGTGTAAATAAAAAATTACAATTTAAAAAAAATCGGGTTGTGAGAGGGTGAGTGTATGTGAGGAGAGGAGAGAGTGAAAAAGTGAAAAAGTGATATAAAGGGTATTATGAATTTATGATCATTTAATATTTTAAGACTTTTGTTAAATTTGTTTTATAAGATAGTATATATATATATATATACACAATTTCAAAGATATAGAGAGAGAGAGAGAGTTTACTTTGAGAGTTTACTTTGTAAATTTGTACAAATTATATAAATTTTGTTTCAATCAATCATAATTTTTTATTTTTTTATATGTAACTACTTATTAACATTTATTACATCTCTATTCATAGAATTTCACGAGTTCTTTATACTA
Organism: Cynara cardunculus var. scolymus; assembly: GCF_001531365.2. NCBI lineage: Eukaryota > Viridiplantae > Streptophyta > Magnoliopsida > Asterales > Asteraceae > Cynara > Cynara cardunculus. The sequence goes on from NC_037532.1 coordinate 14,341,231, forward strand.
CTATTAAAACAATACTTAAATATTTTCATTACAATCCAATAAAAAATTAATTAAAATAATTGTTTTCATCGGAGAGGTTATTTCTTAGCCATGGTTCGTAATTTATAGGAGATGTAAAAGTGTAACAAAATGAAGTTTCTAAACTAGATATGCAATTACAGAAACCAAATATGTAAATTAGTTAATAGGTCTCAAAAATATGTCTGCAATTTCGGATTTGTTTTTCCAAATTTACATATTTGGTCTCTATAATTGCGGACCTGTTTCAGAAACTTCATTTTTTTCTTACGCTTTGATCCCTCTATAATTTACGGACCTCTCAATTGTAGACCTATAATTATTTTCATAATTTTAGGAGAGAAATGGGTAAAATCATATGGTTAAAATATTTATTTGAATTAATTTTCCTAATTAAAACCTTGTATTTTGAATTTATTGAATGATGGAAAGGAAAATTCGATTTTCAGTTGATTCTTAACTTTACATGGATGATGGATAGGTGGTACAACAGTGCAACAGTATTTGTACAAGAGCATCTACGGAATCTTATCAACACAAAACTTAGCATTTAACATTCTCAATCTTTTTCTTCAAAAAAAAATATTCTCATTTTATTTTTAAATAGAAAAAAAAAAAAAAAAACTCATGTAAGTTAAAACTTTTGAATTATTATGTTTAAATTAAAAAAAATTATAAATTATTAATAATTACATTTTGAGTATTAGTTACTATTTTATTCATTAATTCTTAGAATATAATAAGCTTTTTACATAACGTTTAGGGTGGGACGGGACGGGATGAGATAAAAAAAATAGTTTCATGTTTGGCATTGCCATAAACAAAAAAAACATAGGACAATATGAGACTATTTTTAATTTTTATGGGACAAATATTGATATTTTTTGTTCCACCAAAAAAGATTGAAAACAACATGGGACTGAATTAAAAATAACTATATTATCCTTGTTATTTCATTCCAATAGAAAAGCTAATTCATGTCATTTGTGTTAAACTTGATTACAAAAACTATGTAATTAAAATATTTTTTGGTTGATTTGTTGTCATTTTACAATCATTATATGATATAAAATAACATTGAACAACATTTAGGGGTAATATGGTCATTTTAATAGTTTTGTCTAGTCCTGTGTTAGTCGTACCAAACATAAGACGGACAAGTAGTCTTATCTCGTCCCGTCATGCCCCGTCCCGTCTTGTTTTGTCATGTCCTATCATGTCATGTCTCTTCCGGTCTGCGTACCAAATACTACCTTAAAGGTATGTCGATGGTCTGATTGAGTCATATACTTTAATGAGTTGAATATGTTGTGGTTGAAAATGTGTAGGCCAAACTGCATAAATTTTGTATGACGTATATTATTCGTCTACAGATAGTTTCAGCCACTCATACAAAACAAAAGACCCTTCTTCAATTTTATATATATTCGATTACTATTACATGATTTATGGACGACTATTTTTTTGAAAAAATAAATATAAATGGTAAAATAGTAACTTTGTTTGCCTCTTAATTTTATATATGTAACAATTTTGAATATTAAACTACATGTATCATTTAATAAGTACGTTTAAGTGACTCATTTTATTTTCTCTAATTTTTTTGCCCAAAATTAAAATTTGTACATCCATTCAATGAAACAATACAAAACTACTTATATGCATTAAATAAGTAAAAGTTTTTTTTATGATCAATCTTCAAGTAAACTTTAATGAATCCATGGCAGATTAATAGATATGAAAATTAAAAACATGAGAGGAGATGAGAGAGAGAAAGTCAACAAGTCAATGCTTTATAAATCTCTCAAACTTTACATATTGTTACAAGTGAAATCTCCTACACTAAAATTACAAAGGACAAAAGAATTATATAGGGTCAAACTTGAACCCTTCTAAGTCAAAGTCAAATTACAATACAAAGTCAAACACGATGTCTATTTAATTATAGACAATAGTAACTTTCAAGACGAATACAATTTTAACACTGAAATTTAGTCCTAACATTCTCCCCCTTTGTATTCAGGCTTGAAAGAATTTACGCGCTTTGAATCTTGTTTGAACTTTGTCTCTTTAAGCTCTTTATGACTTCTTCAAAATCTTCACTTTGAAATCATCAGACAATCTTTTGTTGAGAAAATCTTCTAACATTCTCCCCTCGAATGTAAAACAGCGATGATCTTCTCTTTTGACAATGTAGAACAATATCAGCAACGATCTTCAAAATTGATCTTCAAGATATGAACTTCAAAGAATCTTTAGACAAACAAATTCTAACATTCTATCCAAAAACGAACTTCTTCAGACAAAAATTCATAAAGTTTCTCTTCGGTGTACTTTTGTAAGGATGATCTTCACATTCAAAAACTCTCAGACAAGGTAGCACAAGAATAATCTTCATAAATAATCTCTAGTCACACTCCTTTGAGTCTTTTGCCGACTTTGATGTTACTCCCTTTTGATCTTTATAACATACTCCCCTTATAATGTTCGGAATTGATTATTTCATTCATTATTTCATACTTCCCTTTATGATAAAATGAGAATCATTAGCAGCATACATCAGAATGAATGAAATTTTCAGTGAAAGCCGTCAATTCATAAAAAAAATGTAAGCATATCTTTTCAAATCCACTTGTATAATCTTTTCAGATTTAGAGGATGGGAAAATAACAACCAATTTTAACTTATGAAATTGTTTTCAATCTTATAAAAAGATTAGCCTGTGAGTATAACAGATATACTCAGTACAACGGATGTACTTCATATATGAGACTTTTAGAAGTTCATCTCACCAGGTCTTCCATTCAATCATCGATATCTTATGAAAAATATATCTATGAATATTTCAGCAAAATAACATATAATTTGCAAAATCTGTGTAGTGTAGAAAGATAAAGCAACATATGCTTCTGTTTAGTCTCAAAAAGATAAACAGTGTGGACTACACAAATTTATCAAATTCAATTAGTGATCAAAAAGACTTGAATGGGGGGGGGGGGGGCATATATCCTTCTCTTTCAATATTAAGAATCTCCAAATGAGAATCTGATAGTTTGTGAGCTGCGTGCCCCAAGTGTTATTGAAACACTTATCTTTTAAGAGATAAATGAGTAGCTAGTGGGGTTGTGACAAGAATTGGTGTGGGCTTTGCCTTTTTTAATATTAGTCTCCAAAGAAACGAAAACTAATAGATTATGTGGTATGCCCGGTAATTTGAAGTTTGGAACATGATTCTTATGTTCTTTTAATCCTGACACAACTCTCATCAATTCTTTTAGCTCACAACAACTACCCCTCTCTTTTTCATTTTAATCTCAGCACACAAATCCATTTTGAGTTTAAGCTCACTCAGATATGATTGTCCTCTTGGGTAGGTTTGTCGGTTCTGACATTCCATAGAGGTATTTCTGTAAAACACTCAGTCCCTCCTAAAATTAGCAGTATGCTCAGTTGATCACAACAGTTGATCAAAAGTATTATTGCAAATAAAGCACAATGATCAGATAAAAAAATTGATCAAGATATTTGACTTTTAAGCACAATCAATAAAGAAGTGATACGCAAAATCAAATTATTCAGTATGTGAGAGAAAACGAATGAAGATCTGTAAGAACAAGTTTACAGATTCAGAATATTCAAAGAAAAACAAAATATGTATTAATCAAAGAAAAAAAATCAGAAAACAAACTTTGATTACTAACGAGCGTATTATCACCGAAAGTGATATTATTTTAAGAGACGTGATAATAACAGTTTCAAGAATAGCTGAAACAAATATTTTAATTATGATCGTAAGAAATTACACAAGTAAAATCTCAGGAAATACCTGTTCAAAAAATGTACTCGTTTCCAAAAAAAATTGTTCACTTTCCAAAAACACTTATTCAAAAACTTCTAAAGACTTCCCTTAAAAAGTAGATTTAAGTAATGTTTCAGTTTAACTCAAAAATTTTAAAAAATTTGGAAACATATTTACCACGGGTCATAAACTGGGTGTTTAGAAACCACAAACATTAAAGCACGGGTCCTGAACTGTGTTGTTCAGAAGCCTTAGTTTGAACAGTATACAACTCCCCCTGAATTTTGTGCATCATGAGCATGTTATTCTGATCAGCGCGATAATGACACACCTGCAAAATCAGATCAAACAGATTTTGGTACCCAAACGAACTTGGGTTCTTCTTTGTTAGTATCTGGTTGTGGGATGTTGTAACTTCCAAACCATCTATTCTTATTTGATGTTTTCTTTTTCGCACTTTTAATAGGATGATCATTTATACAATAAGATCCATACCAGTTATGATTATCATACATGTTATTACCTTTCCAGTTCTTCTAAAATCTATTGTCTTCAGTCCAGCTGTTGTACCTTTTCCTGTTCACAAAATCAGTTTTTTTGCATGTGGAGCACATGATTCTTTTCTTGCTAAGATTTATCAAGTCAGAAGTGGATTTCACAAAACAAGAAAGATTATTATTAGTAACAACAAAATTTCAAGACAAAAGAGATTCAAACTTATTAACCCAAATGTTTTTAACTTTAGAAGAATAATTGGGTGACCCGATGACGTACCCTTGATAGTTTTGATTAGAATAACGAAAATAGTTCTTAGAAATAGTAGATTTAGGACTGCTTGAATAATTGTTAGACTTTGAACAGTCATAAAAGCTGGTTTTACATCGTGAAAGAGAACTAGTTGAGCTTTGAGCACAAGAAAAGTCTTTGACTTTCTTTAAAAGCTGGTCTCGTTCATCAGTAACTAAATCATACTTCTCTTTAAGTTCAGTTCTCATCTTTCATACGTTCGATGAAATTGAGAAATCTATCTCTCCACTGATTGTAATCTCCTCTGAAAAGTACTGGCGGCTTGGTATCAGTACCAATTGCCATTGCTTCTTTTGAACCCATTTTATCTGATTAAAATGATATTGGATCTCTGCAGTTCAAAATTTGATTTGAAGGATTAAAATTCAGTAATATCTCTAAAAATCGCACACAAGAAATTTTCAACCATTCAACACTTAAGAAAAAATTCAACACTTAGCCTTATCCGGATTAGAAGTCCGGACAAGTTTATCCGGATTAGAAGTCTGGACAACTAAGATTGTCAAAAATTAGCAACTCGCACAGATTATCCGGATTAGATATCAGGACAAAAGACTTAGCAATATTCACACGCATTTCACTATACGATCAAATCACAAGAAGTCAACAAGTCAACACATACAATTCGATCAATTCAATATTAGACGATTTAAGAAAGTCAAACAAAAAATAAGGTACGACTTTAACTTCATTTTTATCATTTATAAATTGTCATTAGTACACACACACATACATCAAAAGTTGATGACTCTCTACCTTACCAGCGTCGTTGACCCGGACAAGAACTACCACCTCCTAGAAATTTCAGATAGTATCTATGGTTCTACTTTTTTCTTAGCAACTGTCTTTCATGCTTTTCATGTGATTATAGGTCCCCTAATCCATGAGGGATTGAAGGGGGAGCACAAATCTAATGAATGTATTCGCTCTCTAGATGGAGGCCTCGAATCTTAACCCTCCTAGACTTTGCTCACACATAAGGGCAAACCTATAATGGCGGTCATGACTTAGAAGGAATACATGTTTTAGTCATGACCATTTATAACGCCCATCGACTTATAAGAGTTAACCATTGGCCTTTCAAGGACATCAGAATTAAGATGAGGACATTGTACCCGATAGTACCCATTGTCCTTGTAATGAGGACATTGTACCCTTTAAGCTTAGGGGAGAAAATATTCAAATTTTTGCAACACACCAAGAAAATTGTTTGAGCATTTCATGCAAGATGGAAGCAAAAACGTAATATGCTCACGGTAGTGTCAATAACCCAGAAAAATCAGGAAGAAGCACAAAGTCTAGGGGAAGAAAGTTTAAGGTGTTCAACTTAACAATATAAGCGTGATATGGATCTCAAATTTCATATCAAACATCATAAGAATAATAAATTTTAGCTTACCATATGAAAATCACATATGTACTTAAAAAGGATGGAAGTTTACATTTGAGGATCTGGTAACTCTCATTTTAAATGTAAGATGGGACTAACATTTTCATGTAGTTATGTCTTTTTAGTTTCTACTTCATTATTTTCTTTGAACCTAATAAGTTGAACTGGTAAAAAGATGTGTGTTTTCCGTGCTACTTTAGACATTTCAATTTTTTTCTTAATGTTGCAACATCCGGAAAAATGAAAGCCGGTGGTTTTGTGCTTAAAACTCGTAAAAGGCAAAACGAGGGAAGAAAAAAAGTAGTGGTAGATTGGTAGAGAAAGTGGGAAGACACAAACAACTCTTACTATCCTTGTTTTGTTGCACAAAAGGCAACAATGCAACCCAATACATAAGAAAAATGACAAGATATAACCTCATTTCAACCCCTTTTATGCACTATAAATGTAAAAAAAAACAAGCAAAATAGATAGCCGGTTTGTGTCAACCATTTGATTTGATAATAATACCAATACATATGATCTAACACTTAGTAATATTCTTGGCATTTTGCCTTAAAATTCCTGGATATAATCTATCTTCCATATTAGGATACATATTTAGATATAATACAGATCCAGACAAACGGCAACATTTGGATTGAGATACATATTCGGATATGATAGGAATTTCTTAGTGATAGTTTTTTAGGCAAAATCGGTGTCAGCATCGAAAGACTATCACAATTATTCAGATCTGAAAGAGTACCTTATTCTTTTACTATTTCAGTCTCTAATAAATTTGTCACCAGTTAGATTGTTTAGAATCATGTCGTACCTCCCTACTTTTCGCAACAAATTTATGATTATTTTGTTTTTATAAACATACAGAATTAAAAAAGTGAAAATTTGTTGTGTTTGTATTCACCCTCCCTTCTACAATTTTTTTTGTAACACCCTCATTTACCCTGAGTTGTGTCACGTCACTTTTTTTAAATAACAATAAATAACCCAAACATAACAGCTAATGAAGCCCTGTTACAACAAAAGACTTATAAAATTTTGAATGCAAATAATAATTCGAGCTTAGTCATGTACATTTCTCCCACACACCGATGCCCTACATTCGCGACCATAATCTACTAAATCAATTCCCTTCTAAAACACAATTTATGGGTGAGAATTAGGTTAAAAGTAATCAAGAGTTTAAATCTTTTTTTGCACTTGTCACCATAACTTTCTTTCTCACATGATCCCACGCAATGTGAATATGTTTCAATTGACAACTGTCTTGGATGTTACCCTAACCTAACTCCGGATCATAACAAAGGATCTACAACATGAGGAATGTCGATATCTGGTTGCAAGGTTTCATATTAGTTCAATATGTTGGCTTTTCATGTCTGAGGCCTTTCAAGATGTTTCCCATTCTAGGCTTCTAGCCTCATGTTCCTAGTACTTAACTTTTATGTATGACTCTTTCTTATTGTAGTCAAATGATATTAAAAATAATGACGTATTTTCTTTCGAGAAACATATGTTTAAATGACAAAATTATTAAAAACTTTATTTGAAAAATATCTGATTACAGGAAAATAAATACAAAAGAGTAAATTTAGTTGATATTCACTCATTCGTTTTTTTGTTGATTAATTCATTTATAGTAAAGAGTAAATTATGAATTTGTGATTAAAAATTACGATGAATTTAAAAAAGGGAAAATGTGTTTGTTATCATATGGTTGGTGGTGGGTTGAGTGAGGAGCCATGGTTGCGAATACTAGACCCGAGTTGAGATTGTGATTGGCTTTTGAAAGGGTCGGGGGTTATGCATTTCTTAACCCAACCGAACCGTCGACAGAGCGATTGGATTAAGATCATCTCCATATTTTGTACACTTTTTGTTACCATCCAATTTATCGAATTAAGAAGTCAGATAATTATTTCACATTTTTACTTGTAAAAAAGACTTGGGATGCTATAAATATAGGAAGAGTGGGGTTTGGTATGTCCCCACAACTGAAGAAACGTTAGTGTTTGACATTTTGTTTTCAACGGCTATTCTCTTATTTCTTTTGCAGCCTTTTGCTTTCTTTTTCATTCATTAATAATTATATAATCTTCTACTTGTTTGACTCTTCAATTATCTTCCCATTTTCATTTAAATTTAAATTTAGAAAGTGAGATCCATCTTGCTTATAACATCACATGTCATTTGTGTCCAAAACATCTGCTTTTCTCTCTCTATCTCTTTAATACAAACCTATATATATATATATATTTATATATATATACACATACGTCATGTTACGACAATACAATAAAAACGTTTTATTTATAATGAAAAATGTTGTTAGATAAGTATAGTACGAGAACTTTAAATATTAAATTTGATACTATTATTGATATATATATATATATATTTAACAATTTTATGATATCTTTAAATTTATATTTATTTAAAAAGAAAAAACATTATTACTTTTTCAAAACCACTATAAATAATAAAACGAAACATCAAAATTAAGATATATCTCGTTGTATTATACAAACAGATACACAAACACGGGTATGGTATAAATGAGTACAAAGGTGGTAGGATAGGGAATGAGGAAAAGGAGGTGAGCAGAGGGATATGACTTTGCAGAGGAAGACTGTTTAGAAAATTTAACAAAAACAAGAGTTTAAATAAAATGGGATGAAAAGGAAGGTAAAAAGGTTTGGAAGGAAATAAAAAAGGAAAAGTGGTGCAGAGTGCAGACACATATTTTAGAGTTTAGTGTGCAGACTACAGACTACACACTACACACTACAGATACAGAGTGAGAGTGGGGTGGCGTGTAAAAGTTAAGCGTCTTTTTGTTTTTGTTGCCTTTGTCACGTCACCACCTCAATTCATCATCCCTATTTTTATTTACTCTTCAATTCTTTTGTTTTTCATTATCCTACATTTTGTTGTTTGTTTCATCCAGATATTAGGCATGGCAAAGAGACGGGTTTGGTAATCTCCGGTCCCGACTCCGGTTTATAGTAACATCCTTCGGTCCCGGTTCCGATTTGAGTAATATCTCTTGGTTCCGGTCCCAACTCTGGTTTAAGTCTAGCGGAGATCCCCGGCCTCGGGACCCGTTTTAACGGGGAATCCCTGTTTCCGTTTAGATAGGGAGAACCGGGTTCCCTATCAGGTTGGGACAAATCACCATCTCTATAGGATATTACCGTATAACAATTTACTTTAATAACTGCTTTCTTTTTAATACAATAAATACTAATTTTGTATTTAGAATAATTGCTTTTTTTGAGATCTATGTATCTTTTATTTTAAATGTGTTAATTTTAATGGGTTTTTTACTTATTATAAGAGCTTCTATGTGATAGAGAAAATTAATTTTTTATTCTTTATATTGCTCCAACATGAATAAATAAAGATTTCTCTAAAAATCTAAATACAAGAGAAAGAAATATGTTTTTTTTATTAATCCCACTAATGAGTAGGGGTGAGCATAGGCGGGTACCCGTCCTTTTTGACAGGAACCGGTTAGAGCGGTTCTTAAATTTTTAGAACCGGAACCGCCGGGAACCGGTTCCGGTTCCGGGTACCCGCTTCCTTTATTAAAATTTTATTATTTAGAAATAAAAAATAAAACATTGCCAAAACACTAAATAAATAAACAAGAATACAAATTATACAGAATAATTGTTACAAATATTGTTTAACGATTACAAACTATAATAGATTAATAGAAAATATTCAAAGTTTAACGATTACATACTATAATGGTAAATGTTCAAAGTTTAACGATTACATACTATAATGGTAAATGTTCAAAGTTTAACGATTACATACTATGAATCCAAGTGAATACACAATTTGAAAAAATACGAATCATTTTATATGGAGAATTTAGATGAATAATGAAGATGACGACGTGCTTTCAAGATGTAAACCTAATATAAATTTGGTATTAAAAAATAATAATTATTTTTTTACTTGAAAAATACCGGGTACCCGACGGGTAACGGTTCCGAAAAATTGAGAACCGGAACCGGAACCATTCTCAATCGGTTCCGTATTTTAGGAACCGGAACCGGAACCACTCATATCGGTTCCGGTTCCGGAACCGGCAGTTCCAAGGCGGTTCCGGTTCCATAGCCGGGTAACCGGTTCCGCTGCTCACCCCTACTAATGAGGGTTGAATTAATATTATTTTATATATTTTTAAAAAGAATGTATTGAGATCATAAAAATTATAGAATATTTAAATAATATAATTAATGATAAAATCTTTAAACTAGAAAATCATGTTGGAATTGATTGTAATTTATTTGAAATATTTTGAATTTTAGTTCTTTATTTTAAAGAAACTATATATAAATTGTTGGAGATGCTATTGTCTATATTATATGTTATTTTTAAGTTTATATTTTAATTAATTGAATGGTTACGTTTCAACATATTTTACAAACAAATTGTTTGTATAAATAATACAAAACACAATAACATATTTAATGTTACTTTTAAACGACTAACAAGTTTTGTTCCCTAAACTATGTTACTTTTTATAGGTGGGACGATCCGTTAGATTCGACTCATCTGGTCTACTAGACATACGGGCTTGGACAACCATTATCGAGAAAATGGTCAAGCTCAGGTTTGTTCGTTAAAATTAATGGACGGACATGGGCAATGAAAATATAAATATGGATAGGCTCGTCCAGCCCGTTTATATTTTATAATTAATTATTTTATCATTAATTAAAATTATACTAGTATATTTTAAAATTAAATTTTAAAGTTAGAGGATGAAACTCTTTGGCTAAAGAATTATGGAGGTTCTTAATCAAAACTTGGAATGTTTGAAATTGATAGTAGCATGATTGAGTCATGGAAATGTGAATATTAATGTTATACATAAAAAATAGGAATGCATTATTGATTTTATGAAAGTATGTATTTTGTTTTTCATTTCTTTCTCTACTTGTTGAGATCCATTTGTCACTTTAGTTGTTTAAAATTTTAATTGCAACAATGTTTTTCTTTTACTTTTTGGTTCCACGTTTGTTAATTAATTGTTAGTGGTCAAGTTTATAGATTTATAAGAGTTACACTTTTTAGGTCCGTTACCCGTTGACAAGCCCAACCTATTTATACAGCGGACAATTTGTCAAGCCTGAACAAAAGGACTTGATTTTATAATATTAGGCTCGTTAGACAAAACAAGAAGTTAGGTCTAGCCCGGGCGTAGCCCAGGTCCGCAAAGGACCACCTCTACTTTTAACAAGACTTGTTTCTAATCTTTAGTTATTACAAATTTGTCCATGACATATGTAAAATTGAAAACTTTGATCCCTCCCACTAATAATCATTAATTTTTTCATTTAATAACGTCATGGATGCTTGGTTAAACTTTTTTGTAGTACACCCAATTGAGTTTAAAGGATTATGTGAAGTCTTAGGCTATGTTTGGCAAACTAGTTTAATAAACTAAATGTTAGTTGATAAGTTAGATGTGAGTTGATAAGCTAGATCATGAGTAAATCATGTTTGATAAAATTAGCTAATAAAACTAAATGAAAATTGTAAAGTAACAACTTAAAGAAATGGTGAATTCTATTCATACTCCCTCCTATAAGGGTTATGTGAGGGGTGGGGTGGGGGAGTAAGAACTATGTGTGTGTGTGTGTGTGTGAGTGGGGGAGTATGAATAAAACCCTCCTATTAAATTGAATTATGAAATATTAGTTATTGATTTCTTTGAATATTGGTTTCTTGGTACATAGTTAAAGCTCTTGGCAAAATCTAAGACTAGCTGATGTGAAGACAAAAGATCACCGATGCGGTACTGTGGATCAACTGTCTGAATTAAACATCAAGACTCCAAAGTAGCCAATTTGAAGATTGAAGATGTTTTCAAGATACTAGCCAATTCAAGGAAGATCTTCATGCACCATGATTTGTAAGTAGCTGTTTGAAGCTACTAATCCATCCAAAGAACATCTCCCTAAAGATTAACCATATCTCTGCAACACCTGTACATGATAAAGGCAATCATTATGAATAGGTTTTGTCTCTACATGAATAGCGCTATGTGCACGCATAGTATGATGAAAATGATATATCAATTGTGTTCAAGTCAACCTCTGTCTCCTTATCCTAAGGTGACAAGTGTCCCCCATGCATTTCATGCATGAAGGTAATATAAAAAGGAAGAGTGCATCTCCCCTACAAACTACGCTTTCCAATGAGAATTTTCTAAGTGCATTCTCAAGGCAATCATCTCTCTTCTTCTTTTCTCCTACTCTCTTGTGTGTAAAGAATACTTAGGTGGCGTTTGTTTTTTTTACGAGGTGTTGAAGTCTAAAGTCTTATTTCACTTCTGATTAATAAGCGGTGGTGCTAAAGTCTGAAATCTGAATCAATAAGACTATTTGTTCTGTAAACTGATAAATATCTAAATTTGTTTACATTGTTTATTTTATCTATTAGAAAATTATAGTTTTAAATTTATAGATAAATTTATACTATTTCACATACTTATTCATCATAATTACGAAATTTACATCTAAATTATATGATTAACATTCATTTAAAAGAAAAATATGTCATTAACGGTATTTAACACATTTAAATCCTATTAAAATACATCAATTGAGACAGGTGAGGATCGATTTGGTAAGGATCGATTGAGAGAAATGATCAATTAAGTTTAATCGATTGAGAAACGCCTTTGCTAAGAGTTTGGAGAATAATAAGAGGCAAATAAGAGGTTGGTTTACCTCTTATCAGATTAGAGGTGAAAAGACATAAGTGCCTATTGAAAAATTGGAAAAAAAAACCAGTCTTAATGGCCTTACCTCTTAACGAATCAGATATAAGAGGCTAATAGAAACTTTTTTTGAAAACAAACAAACAAGGCGTTAGTGTTCTTCATTTCCTTGCAAGTACTCTATGTGTTGTTCTTATAAGCTCTTCTCTATGTAAGATTCTTTAGGTTAGGTTTATCCTTTTCTTCTTCCGCAACAATTTGTATTGTATCTCTGTTTGTTAATTATTGATATCTATCAATAAGAATATGTTAAGAAAAATCTATGTAATTGTATTCAATTCCCCCCTTCTGTAATTACTTTCTATTTATTATCATCCCTTTCGGGACCAACAATATGTGAATCGCAATTAATTTTAGAGTGACCTACACTTTTGGTCCTTGTAGTTTGTCTAACGATTGATTTACCTCCCTAATGGTTGCTAACTGATGGTGTTAAATCTAGAGAACTTGAGTGTTATGAAATTGAAAAGTTAGAGACTATTAGTGTAGATAGTTTGTTTTAGGGACCAAATCTAAAATTTAAGCAGACCATATGGACTACTCGTGTAATTCACTCTTTTTTAATAATTATTCAATGTAGAGTGAATTACAAATTTGGTCCCCGTGGTTTTGTGTTTTAAACTCTGGGTCCTTATTTTGAAATATTTATGGATTATATTCTTGTGGTTTTAATTTTGTAACATATTGGGTCCTTAAACCTAATGTTGTTTAAAATTTCTGTTAAATGGGTTAACTAAGAGGGGCATTTTAGTCATTTAATTTATTTTTTATTTTCTATTAAAAACAGAGGGACGAAACATGTAATTTACTATATATATAATTAATAATATCGCCCCACAAATCATCGGCCCACTAAAAAAATACTCACTAGAGGCGGCAGTATAATAACCCTCACCTTTTTAATTTAGTGATTTATAGAGGTTTAGGGGTATGAGTGTAAATCCCTTTCTTTTGCATGGACTATTTTGGTAGATAATAGGATAAAAGGAGTAAAATCTTATTTCTTTCTTCATTTGTGATTGACGGTTTTTGATGTTTATAGAGAGAAGGGAGATTTTGAAGAGAAGGTGGCTCTCATGATTTTGGGCGAAGATTTGAAGAGATAAAGTGAAGAAATCACCATCTCTAAGGTAAAAACATCTTCTTATAAGATTGGTGTATCCATCAATAGAGTTCTGATTTGTAATTGGAGATTTCCTATCACTTTTGGGTGTTAAGGATGAAATAATAGTTGGTTAATGATTATTGATTGTTTTTGGTAGTTTACTAATGATTTTTCCTTAAGAAACCCACAATTATTGATGATTTCAATTGGAAATCAAGGGTTTCAAGTTTAAAGCCTTAAATTACTGGGTTTTGCTGAGTTTTGATGGATTGATTTATGAATTGTAGTTAGATGGGTGTTTAAAATGATTCTGAACTTTGATTCTTATGTTTTTACACCTTCCAATCGATTTGGGATTGATTAGATAATGATTTCTAGTTGGATATTGGGTGATGAAGTCATGCAACTCAAACATAAGCTTAGGAGACTTTGCAACCGGGTTTAGCCATTTTAAAAGTCGCTTAAGGCACTGTTGATTGCCACTTTGATTTTGTTCCGTTTCTCAATTCGAGGTAGGTTCGAGGCAGGTTTGAGGAATTGTTTATGTTGGGTCACCTATTGATTTGATGATGACCTACTGATCTGTTCATATACCTTAGCAACACTCAGTAGTTATTGGTTTCTTTGTATATTGGTGTCTTGGTACATACTTAAGCCATTGGCAAAATCGAAGACTAGCCGATGTGAAGACAAAAGGTCACCGATGTGGTGTTGTGGATCAACTGTCTAATATACACACCAAGACTCCAGAGTAGCTGAAATGAAGATTGAAAATATTTTGAGCTACAAACCGATTGAAGGAAGATCTTCATGGGCCGATGATTAAAAATCTTCATGAACCCAAGATTGAAGATCTTCGTGGACCGAAGATTGAAGATCTTCATGGACCAAAGATTTGTGAGTAGCTATTTGAAGCTACTAATACAGACTGATCATATAACACCCTAAAGAAAAAGATGATTTAAACCGAGAATATCTAACGAGAATCGGAATTATCATGCAAAATTTACCATTAAAAGGTAATAGTATAGCGTTTTGTCACACCCCGCTAAAGCGGAAACACGAGGTGTAACAGGCAA
>NC_037532.1:14357363-14368172 GCF_001531365.2 Cynara cardunculus var. scolymus
CTCTTTCCAAGAACTCTACAACCTTGAGCCACACGCCTCCAACACCGATTGCATGCACCAAGAATGGTAGCAATGATGGGGAGGGGTTTCAAGCTCAACATTTTCAAGAATTTAGATTTTAACACAAAATCATCATCTTCGACAGCTTCAGAAAACAAATAAATTCCGATTCCAATGAGTTTTCAAGATGATAAATACGATTAAAGTTGCATGCAAGACTTGTCATCCGAAAATATGATCAGACCTCACATGCAAGGATTGATTCTTTCTTTCTTAGAGATTAAAGAACTTGGGTCACAGATCATCATCCCAACGAAGACACATGCAGGTCTTTGATGAATAATCTCTCCTCTATAAATCCCATAAATTTTGCTTAAAGAATCGAGAAGGGAGAAGGATAAAAACTTTCGGACTACTAAGAAAATAGAACAGCTCTAAAGCGTACCTTTTCTAAACAGAAGCTTTCGAACAGGCTCTTAAGGACAGCGAAAGCCTTAAGTTTTGCAAGAAGATTGGAACCGGTTGGAAGGTGATGGCGTTATAGAGAAAACAGAAAGCTGGAAATTTGGAGAATGAAGATTTTCCAAAAGAAGAGGGGTATTTATATGGGGCTTTTTGAGAAGAAATGGGCCGGCTCCGAAAGGCCCAAGCCCAAGATATTAAATTTTTCTAAATGCTAGAACTCCACTAAATTAAACAAACAAAATAATTTGGTAAAAGATTTTTAAAGGAAACTCCACTCTTTAAATTAATTGGCAAATAAATATAAAAATGGGACTTTGGAAATCTTTAAATTTTTAGAGAGGACGAAACTTAAAAATATCAACTTTATTTTATGTAGAATCCTTCAAGACTTATTTGGCATTGCATAAACTAACTTTGTTAGCTACCCGCCGATACGTGATCTAACGAACTAATCTTGGGAATTAAGCAAGATGATCTCTAATCATCGAAGCTAAATCCTAGAAAGACTTAGTTTTCAAATAAAGATCCTGAAATAAGGTACTAACCTGAAATCCCAAAATGCAGGATTGTCACACGTTTACAAATAAGCTACTAAGATGATAACTAACAACCTACTAATCTAGATTATTCTATATCTAGATTTAAGACGGGTGTTTCCATCAATCTCCAAAAAAATACCGTAATAACAAAAACGCAACGCTCGAGGTTACAAAGGCTATAACTACAAAAGAGCCTTTCACGAACCAACGTTCCTCTCAACCCTTTTGAGCCCCGCCGCTAAAGGAACCTGATAAGTAACCAAGTCAAGAAAAGTGTTAGGCTTACGCCTAGTGAGTTCAATCAATGAAATAATGGTAACTATAAGAACTTTTTAAATATGCATATATATATATATATATATATATATATACGGATTGACGTAAATTCAAACGATGAGGGAAAGCAATAAATCCAAAATAACACGCGGAGAAGCCAAAACATCCAAGGATGACGGGGGAGACCCGATTTATCGTTGATTATGACAGACACAAAATAAGTCATAAATCGACGTTATAGAGCATCACTTACAGGTTTAAAAACCATCGACATCAACCTAAACCAGTCATGTAGTCGGTCGTGATCTTAAGCTCTTTATCTCGGAAATTACATAATAATCGCAATGCCTATTTCCGAGTGGGTGAGTAGGTGGCTTGGAAATTTCATAGTAATCACAATGCCTATTTCCAACTTACACCATTCCTCATGCAAGTATAATAAAACGACATCCGTGCCTACAAATCCATTACATTCTAGCAATATATTCAAATGCATTAACGTAAGGATATATTTTCTTGCACATCACCCATATTTTGCACGAGTCCTAATTCAAACGATACAATCTCGATTGTCGATAATTAACCCCAAAAGTTTGACGTGGTGATTCTAGAGTTTTATGATATACCATGCTTGTAATAAGTACTTTACCAAAGATTAGATCCATCCTTCCAAACTCATCTAGTGCTTATAATCTCTTATCTAAATCTAACAAGTAGTCATTTACAATTTTAGTAATAGATAAGTATAGTACGTCACGCCATTTGGTATGAAGCTTCTAATTAAAGCAGGAACTCACCTTAGAGGATTTAGGGGAAATCCCAAGTTTTGAATCAAAAGATAGACGGATAGAAACTCGAAATTTTTAGAGAAGCCTGAGAGCAGGACAGTTGCGGCTGCTGATGGCTGTTGCTTTCGCGAAGGCTCGGTAGCGGCTTGCTGTTTGTCAAGGGAACGAGGAGACAGCACGACAAGGTTGTAGGTGGCTGTTTGCTGCTGTCCAGGCGTAAACGAGGTGGAGAAACAGCACAGTAAAGCTGCTGTGCTGTTGCTTTTTTCTGCGTGGCTGTTGCTGTTTTCTGCGTGGCGAAGAGGCAATGAAGCACGCAACAAAGCTACTGTCTGCTACTGATCGGGAAGAAATCAACAACTCCTGCTGCTTCTGTTGCTGTATGGGAAGAGGTTGGCAGCCTTGCTGTTTCTGCTGCTGCCTCGCTGTTGTTCAGTGACCGGGACGAGAGGAGAGGAACACAGCAGTAATGGCTATTCGGCAGGGACGTATGTGCAAGTTAACCGAGCAAAAGGGGCAGAGAAACAGCACAGCACCGTTGCGGCTGCTGTTGCTGTTAAGGTGGAAGGCAGAAATGATCAAGGTAGTATCAAACTACCTGTTGTTGCTGTGAAGACGAGAGGTAGAAAAATGATCAAGGTAGTATCAAACTACCTGTTGTTGCTGTGAAGACGAGAGGCAGAAAAATGATCAAGGCGCCATGGTTGCTATCCACCATGCAGGTGAGGTATACATGAAGCGGTTTTCCACAGCTGGGGGGGTTTTTGCCTCAGATCTAGGTGTAGGAGACGATTCCCAATATTTTTCTCTCTGATCCCTTTCCTTTCCTCTGCAGACTTCACTTCAAAAAAAAGCAAGGTAAGGGGTTCTGACCTTCATCAAAGAAGGAACTAATAAGGAAAGGAATCATTACTAGAGGGAGAAGGATAGGACAAAACCCAAAAAGTAGAAGGTACCCCCCCTCCTATATCTCTACTGAAACAAGATAAAACTCAAACCCCAAAGTTTATCTATCAAAAGAAATTTTATATTAATATAAGGAAAGTACATAACAAGGTAAGACTTAAAAGGATTGGAGTGACTAAGGCTCTAACTAGGTGGATGAAAACGTCTACCTCACTAAAGAGACGAGAACCCTTGCTGCGCATAGAGTAGGGAAAAGGAAAATTTTCGGGAGTTACAGATCATATCTCTACAAAAGTTTGTCTCTGCATGAACATCGTTGTATGCATGCTGTGCACGATGAAAATGAGATATCAACAATGGTCAAGTCAACCCCTGCCTTCTTATTCTCAGGTGACAAGTGTCCCCATGCATTTACTGTTGAAGGTAGTATAAAAGGCAGTATGCATCATAATGCACATTACTGGATTTTTGAAAGATTACTTAGTCCATTCTCAAGGCAATCAACTATCCTCTTCTACTCCCTTACTCTCCTGTGTATGAAGAAAAACTTAGTGTTCTTGATTTCCTTTCAAGTACTCTTTGTGTTGTTCTTGTAAGTTCTTCTTCTTGTAAGATTGTTTAGGTTAGGTTATCCTTTCCTATCTTCCACAACAATCTTTTGTATCTCTGTGTGTTAATTTTTGATTTACATCAATAAGAATTAAAAAGTTAAAAAAAGTCTGTGTAATTGTATTCAACCCCCCTTTTACACTTACTTTCTGTTTATTGCCATCTCTTTCGGGACCAACAGGTGGTATCAGAGCAGTTAGCTTAATCTCATGAGCTAGATCTGCAATGGCCTCTTCTTCTTCCAACTCCGGTCCTTCTTCTTACCATGACAATGACACTATTGCCAAGTCTCTTAAGTTCAACAAGAACAACTTTCCTATGTGGAAAAGTCGCATGACGCTCTTCCTTGAGGGTGTTGATAGTTAATATCTCTTTATCCTCAAGGATGAGCCTATTGTTCCAAAAGTCTGGCTTCGTCATGGAAAGAACAAAGATGAAGGTGATTCTTCAAATGATTCTGATGATGATGAAGAGAAATCTGACTCTACTGGAACGTTCATCATCAAAGATCCTTCACAGTACAATGAAGATGACAAAGGGAAAGTTTCATTGGATACCAAGGTAAGAGATCATTGCCCTCTCTCTTCCTGATGATGTTTTCCACTCCTTGGTGAACCTCTCTACTGCTAAGGACATGTGGAACACTCTCTGTGTTCTAGACGAATGAACCATTGAAGTCAAGAAAAGCAAGAATATTGGCCTCGTTAGGCAATATGAGCTCTTTGTGCATGAGATAGGTGAATCTCTCACTGAGTACTACGACAGGTTTAACAGCCTTCTCAACGATCTGAAGCTTCATGACAGAGTCTATGAAAATGAAGAAGTCTTGTGCAAGTTCATTGACTGTTTACCATATTTCTGTGAAAATATTTGTACTTGTATCAAGACAAGTAAAGATCTTGAAAATATGCCTCTTACTGCTCTTTATGGAACTCTCCATAATTATGAGCAAACCAAGTTTCTAAAAAATGCATTATTAAAAGATCCCCAAAGTTCTCCTGTTGCTCTTCTCTATCATGATACGAGGAAGCCAGTCAGTGAACCTTGTATCACTTATCTGACTGAATATGATAAAGATGCTATTAGAAAAGATAAAATTGCTGAAAGCTATGCTGATAATGCTGATGATGAGGGTGATGAACCCACAGTGAATGACTTAGCTGACAACATGGCCATGGTGACTACCAACTTCAAAAGGTACACCAAAAAAGAGTTTTTCTAAATTCTCTCCTAGATCTAAGGTCACCGTTCGTAGAACCTTAGATCAACCTAAGTCAGCTTCTTTTGATCTGTCAAATGAGGAGTGTTTCAATTGTGGCAAGAAAGGTCATTTTGCTGCTGAGTGCAAAAGCAAAAAAACACCATCCTTCTCAATCCACAAGCTGATCCTCTTATGACAAGTACAAAGCAAATTACAAGAGAGAAAAGGCAAAGAACCAGAGCTTTCAAAGAAAAGGTAAGGGTCTCATGGCTGAGACTCATGACTGGATTGATGAGCCAACCTCTTCCTCCAGTGATGAGAACATGGCACATCTATGCCTTTTGGCCAAAATATGGGAGATAGATGACTTTGACAAGAGATCCACCTCTACTGCTGCTGCTGATGTACCTTCTATCTCGAAGGAAGCCAAAGATCTGGTTAAACCAAAGAAGCTAAACAACTTTTCTTTTCTTTTTGAATCTGAAAAGGTTCAAGCTTTTGATTCTTTATCTGTTGATCTTTACAATGCTAGATCTGCTAAAAGAAAGCTGACCTTGAAACTAAAAGTTAACTAGTCAGTTACATAAATGCATGAATCAACTGAAAGACTTTGATAAGTTGAAAAATGACCTGAAAGAACAAAAGTTAATTAACAATGTTCTTAACAAAGAAAAAACTAAGGTCTACGAGAATCTTGAGAAAGAAAAAGCTATTCTTCATAAATGGGCTTGATCATCCAAGAACTTAGATAAAATCTTACATGATCAACTTCCAAGTGAAATAAAGACTGGCCTAGGTTATGATGATCTGGATCGGTGTGTTCCTAATGACTCTATGTGCATTTCTTCTCACATTCACTCTTCCTCCTCTTCATCTCATTTATCTGATTCTGTTGGATCTCTTTCTCCTAGATTTAATGATAATGGAGAACCTCTTAAGTTCAAAATTTTTGTCAAAGCTAACAATCCAAACTCTGAATTTGATAATGTGTATGTCGACTGTGTGTTTAATTCTCTCTCTCTCTCTCTCTCTCTTATGGAATCTCCTAATACATGCTCATCTAAATTTAAAACATCTGAGCATATGAAGCACCCCATGAATCATCGTTTTTCTGTTGTTGAGAAAGGCAAGTGTGTGGACAAGCCTATCAAGAACAAGAAGCCAAAATCCAAACTGAAGATGAAACATAAGCCTTCGACTACCTCACATCAGTCAGCTGTTGCTTCTCAGTCTGGTACCTTAGTACCTTCTATTACTGAGTTCGTTCCTCAACCAATATCCTTGAAAAAGACTTCCAAGGTTTCTACCTCTTCTCAGAAACTAATCCCTAAGTCCGAAAATTGGATTTTTGGTCCAAAACCCTCTTCATGCTCTGTCCCTTCTTCAAAAGCTTCTTCCTCTCTCAAAAGATCCAAGAAGCATGTTAACACAATTAAGCACACACCTTTAATTTCTATTAAACTTGTGTTTATTTATCAAAAATGTTATAACTATGGTGACACTTTTCATCTGGCCAAGAACTGTCCCAAAGAAAAAATCTCTAGGCCAGTAAGAAAAGAGAAAGAAGAAAATACTCCTAAACCCAATGGACCCATTGTAAAATGGGTACCTAAAAATTGATTTATCTGTGTTTGCAGGGTTTAGGACACCGACAAGTATGGTACTTGGACAATGGATGTTTAAGACACGTGACTGGAAACAAGTCCCTATTGATCAACTGTGTGTCGGAACTTGGTCCTTCTGTAACTTTTGGAGATAATGCTAGAGGCATTACTAAAGAATATGGTGTTCTTTCTAATGGCTCGATTACCTTCAACCGAGTAGCTTATATGGATCGACTGAAACACAATCTGCCAAGCATTAGTCAACTGTGTGATCTCAACTTCATTGTAAAATTTGAAGAAAACCAGTGTACTATTCTTGACTCTTCTGGCAAGAAGGTAGTAACTGGTATCTAAAAGGATAATGTCTATGTGATCAACATGGATTCTTCTAGCTCTTCTGACGCCAATATCTGCTTCTACTTCGAGGCTAATGCTGATCAAAATTGGCTATGGCATAAAAGGTTGTCCCATCTCAACTTCAAAACCATCAAAAATCTTTCTAGCAAATATCTAGTTATTGGACTTCCGAAGATGTCATATGTCAAAGTGAAGTTGTGTTGCTTGTGAAAAAGGCAAGCAAACCAAAGCAAGTTTCAAGTCCAAGATGTGCTCTTCTATTTCTGCTCCTTTACACATGCTTCACATAGATCTCTGTGGTCCTATGAGCATTCAATGTTTGAGTGAAAAACGTTATACTCTTGTTATTATGGATGAGTATTCAATATATACTTGGGTTATCTTTCTTCAACACAAGAGTGTTGCAGTTGAAGAAATCATCAACTTTGTGAAGCGGACTGAAGTCTTAAATGGTCAACTTGTAAGATCAATTCGAAGTGACAATGGCACTAAATTCAAAAACAGTGTTCTTGAAAGCTTCTTTGATGAGAAAGGTATTTCTCAAAAGTTCGGACTCCACAGAAAAATGGTGTTGTTGAAAGGAGAAATCGTAGACTATGTGAAGCTGCACGTTTAATACTAAGTGAAGCAAGTCTTCTGACCTACTTTTGGGCTGAAGCTGTTAATACTGCTTGCTTTGCTCAAAATAGGTCTATAATTGTGAAAAGACACAATAAGACTGCTTATGAAGTGTTCCATGGTAGAAAAGCAAACATCAATTTTTTTCATATGGTTGTAAGTGCATGCTATATTCTGAATGACAGAGATCAGTTTGGAAAGTTTGATCCTAAATATGATGAAGGAATCTTTGTTGGTTACTCTCTCTTCTCTAAAGCCTATTGGGTGTACAACATGTGTCGTCAATGCATTCATGAATCTGTTAATGTCAGATTTGATGAATCTGGATCGGTGCCTGCAACATCATCATTTCAAAATGATGATCTTGAGCTTAACAATTAGTTGAAATCTCATTCCTTTGAGAATTCAACTCCAATGGTGGACCTCCACACTCTAATGGAGATGTTGTCCCACCTGTTGAGGAAGATGAGAATGAAGATCTTTCATTCAACATGAATATACCATCGGTTAGTCCTGATAAAAAACCAGCCGATCCAACACCTCTTTCCTGTGTGGAACCCTCAACTGGTGTCGATGTTCATATTTCTTCTACTAGGGACATCGGTGACCCAACCTTAGTAGTCATTTATTCCAATCCTCTGACGAATGCTGACGATGCCTCTACCTCTCTTCTTCTTCCTCTTCCTCTTACCACTAAGTGGACCAGAGATCACCCAGTGGAGCAAATTATTGGTGATCAACAAGCAGGTGTCCTAAACACGTCGCGGTGCTGGTAATATGTGTTTGTATGTTAATTTTCTATTTCTCATCGAGCCTAAAAGTATTGAAGAAGCACTTGATGATCCTAGCTAGATCAGTGCCATACAAGAAGAATTGTTGCAATTCAAGAATAACAAAGTTTGGAGACTGGTTTCCCGACCAGCCAACAAAACGATTATTGGCACAAAGTAGATCTTCAGAAACAAAATGGATGAGAATGGAACGGTGACTCAAAACAAGGCCCGACTCATTATCCAAGGATACATGCAAGAGGAATACATTGATTATGATGAGATATTTGCTCCAGTTGCAAGGTTGGAAGCTATCCGAATCTTCCTTGCCTATGCTACATTCAAGAACTTCAAAGTTTTCCTGATGGATGTAAAAAGTGCTTTCCTGAATGAGAAACTTACTGAAGAAGTTTATGTGAATCAACCTCCAGGCTTTGAGGATCCTAAACATCCAGGGTATGTCTATAATTTAGACAAAGCTTTGTATGGTCTCAAACAGGCTCCTCGTGCATGGGATTACACTCTCTCTACTTTTCTTGTAGAAAACTACTTGTGGTAAAATTGACAATACACTCTTTCTTAGGAAACATAAAGGTAATGTCATTCTTGTACAAGTTTATATGGATGATATTATATTCGGTGCCACTAAAGAATATATGTGTAGAAAGTTTTCAAAACTCATGCAAAAGTTTTTATAATATTGATTTTTCTATCTATAATGTTTTTGAATTTGTGATTGGTAGAAGAGACCCGGTAGTAAAGTTTTCGGTATCGTTCAAGCTATTATGGATAAACCCATTGTTCATAATGAATGAACTATTGTTCACAAGTGTTCATATTGTGTTCATATGTACACTAGCTGCATATCTCAACATTGGCTCGCTCCTGAATGTGTTCATAATGAATGAGCTATGGTTCACAAGCTGTTCATATTGTGTATGTACACTAGTTGCATATCTCCACATTGGCTCGCTCTTGAATGTGTTCATAATAAAGAAACTATTGTTTATAAGTGTTCATATTGTGTTCATATGTACACTAGCTGCATAACTCAACATTGGTTCACTCCTGAATGTGTTCATAATGAAAGAATTATTGTTCATAAGCTGTTCATACTTGTTTTATTTATTTATTTCCTTTCATGTAGCAGCTATTTTTATTATGTTCATATTGTGTTCATAAATGCTATGCAGTCCAAGTTCATATATATGTCAATTTTTGTTCGTATTTGACACAATGGTTCATATATATATATATATATATATATATATATATATATATAGGGAAAGATCAAATGTTAACCAAAGTTTTTGTGTTAACTTTGCAAACCATGTCAACCACTCACAATCCATTCTTCTAGTAGGTTTCTATCATGTTCACAATTTAATGTCAAAGGTAATTGAGTAATTTAATTTGCTATGTAACTCCCATACCATTTTAGGGGAGTTACAAAATCATAAAATTCCTAAAAATATGCATTTATAATATTGATATTTTTATTTATTATTTAATCCTGATCTTCCATTTTTTATTGTTTTATGAGTTTTTGATTCGTGAAGGAAACACGATTGAAATCTTCGGTATCGTTCAAGCTATTATGGATAAACACATTGAAAAAAAATCGACAACACTGAGAAAATTAAAATGGTTTATAGTGACAATCGGAGTTCGAGTTCAGGAAGTGAAGAAATTAACCAAAGCGAATGTCTTGATAATAGATTAATATTTTATTAGACTCATTTTAATCAAAATTATGTTCATTATGATGTGTTGTGTTTTTTGCAGTTCATATTGCGTTGATAACTTTTTTCTTTAATTATTAATACGTACCTAATTCACATGTTCAAATGAAAGTACWTGCACGACCCATTTTCATATTGTCATATTACCGACTTTTATGAATCATGAACCATTGTGTTCATATTACTTTTATCATATGAATACAAGTGTTATTTTTTAAGTTTGATACCAAATCTTTATATTTGTGTAAGTGTTTGCACCCGGTGTTCATAGCGTCGGGGTTATGTGTTCATATATTTTATACGATATGAACAAGGAGTGAACACGATATGAACAAGAGGTGAACAACCTCATAAGACCAAAAACATATATGAACAATTGGTGAACCTTAAACGGTGTGGATGAAATGCATGTATAAAACTCCAATTGACAAATGATCGCTCCTGAATGTGTTTATAATGAATGAACTTTTATTCACAAGCTGTTCATATCGTGTTCATACTT
The DNA here is from genome assembly GCF_001531365.2 of Cynara cardunculus var. scolymus. NCBI lineage: Eukaryota > Viridiplantae > Streptophyta > Magnoliopsida > Asterales > Asteraceae > Cynara > Cynara cardunculus. The sequence goes on from NC_037532.1 coordinate 14,367,741, forward strand.
GTTTTATTTATTTATTTCCTTTCGTATAACAGTTATTCTTATTATGTTCATATTGTGTTTATAAAKGCTATGCAGTCCAAGTTCATATATATATGTCAATTTTTTGTTCGTATTTGACACAATGGTTCATATATATATGTATATATATATATGTGTGTGTGTGTGTGTGTGTGTAGTTGTGTTCATATGGTTCTTACATTAACAAAAATAAATTAACAAAAATCATAGAATTTTTTGATTTTGTAACTCCCAATTAATGATATGGGAGTTATATAATTTTTTTTTACCTAAATACGCTTTTCAATTTTGTTCACTTATCTATATCAAATTTTAAATTAAAAAATAAGATTTTATCATGATTAATCACAACCGTTTATTGAAAGATTGAATGACCAAGATCGGTTAAGAAAGTTAACACAAAAACTTTGGTTA
>NC_037532.1:14368382-14422762 GCF_001531365.2 Cynara cardunculus var. scolymus
GTGTGTGTTCATATGGTTCTTACATTAACAAAATAAATCAACAAAATAATGAGATTTTTTGATTTTGTAACTCCCAATTAATGATATGGGAGTTACATAAAAAAGAAAGTTACCTAAATACCCTTTTTCCCTTTGTTCACATATGTTTTTTGAAATTGTAAATTTAAAAAATTAATTTTTTATCATGATTAATCACAGCCGTTTATTGTAAGAATCAATAGCCAAGATTGGTTAACAAAGTTAACACAATAATCTTGGTTAACATTTGAACCAAACCATATATATATATATATATATATATAATCAATTTGAAATATTTTTTAATTAGCATATTACAGTATTTAATTTTTCTATATATCTTGTTTATATTAATTAATATATTATATTATTAGGGATTTTTTTATTTATATTATAAAATGTTGTAATTGACGAAATTTTCAAATGTCTGTTTTAGTCATTTTACATTTTTCATTTAGTTCTCAGTTAGTTTTTGCCAAAAGTGATTTGTGTGTCAGTTAGCGTATCAGCCATTAGCTAGTATATTAGCTAGTTTGCCAAACGTATTGCAGGATTTTATTTCTTGAATTTTTACATAAAAGTTTTAAAAATTTCTAAAGTTTATAGCTTCACCCCAAAAATATTGTGGTTTCACCACAAGAAATATAGGGAACGTTTGGTTTAGACAATGGATTTGGGTTGAATTGGAATTTTTTACGACGATAATAATGGCATGGTGTGAATGGTGGGTTGAGGGTTGGGGTTGGATAGAGGTGGTGGCAATTGTGGCGGCGACAGTAGTGGTGTGGTGCGGGGGGTTAGAGGTGGGGGTGTGACAGTAACAATAGTAGCATAGTTGTGGTGGGGGAAGGGGTGGGCGATGGGTACGCGAGGGGATGGGAAGTGTTGGTTAAATTTTGTGATCCCAGCCGGATCTACAAGAGTTTATAGGTAACAGTTTGTAGAAAAGTGGGATGAATACAAACATAGCAGCTTTCACTTTTAAAAAACTTATATTGAAAAATAAGATCAATACAACTTATAATAGATTGTTTGCAAAAAAAAGGTAAGATACAAAACTTATCTAAACAATAAAAAAAAATACAAGTTACAGATTAAATAAATAAAAGACTTGCTACAACAAATAGGTTAAGAAAGTCTTGTGCTCTTTACTGGTTAGAGTGGTTTAGAGGGGAAGGGAAGACAACTGAGAAGGAAGAACTTCTTATCTATTTATAGCCATTTCATTAAATGCAATTTAGAAGGTACAAAACATGTGGCAAGCTTCAAGAAGTGAGCTTGTCATTTGTTGCAGATGTACAAGGTTTAGCCCTATATGAACAACGTCTTTTATAAAGTAGATAAGCATGCTTGGAGAAAGTAGAGTGACTCCATATAGTACTTTACTTTAAAAGGTATGGGTTTTTCCTTTGTGTGTAAGAGGACAAGACAAAAACTAATCTTGTTCAACAAGATTCATCTGATCACTGACACTGGAATAACGCTGAGGTTTCGTGCGTTTTCGCTGAATCTTGAGTAGATTTCACACTTGTGTAGACTAGCTTGTTATCACTGAAAACCACATCAGATCACAGACTTGCTTGTCTCTGTCTTCAGCTTTATCTTTGATATCGCTGAAGGTTTCGTGGTGTGAGTTTTGTCTTCCTGAAGGACACTTGTCTCTGAATGAATTACAATACATGTTCAACAATCACTGAACAGACTCAGTGATGATCGTTGAAGATGAATACAGAGATAGTACACTTCGATAGATAAAAAATATCATCATCAAATCACTAAGAGAGATGATCAACAATCTCCCCAAATTTGATGATGACAAAGCAACATAAAGAAAATTTCTTTGGTACAACAATAAAGAAAAGTGTCTAGTAAAATACTTGTCCCTTTTAACTGTTTTGGGATCTTTTTCAGTGATACAGTTTACTATGGAAATTTACTTTAATTGTAAAGGATTATAAGGAAAGAATAACTTATACAATATTAATAATTGAATACTGAAAGCATATTCACTGACTAGTTAGGTGTCAGCGAATGTAAGAAATAAAGAGAACTCTGTTAGTCCCACCGGATCTACAAGAGTTTTTAGGTAACAGTTTGTAGAGGGAGGAGGTGAATACAAACACAATAACTTTCACTTTTAAAAATTATATATTGATAAAGAAGATCAATACAAAATTTACAGATTGTTTGCGAAAGAGATAGGTTATCTAAACAACCTAAGATACATACAAAATTACAGATATCAATAAGAAAAGACTTGCTACAAGAAATAAGGTAAGAAGAAATGTGCTCTTATTGTTAAAGTGGGCTTTTCTCTTAGACAGAGAGTAGAGAGAGAAATAACTTCTTGGGTAAGTTTGAGTGAGGAAGATAATAATTGAGAGGAGAACTACTCAGTTATTTATACCCATTGCATTAAATGCAATTCAAAAGGTACAAGGCACGCGACAAGCTTTTAGAGGAAAGCTTGTCCTTTGTTACAATACACAGTCCTTTTGGCTGTATATGAACAACCCTCTTTCATAAAGTAGGTAAGCACGTTTAGGGTCAAAGGAGTGACTTCATACTGTACAATACTTAGAAAGGTGTGGTTTGTCCTTTGTGTATAGAAGGACAAGACAAAAACTAATCTTGCTCGACAAGATTCATTTGATCACTAAACACTGGAATGACGCCGAAGGTCTCATCAGTGTTCGCTGAAGCTTGCGTAGACTTCACACTGGGGTAGACGAGCTTGTTATCACTGAAAACTGCTTCAGATCGCGAACTTGCTAGTCTATATTCTTCAGCTTCTGTCTTAGACATTGCTCAAGGATATGTGGTGTGAGTTTTGTCTTCTTCAAGTATATCGGTCTCTGAGTGAATTAAAATACATGTTCAGCGATCACTGAACAGACTCAGTGATGATTGCTGAAACTGAATACAAAGATAATACACTTCGATTATTAAAAGGGATCATCATCAAATCATTGAGAAAGAGGATCAACAAACTCATAAGTACATGTACCATTTACTCTTTTGAGGAATCTTTTTCAGTGAACCAATCATATTATTGAAATACTTTACAAGGGAAAATATTATAACTGATCAATCGGTTTTGGTAGCCTTAAAACATAAAGCTATACACTGAAAGAAAAGATAAAGAAATACAAGATTTACAAGAGTGAAGGTTGACTAATCTAGATTGCTGAAGTTGATGTAATCTGGAACATCTTTTTCTTGCATCTTTCGTTTGAGCATTTCTTTCGAATTTTACGGTCCATCATCTCTCCACATAGATCATCATTCAGCCAAGTTCTTAGATATTCTAAGTGATCTATTGGGCAGAGATGGAACTTAGATACTCGCTGAAACCTGTATTGACCATCATAGTCAATGAACATAAGTTCATATTCAAGTTTCATATGCACTGTGTTCGGAATTTAAGGACCCTTTTCAGGCAGTGACAGATTCAACATCGTGATATCTGGCTTCATTCGATCCTTGAAGAGTTCACCCACTAAGAATTTTGTTTTATGCTCGTTTTGGTTGGATGGACCTTCTTCAGGGTCAAAAAGGTTCTTTCTTCGGGAGAGCTTCTGTAGTAGAGGAGGAACCTCAATGATCTTCGACACCTTGTTGAATAATACGTTCATAACTTCTTCAATGTAAGGCTTATGCTTGGATTTGGACTTTTGGATAGCTTGTCAAATCTCGGGCAATTCATAGAAACTGTACTGATTGAGGAAGGATGGATACTTAGTGACATCATCATTGTTCTCTTGGAATATGACCATTGAAATAAGTTGAGCACCATCTTCCATTCGACCACTGATAATGACGTTTGAGATCTTGCGTGGGCTCATCCTTGTTTTAATTCTTTCTCTGCACTAATTGAGGTCATGATCATTCAGTTTCAGCACCCGTTGACGTTTTCGTTTAGTTTTTGCTAAGAGTTGGGATTGAACAGTGAGTGGATCTTTCCTTTTGAATTTCCCTTCAGCAAGTGCCTGATCAACTAGAGTCTTGGATAACTCCAAGCTGTCTTTAAGTTGTTGGTGATGTTTTCTTCAGCTCTTGTTCACCTAGTAGGGATTCTTCACATTCAACTTGTGAAAAAAATCAAACTCATCACATCCAGAGGTACGAAGAGGAATTTTTACTCTAGATTGGTCGAGCTGACTTATCAATTGAGCCATCCTCAGGTCTTCTTCAACATCTGAACGTACAAGTTGTCTTGACGACTTCCTGGGTATTATATTGTTGGGTTTATCTTCATCTTTATCTTCCTCTTGGGTTTCAAAATATGGGTGACGGGTTGAGAGACCGAAAGGGTTTGTTGTAGAGAGATATAGAGGGATAGGGATAGAAAGTTCAGTTTCTAAAGAAAAAAGTACAAACCTGAAAGTGTCTGTATCCACAGATTGACTGATTGCCCCAAGAACTAGGGCGAGGTTGTATTCAACCACTCCTTTTCCTTTTTCAGAAGAGTGTTGGTTCCCTGATGATCTCTCATCCTAGGAAGTAGGTTCCCTGAAGGAGATTCGTTTAGATGGTTTTCTTGGTATGATCTGGACGCAAAAATCATTATTACCACCAAGATCAATAACGACATCTGGAATTTGAGATTCAGAATCCTCATCATCATCTTCATCACCAACATTTGGAAATGCAGAGGTGGAAGGATGAAGGTCTTCATGGTCAGCAACAGTAACCACGATATCATCAATGGCATCATCATCATTGATAGCTTCAAGGATATTCTCCTTGGCATTTTCAACAGCCAACTTATCCATATTCTTCTCCCCCTTTGTATCTTTTTATCCGGATACTTCTCCCCCCTCTTTGTCATCATCAACATTAACATCTGAGAGAGCGAGGTGAGAGATGAGATCTTGCAACTTTAGCTCGATGGAGGCAATTGCTTCGGCCTGATGAAGCTTGAATTTAGCGACTATGTCCAGCTGTTAATGATCAGATTTTTTGAAGGCAGGTTTAGGGACAAGTATTGGTTGCTGAAGAAGTTGGAAGATCCACTCAAGGAGCTCATCATGCCTGGTAAGTTGAGCCTAAACATCTTCAGCTTTGCTAGATAGTGCAACGACAATTTCAGAATTTTGTTGGACTTTTGTCTTCACGTCATTCGACATTTATTTTACTTCATGTACCTCAGCTTGGACAGCAGAGAGGCCATGAGTCAGATCATCCTTGGAGGGCTTCCCTGGTGCTTTTCTTCTATCTTGTCGAGGACAGTTACAACAGCAAAAAGCAACAGTTTGACATCCCCAGCCATGTCATAAGCTTCAGTCTCGGTGACTGGGGGTTCATTCTCCATAGGACTTGTAGAAAATGGAGAGCAATGAGCATAAGAGAGCTCATGGTTAGTAACAAAGAAAGAAGGGGAGGTTTGGTGTATACCTGAGGGGTCATCAACAGTATCTGAAGGATTACCAATAGGAACCTCAATTATGTTGTCATGAGGATAAGCAACATGTATCTGAGGAGTTTCAAAAGAAGCATCCTCTGGTCATATGGTGATGGCTTTACCAATAGTGGGGACAACCACTATGGGATCATCAATACGTGTAGTGGAGACCAAAGAAGGAGGGGAGGAGAGAACAGTTGAGAAAAGTTGTGGAGGATTAACAGTGGCAATGCTGGGAATCACACATTCAGTGATTTGAGCCACTTATATGAAATCAATAGAAGATATTACTGAAGAGGCAGGGAGGGTAACAACAGATGCCTCGGGGGTAAGGTGACATTCAATAGTTGAGATCTGTTGAGAGATCTCAGCTAGATGAGATGGCTTCCCCTTTGTGGCTTTCTTCATCCTCTTTGAGGGATTAAGATGGGCTTCAAATTATGTCCTCTTGCAAGAGGATATGGTGGTAGGGATATACTGAGGAGGGTTTGCCACAGTTGTAGCTATTGAGGAAGAAGAAGAAGAAGAAGAAGAAGAAGAAGAAGAAGAAGAAGAAGAAGAGGAAGAAGAAGAGGAAGAAGAGGAAGAGGAAGAGGAAGAAGAAGAAGAGGAAGAAGAAGAGGAAGAAGAAGAGGAAGAAGAAGAGGAAGAAGAAGAGGAAGAAGAAGAGGAAGAAGAAGAGGAAGAAGAAGAGGAAGATGAATAGGAAGACGAAGAGGAAGACGAAGAGGAAGACGAAGAGGAAGAGGAAGAGGAAGAGGAAGAGGAAGAGGAAGAAGAAGAGGAAGAAGAGGAAGAAGAAGAGGAAGAAGAGGAAGAGGAGGAATAGGAAGAGGAGGAAGAGGAAGAAGAAGAGGAGGAAGAAGAAGATGATGAAGAAGAAGATGAAGAAGAAGAGGAAGAAGAGAAGGAATAAGAAGAAGATGAAGAAGAAGAGGAAGAAGAGAAGGAATAAGAAGAAGAGGAAGAAGAGGAAGAAGAATAAGAAGAAGAAGAAGAAGACCTTCTCACGTTGACGCTTGTTCAGCTTCTGTACCAGATCGTCAAAAATAAGTTTGGCAAACTTGACGTTGATTTCTCTGATTACTGAGCAACCAATGTTCAGCGCTATACGGAGGAAGAAGATGAAGAAGAAGAGGAAGACCTTCTCACGCTGACGCTTGTTCAGCTTCTGTACCAGATTGTCAAAAATGAGTTTGTCAAAGTTGACGTTGATTTCTCTGATTACTGAGCAACCAATGTTCAGCGCTATGCGGCTAGCTTGATCTTGGCCACCTGTCTTTCCACCCATGCACTGAATAAAGTGTGAATGCAGATCGTGGACATCCTGTTCTTCTCAATAACTTTCAGAGACTTATTGAGGTTAGTGTTGGAGTCCTTCTTCAGAGGCCAGTCATAGCCAATATCGTCCAGAATTTTGATTATATGCTCAGTGTCTGGATCTCTGGCATATGGAATAGACTTGGGGAGGCGAAGAGCAATCCGAATGGTTGAGAAACCAAAACTTACTGTCATCTTGTTGATCTCACAGAAGATCTGGACAATAGAGTTCTCATTCTTGTCAGTCACCGTCTTAGCTTTAGTAGTGTATCAGAACTGCCTCAGTATATCCTTCACCATTACTAGTTCGAAGAAGAGAGCATATCCTAGAACATCATTTCTGGGGAACTTAACAGCATCTGAAAACTGGGGTTTGTCTGTAGAGATATCCAGAAGTCCAACGTGATTGTTGGGTTTGAAAGAGCATTCTTCAAGAGAGAAGTTCACGTTCTTAGCAGCAACCATTTCTGTAAAAGAAGAATTACAGAAAAATGGTATCGTATGCACGATTTCTGTTAGAGAAGCACTTTAGGAATAAAGTTTAAAGGATAAACTATCTTTTAAAAAACCAGAAGAAATTAGGGTTTTAGAAACGAGGTTAAAATAAATCAAGAGAAAAAATGATTTGCAAAACCTGTTGTTTGTATTTTAATAGAAAGAGAGACCTTTTTAAATAACAAACAAGTTTCATGAAGATTAACAACCAAAAATAAGAATTACAAACCTGTTTCTTGAAAGGACAAGAAAACTGGTTGAAGGTTTTCTGGGGGTTCTTACTTGCACAAAATATAGAGAGAGAGTATTTGTGTTCGCATAAAAGAAATATGTGAGGGTAAGAGAGATATATATAGATGAGATGAGAGAGAAAGAGGAGAGAGGAAATTGACGTTTCGAAAAGATGTGCAATGACTAATTTCTTTGCACGTCATTTTACTATGATTTGGTAGAAAATAAATGGACCGCGTGTGTTAGAAGCACGCGTGTGAAACCATAAATTTTTTTAGTGACGTTATAAAAGATGAAGATTCATCATTCTTTTCTTTTAAAACAAAAGATCACGGAATAAGGAAAGAGTTTAGTGATGGTTTTAAGAAAAAAAAAATATACCTTAAGAGTAAGATACATTTACTGAAGAGTTCAGTGATAGAGAAGAAAACACTAAATCATTTCACCTTTAAAAGAAGTTTAATCACTAAATAAGAAAAGATTCATTGATAGTTTTGTTTTAAGAAAATAAAATAAGATATACCTTAAAATATATGTACTCAAGAGTTCAGTGATAGAAGAAACACTGAAACATCTCTTTTAAAACATTTTAATCACTGAATAAGAAAAATTCAGCGATAGTTTTAAGTTTTGAGAAAAGAGAAGAAATAAGCATACATATCTTAGAGAGAAATATACGTTTACTTAAGACTTCATTGATAGATTAGAAACACTAAACTATTTCACTTTATATCACTGAGTATTGCTTCGAGCTGAAGAAATTAATCGTCAGCATTCAATATTCCAAGTTCGCTGATTAAAATATTAAATATTATTTCATCAAGAGGCTCTTTAAACAGAATAGCTAGTTGGTACTCAGTGGATATGAAGTGAAGTTCAATAATACCATTCATAACATGATATATGATAAAATGATATCTGATCTCAATATGTTTGGTCTTAAAGTGAAGTACATGGTTGTTTACAATTGCAATGGCACTAATGATATCGCAATAGATAGGGATCTTTGAGAGTTGAAGATCATAATCGCTGAGCTAATTTTTCATCCAAAGGATTTGAGCACAACAGCTTCCAACGGCTATATACTCAGCTTCAGCAGTTGATGTGGACACTGAATTTTGCTTCTTACTTGTTCAGCTCATCAACTTTCCACCTAGAAGCTGACAGCCTTCAGTGGTGCTTTTCCTAGCAATCTTGCAACCTGCAAAATCACTATCTGCATAACAATTAGGCCGAAACTTGAGTCTTTGTCATAGCAAAGGCCCATATTAGGAGTACCTTTCAGATTCCTTGGGTTCAGACTGATATCTTGCACATAGACAAGTAAAATACATGACATCAGTTCGGCTATCTATGAGATACAACAAGGAGCAGATCATTTCTCTGTAAATGGTAACGTTTATAGACTTTCTAGTTGATTCCTTGTTCAGCGAGATAGGAGGAGCCATTGGAGTCTTCATAGATGAACTGTTGGTTAAGTCGAATTTCTTCAACATATCCCTGACATACATACTCTAATTAATAAAAAATTCCTTTATTTGCTTGTTTAATCTGAAGACCTAGAAAGTAAGTCAGTTCTCCCATCATGCTCATCTGATATTCTTTCTTCATGCGTTTAAAGAAGCATAAACACAAAGAGGGATTAGTGGAACCAAATATAATATCATCAACATAAATTTGAACTAGAATGATAAGACCTTTGATATTTCTAAGAAATAGGGTCTGGTCAATCTTTCCACGAACAAAATTCTCAGAGATGAGAAATGAAGAAAGGGTGTCATACCAGGCACGAGGGGCCTATTTTAACCCATAAAGAGCTTCATCCAATCGATCGACATGATTTGGATACTTTGGGTCAAGAAACCCTGGAGGTTGTTCAACATAAACTTCCTCCTGAAGTTTTCCGTTAAAAAAAGCGCTCTTTACATCCATTTGGCAGACTTTAAAGTCCTTATTGGCAACATAGGCTAGGAAGAGTCGAATAGCTTCGAGTCTAGCCACTGGTGTGTAGATCTCATTGTAGTCAATGCGTTCTTCTTGCCCGTATTCCTGAGCAACAAGACAAGCCTTGTTACGGGCTACAATTCCTTGTTTATCCAGCTTATTACCATAAACCCATTTGGTGCCTATCGCGGGACAACGTACCAAACATTGTTCCAATCAAACTCAATAAGTTATTCTCACATAGCACTGACCCAACTTGGGTTAATGATAGCCTCATTGATTTTCTTGGTCTCAACTATAGAAAGAAAGTTGACAAAGAGACATATATTACCTAGACCACGACGAGTCTCAACATATGCAACACGTCTGAAGGTGGTTGCACCGTTGGTTAATATACCAAATCCCTTGGTATATCCTTTTTCGTTTCCTTCAAAGGTCACAGAAGGGTCTCTTTCATCTTTGTAGTCTGAGAGAAGGGTTTTGTCTCCAGTCATGTGTCTTGAACATCCACTATCTAGATACCAGATGTGTTTGACTTCCTGTAATAGAAAAGATATTAAGATTGCTTTGATACCCATTTATCAATGGGTCCAGCAGAGTTAGATGTGACATCTTTTTTCACTAACACTGAAAGCTCAAAGTCAGCAAGATTCTTCACTGAGCTTGAAGAAGAGATTTCAGTGGTTTTCTTCACTTTAGTCATTTTCACAACTTAAGTGGTTGATTTCACTTTGGCTGACTTTTTAGCCTAAGTTACTTTCTTTGCCTTGGATGGCGAACCAGATTTGGTAGCTGAAGGACACTTACTTACGACATGAGTAGTCTCACCACAATGATGACACTTCTTATAGCTGAAAGAAGCTTTAGGGCTAGAAGATTCGATAAGAAGAGAAGAGAGACAAGCTCCAATAATACCTTTTTCATTTGTTCGAGGAGGAAAAGTTGAGGGCTTTGATATCTTGGGTGAAAGATTCACTTTTAGCTTCGAGAAGATCTCTGAGAGCGTTTAGAGACCTTTGTCCTTGAGGAAGAATGTTTACAATCTGAAGGAATAGAACAGGTTCTATTCAACTTGTGGTCCTTCTTAGGAAGAGGAATGTTGACAATGGGTTTACCTTTGTCTTTGCAACTTGAACTAAGAGCAGTTCATTCAAGAAGAGTTTCAGTAGAAGAGTACTGAGAGGAAGAAGAGTCAGGAATAGAAGAGACAAAATTACCAAACTTAAGCATGGATTTGTCAGTGATACAATCTTCTTGGTCATAGAAAAATCCTAGACCACTTTTTATTTTGGCGGGGATCTGAGCGTTAATAGTAGCCTTCTTAGTTTTAAGTTCAACAATTGTTTGCTCACGCTCAACAATAGCCTGCTCGCAGTGGATGCTGATAGTTTGGTTTACAATGACCTGATCCTTAAGATTTTCTTCAATCTCAGTCAGCTCTTTGATCTTATAATGACATCTCTCTAATTGTTCTTGTAAAACAAGATTAAGTTTTTCAGCTTTGGATTTTCCAATCAGAGCATTGTAAAGGTCCACAATCAGTGTATCTAGTACAAATGGGCTATTAGAGGTAGAAGAGGAAGAAGAGTCATTTAGATTACATATTTGAGTAGAGGTTGACGGAGAGGGATCAATGGAGGATGATGTCATAGATGGTTCATCATTGACATCCTTGGCCATATGACAGAGATTGGCCATGTCTTCCTCGTTCGAGGATGATTCTTCAGATGAATCAACCCAGTCATGTTCTTTAGTGACAAGACCTTTGACTTTACGTTGGAGATTCTTCATTTTATTGTACTTCTCCTTCAGTTTCAGATATTTGTCATCTTTAGGTTTGAAGGAGGATGAGAGGTTTGAAGATGGCTTTGCATCTTTCTTCAACCTGCATTCACTAGCAAAGTTTCCTTTGCATTGACGGTTGTAGCAGTTAGTGTTGATTCTCTCTCTCATTAATTTGATGACGATCCCTTTTATCTATCGAAGTATATTGTTTATGTCATTCAGTTTCAGCGATTTTCACCGAGTTTATTCACTGATTATTGAACGGGTATTGTAAATCGTTCAAACATTGTTATAATTCAAAAAGACAAAACTCACACCATAGATCCTTCAGCAATGTCGAAGACAAAAACTGAAGGTTAGAGACCAGCAAGTTCGTGATCTAAAGTGGTATTCTGTGACTACAAGCTCGTCTACAAATATGTGAAGTCTATGCAAGATTCAGCGAATACTGAAGAGACCTTTTAGCGTCATCCCAGTATTCAACGATCAAATGAATCTTGTCGAGCAAGATTGTCTTTGTCTTTTCCTCCCACACACAGAGAACAAACACATACCTTTCCAAGTGCAGTAAAGTACAGAGCCACTCCATTGACTTTAAACGTGCTTACTTACTTTATGAAAGAAGATTGTTCACATACAGCCAAAAGCCTGCCATATCTGAACAAAGGACAAACTTTCATCCAAAAGCATGACACATGCCATGTAGCTTCTGAATTGCATTTATTGCAATGAGTATAAATAGCTGAGTGGTTTTCCTCTTAGTTATCATCTTCCTCATTAAGAAATTACTCAAAAAGTTACTTGTCTCACTATTCTCTGTCTAAAAGAGAAAGACTCACTCTAACAAGTGCAAAGCACATTTATTCTTACCTTATTTCTTGTATCAAATCTTTTCTTATTGCTATTTGTAATCTTATGCGTATCTTGGATTGTTTAGATAGGTTATGTACCTTATCTCTTCTGCAAACAATATGTTAAATTTGTATGATCTTCTTTATCAATATATAATTTTTAAAAGTGAAAGTTTCTATGTTTATATTCATCCCCCCCTTCTACAAACTGATTACCTATGAACTCTTGTAGATCTGGATGGGACCAACAAGTGGTATCAGTGTAGTGTTTGCTTTTTGTGTTGTATTGTTGTTTTATTGGTGTTTTATGATCTTTTGTTCTTTAGATAATTTATTCCTTTGAAAATAGCTTTGCCAAACACTAAAACCAACTTTCACGATAAGGGCTCTCTTGCCAAACTTCCCCGTTTCATCAGAGACAACTTCAATCTCTGGAAGAACCGGATGTCTCAATTCTTAGAAGGTGTGGATCTTGAGATCCCATACTACGTCAAGAATGGACCTTATGTTCCATTTGCAATCTCTCTAGCAGTTTCTACAAATGCTACGACTGTCATGATTCCTGAACGACAATTTCCAAAGCTCTCTCATTAATGGAGTGATGAAGACAAGAAGAAGATGGCTTTAGACACTCGTGCGAGGTCTATAATAGCCATAGTTCTTCCTGATGATGTCTATCACTCAGTAATGAAAATTAAAACCTCGAAATCTATGTGGGACATTTTATGTGTTCAATATGAAAGTACTACTGAAGTACAAGAATCGAGGAAGATTAATTTAGTAAGACAATATGAAAGATTTTCTTTGTGGAAAACTGAAACTTTGTCTAAAGTACATCAACGTTTGTCTTAACTTCTTATTGATTTGAGGACAGTTGGAAGAGAATATTCCAACTCAGATAAACTGACAAAATTTCTTGAATGTTTGCCAGAATCATTGGATCATTATATCATATGTCTCAAGATGTCCAAGGACATGTCCTCCCTCTCTCTCAGTACTCTTTATGGGATATTGCTTAATCATAAGCAATCCTATCAGCTGAAAAAGGATCTTCTTAAATAATCTAGGGAAATGAAAAGCTCCCCATTAGCTTTGATATCTGATAGCCCTTCAGCTGACCCTTCTATTTCTTCTATTCCTTCTATTTCCTCTAATACATCACTAAGTTTGATCCTTCAAACTTTGAGGGGTTGTCAGACATTTTTTTAGAGGTTGATGAGTCGCTGGCCCTTCTAACTAACTCTTTCAGGAGGTTTGCTTTAAAAGGAAACTAACGTGGCTCTCTTTCTTGGACCTTAACTGAAAAGCCAAAGTCAAACCCCATTGACAAGGCTTAAGTGATCTGCTACAACTGTCAATGCCAAGGTCACTTTGCTAGTAGATGCAGGTCGAAGAAAACTGCGACATCGTCTTCTAAGCCTCCATACTCCTTCATATCTAAAGATGATAAATATCTTAACTGTAGGAGAAGTACAAGAAGATGAAGAATCTTCAGCGTAAGGCTAAAGGTCTTGTCGCTGAAGAGCATGACTGGGCTGATTCTTCTAACGAATTATCCTCTAACGAGGAAGACACGACCTACCTATGTCTAATGACCAAGGATGTCAAAGATGAACCATCAGAGATATCATTCTCCAGTGATCCCTCGTCATTAACCCCTACTCAGGTATGTTCCCTGAATGAACCCTCTTCCTCTTCTTTTAATAGCCTATCTGCACTAGATACGCTGACGATTGACCGTTACAATGTCTTGAATGGCAAATTCAAAGCTGAAAAGCTTAATCTTAATCTTCAAGAACAATCAGAGAAATGCTATTCAAATATCAAAGAGTTGACCAATATTGAGGTAAATCTTAATGATCGGGTCACTGTAAACCAGACCATAAGAATCGAAAGCGAGCAGGCTATCACTGAGCATGAGATAGTTATTACTAAACTCAAGGCTGAAAATGATACCATTGAAGGGTGGTGCAAAGAATTTATCAAGGCCTCTAAGATCATCAACGCTCAAATCCTTGCCAAGATAAAGAGTGGTCTAGGATTTTCTTATGATCAGGAATAAAGTGTCACTTACAAGTCAATGCTTAAATTTGGTACTTTTATCTCTTCCATTCCTGACACCTCTTCCTCTCAGTACTCTTTCACTGAGACTCAACTTGAAAGAACTCCCTCGAGTTTATAATGCAAGGATAAAGATAAATTCATTGTCAGCGCTCCTCTTCCTAAGAAGGCCAACGAGTCAAAGGAACCAAGGTATCTGAACCCACTCAGAAACCTAAGCCAAAGCTAAAAATGAATCTTTCACCAGAGGTATTTAAGCCCTCAATTGTTCCTTCTCGAACAAATGAGAAAGGAATCCTTGAAGATTGTCCCTCTTCTATTCTCTCAGACCCTTCTAGACCTAAAATTGTCTTCAGCTATAAGAAGTGTGGTCACTGTGGTGAAACTTCACATATTTCTAGTAAGTGTCCTTCAACTACCAAATCTGGTCTGCCGGCTAAGGTAAAGAAAGTAGCCAAGGCTGAAAAATCAACCAAGGCAAAATCTTCCACCAAAGTTATGAAAACGGCTAAGGTGAAGAAGTCCACTGAAGCCTCTTCTTCATGCTCAACGAATACATCTACTAACCCTGAGTCTTCAGCGTCAGTGGATGTCTCCTCTAACTCAGCTGTACCCATTAAGAAATGGGTACCAAATCAATCTTAATTTGTTTTCTTTTGCAAAAAGTCAAAGGCATTTGGTATCTTGATAGTGGATGTTCAAAACATATGACTGGAGACAAATTCTTGCTCACTGATTACACAGATGAAAGAGGCCCTTCCGTAACCTTTGGAGGAAACAGAAAAGGATATACCAAGGGTTTTGGTATATTATCAACGGTGCAACCACCTTCAGATGTGTTGCATATGTCGAAGGACTGAAGCACAATATTCTCAGCATCAATCGGCTGTGTGATAAAGTTTTCATAGTGAAATTTCTTAAGAACTCATGTTACGTCTATGACAAAGATGACAACCTTGCTCTTACAGGTTCTCTTCTAGAGAGAGTGTATGTCATTAACATGGATTTTCCCTTCACTAAGAATAGTCATTTTCTCTCTAAAGCCTCTTCAGATATCAACTGGCTATGGCACAAATGGCTCTCTCATCTCAACTTAAAGAAGCTGAATGAGCTGTCTCAAAAGGATCTTGTCACCGGCCATCCTCAACACTCCTTTGCAAAGGAATCTCTTTGCTCAGCATGCGAAAAGGGAAAGTAGACAAAGGCTAGCTTCAAACCTAAGTAAGTCTCTTCAGTGACTTCTCCTCTTCAGCTATTGCACATGGACTTATTTGGTCCAGTCAACGTGCAATCTATAGCTGGATAGAAATATACACTTGTCATCATTAATGAGTATTCTAGGTACACTTGGATCTTCTTTCTCATATATAAGAATGATGCAGGTATACTTAGGTCTTCTTTCTTAGATCTAAGAGTGATACACCTGAAGAAATCATCTCGTTCGTCAGACGCATAGAAGTACTGAACTACATCAGAGCACAATCTATTAGGAGTGATCATGGTACTTAATTTAAAAACAGTACCATTGATGACTTCTTTGTGAACAAGGGAATCTCACACAACTTCTCAACTATGAGAACTCTACAATAGAACGAAGTCGATGAAAGAAGAAATCAAACAATCATTGAAGTTGCTCGATCAATGACCAGCAAATCTCGTCTCCCTACTCAATTCTGGGATGAAGCTGTCAACAGTGCTTGTTTTACTCAGAAGCGATCGTTGATCATTAAGAGATTCAAGAAAAACAACTTATGTACTCTTCCACAGCAGAAAGCCTTCTCACCGCTTTCTTTATATCTTTGGTTGTACTTGTTATATTCTAAATAATAGAGACCAACATGGAAAGTTCGATCCCAAAGCAAATGAAAGAATCTTTCTCCGATATTCTTTAGTGTCCAAAGCCTTCGGAGTATTCAACAAAAGACGACAGCCAATAGATGAATCTATTCATATCACTTTTGATGAGTCTCAATCATCTAACTCTAAACCCATCTATGAATATGATGAAGAGTTAGATAACTGGATGATATATCACTATGAAAGAACATGAAGCTTCCTTCAGCAATCAACCGAACGCTGACCCTCCAGAAGCTGACAATGATCCATTTATCATTTCAGATGTGGCTAGTAACGAAGTTGAATCCTTTTCATGGATTGATGTCGTTCTCATTGGTCACTTACCCCCTTCTACTTCAAATATTGACCATTCAGTCACTGAATCTCCTTCGGTCACTTAACCTCTTTCAGTTGCTTAATTGCTCTACGGGGCTCCTTTAGCAATCCAACCTATTGTTGAAGAATCTGTTGTTGATGCCTCATCTTCTATGCCTGAGCTCCCAATCTCAGAATATCATCTTCAACCAGCTCAATGATGGACGAAAGACCATCCAATTCATTAAATTTTTGGTGATCCAAGTGTAGGTATTCAGACACGACGTGGTCTAGGTAATATATGTCTCTTTATCAACTTTCTTTCTCTTGTTGAGTCCAAGAAAATCAACGAGGCTATCACTTACCAAAGTTGGGTCATTTATATGCAAGAAGAACTCATTGAGTTTGATAGGAACCAAGTCTGGTACCTTGTCCCGCGTCCATCTGACAAAACTGTGATAGGCACCAAGTGAGTTTATCGCAGTAAGTTAGATGAACAATGAATTATAACCTGAAACAAGGCTTGTCTTGTTGCTCAGGGATACATGCAAGAAGAAAGAATTGATTATGATGAAACCTTCTCACCAGTGGCTAGACTTGAAGTTATTCAACTCTTTTTAGCCTATGTTGCCCATAGAGACTTTATAGTCTACCAAATTGATGTATAGAGCGTTTTTCTAAATGGAAAACTTCAGGAGGAAGTTTATGTTGAACAACCTTCAGGGTTTCTTGACCCCCGATATCCAAATCATGTCTATAGATTGGATAAAGCTCTTTATGGGTTAAAGCAAACCCCTCGTGCCTGGTATGATACCCTCTCTTTATTTATCATCTCTGAGAAATTTGTCCGTAGAAAGATTGATCAGACCCTATTTCTTAGGAAAGTCAAAGGTCATATCATTCTAGTTCAAATTTATGTCGATGATATTATTTTTTGTTCCACTAATCTCTCTTTGTGTTTTCGGTTCGCTGAATGCATGAAGAAAAAAATATATTAGATGAGCATGATGGGAGAACTGACTTACTTTCTAGGTTTTCAGATCAAACAATAAGATAAAGGTATATATATCAATCAAAGTAAGTATGTCGGGGATATGCTGAACAAATTCGATTTAACCAACAACTCATCTATGAAGACTCCAATGGCGCCTCCTCTCTCACTGAACAAGGATCCAAATGGAAAGCCTGTAAACGTTACTGTTTATAGAGGAATGATCTACTCCTTGTGGTATCTCACAACTTGTTGACCAGATATTATGTACTCTGTTAGTTTGTATGCACGATATCAATATGAACCTAAGGAATCCCATCTGATTGTTGTAAAACACATATTTAGATATCTGAAGGGAACTCCTAGTCTGGGCCTTTGGTATCCTAAGGACTCAGGTTTTGACCTAATTGGTTATGTAGATAATGATTTTGCAGGTTGCAAAATTGATAGGAAAAGCACCACTGGAGGCTGTCAGCTTCTAGGTGGAAATTTGGTGAGTTGGACTAGTAAGAAGCAAAACTCAGTGTCCACATCAACTGCTGAGGCTGAATATGTTGCCGCTGGAAGTTGTTGTGCTCAACTCCTATGGATGAAAAACCAGCTCAGTGACTATGATCTTCAGCTCTCAAAGATCCATATCTATTGTGATAGCACCAATGCTATTGCTATTGCAAACAATCTTGTTCTTCACTCCAAGATCAAACATATTGAAATCAGATATCATTTTATTCGAGATCTTGTTAAGAATGGTAATATTGAACTTCACTTCGTACCTACTGAGTACCAACTCGCTGACCTTTTTACAAAGCCTCTTGATGAGACAAGATTTAACATATTAATCAGGAAACTTGGAATATTGAACACTGCGGATTAATTCCTTCAGCTCTAAGCAATACTCAGCGATACATAAGTGAAATGATTCAGTGTTATTATTCAAAAACTGAACTCTTGATGTAATGTATCTTTCTCTATAAGGTATGTATACTTATCTTCTTTTCTAAACTTAAAACTATCACTGAATCTTTCCTTATTCAGTGATCAAAATGTTTTAAAATAAATGTTTCAGTGTTCCTTTCTATCATTGAACCTTTTAAGTAAGTATATCTCTAAGGTATATCTACTTGTCTTTTCTTAAAATAAAAGCATCACTGAATCTTTTCTTACTCAGTTATTAAAATGTTTTAAAAGTGAAATAACTTAGTGATTATCTCTCTATCACTAAACCTTTTAAAATTATATCTTACTTGTAAGATATATTCTTTCTTAAAACTATTAGTGAACCTTTCTTATTCAGTGATCCCTTGTTTTAAAAGACTTATAAATTTTCACTGTACTCTTTTCATATCCAGTGATATTTTAAAAGAAAATGATAATAAACGGTCATATTTTTATGACACCATTAATTTTTTTATTTAAATGGATGTCAATACGTGTGTGGCCCTCTGACACATGCTACCCATTTGTATTCCATCCAATCACAGGATGAGGACGTGTAAAATTTTTCATCATTTGCACATCTTTTCAAGAGTCTTATTTCCCTCTCTCCTCTTTCTCTCTCATCCTATCTATAAATATCCTCTCATATTTCTCTCTACGCTTACAAAAAATTCTCTATCACCCTTTGCTCTCAAGATTTTCTGCAAGCAAGAACTGTCAAGAACTTCAAAAAACCTTCAACCGTTTTCCTTCTCTCCAAACAAGACAGGTGATAAATTCTTTAATATTTGATTGTTCTTCTTTCTCTTCGAAACTTTGTTTGAACATTTAAGAACATTATTCCTTCTCTTAAATACCAACAGACAGATTAAAGAATCATTCTAATACTTGATCTTAATTTAAGTCTCTAAACACTAAACTACTTGAAAACCCCTGATCTTAATCTGCATTTTTCAAAACAAGTTTTTCTTTCAAAACTTTTACATAGGGTGCCTTTCTAACAAACTGTTGTTACTTCTTCCTTTCTGTCTTACTTTCTTTTTATAGAAATGGTTGCCAAGAACGTCAATTTCTCCATTGATGAGATTTTCTTCAAGACAAACAACCATGTTGCCTTGCTGGAAATACCTGCAAACAAACCCCACTTCTCGGGTGCGACCAAGTTTCTAAAAAATTATGTCCTGAGCCATGCCCTCTCCTTTGACCCAATCATGGTCAAGAGTTCCTTCAGCAGTTCTGGTTCACTACTGAAGCGAAGAATGAAAAAGATAAAACTGGAAACATGGTGGAGAAGATCTTCTTCACTTTCAACAGGATGACCGTCAGTTTCGGCGTCCCAACCATTAGAACTGCCCTTCACCTCCCCAAAACTACACCATTCTCCAAGGAGCCATCCACTGAAGACATCATCAAGACCCTTGATGACATTGGCTACAACTGACCAATGAAAAAGGATACCAACGAGCCCCTCAAGTTGCTGAGGAAGATAGGAAAGAACCGCATGTTTGCGGTATGAAAATATCTTTTCTCGCACTTCATATAGTGCACGGGAGGGAAGACAGGTGGTCAAGACCAAGCTTCACACGTCGCCCTCAACATTGGTGTTTCAGTAATCAGGAAGCTGAAGGTCTACTATGCCCAATTGATATTTGAAGACCTGAATAAGCGCCAACACGAGAAGGTGGTGCCTTACACCAGATTCCTCTGCATGGTCTTCGCCAACAATTACCCATCTGAAGGTAATATGCCTATCTGTAGGCTTAGGTCTAGGATTCCAGACCACAAGTCTGAACCAACAAATATAAGCGTATTTGCTTCGATGCTAGAATTACCAATGGCACTTCCTCCCTACCCACTTCTTCCTCTACTTCTTCTCTTCCACATGTGGTTATGACTGAGCCAAACCCTCCTCAGTCTATCCCGACCACCACTTACTTATCCTCTAAGAGGACACACTCTCAAGCCAATCTTGGTCCTTCACTGAGGGCCAAGAAAGCCAAAAAGGGGCAAGCCACACTTATGACTATTACCTCTCAACAGGTCTCAATTATTGAAACAAGCCTTATACCCAAGGTGCTCTCTTTACTACCCACCCCCAGCTCTTCAACGATCTCTTAGACACTTTCGTTCAAGTGGCCAGTCAGCCAACCACTTTAGTGACCCAAATAAGTGAAAATGAGAATATCAGCTCACTGCTGAACACCCACTTTATCTCTCAGCCATTATTTCTTCTCCCTCTCACTTGGTCTCGATTACACATGCTGATGATTCATCAGTGGTTGTTCCCACTGATGATGAAGCACCCATCACAGGACCTCAGGTCACTCCTCTCAAGGCACTTCAAACAATTGACGCCTATCCTCATGAAAGCGCATGTGAGACCACCAGTGTCAATCCTTTAGATGGCACTGAGGACCCCTCAGGTACTTTGCCTTTACCCTACCCTTTAATTTCAACTAACTTAGAGCTTCCTCATGCTCAAATACTCACGCTCCTCCAGCAAGCCATCCCTGGTCCCTAAGCCCTCATTCACTGAAGCTGACCGATAATAATTGGACCGGGTGGCCGAGTTCAACCTCATGCAAGCTGAGGCACTCTCTAACCTTGAATAACACGTTGAAGAGATATCGCTGCGTCTTGATGATCTCACCTTTGTCTTGCTGATGACAAAGAGGGGGAGAAAGACCATCACATCCGAGCGTTTCCGCGACCGAATCCACTTTGAATTTGATAAATGCATTGCTTGTGAGACGTGAGAAAATTGTTGTGGAGAACAGTGATGAAGCCGTTGCTGCCGCTGAACCTGAACCACTCTCTCTAATCCCTCATGTTGAGGATGCCATTAGACCAATGATATTGAAGCTGTTGCAGATCCTGAGGATGATGATGATGTCGTGATAGCTCCAACTATTCACAAAGACCTTCCCATCACCTTTGCATTAGATGATGGTGATGAAAAAAGTGATGATGAAGATCTTCTTCTACCTGACGCTGGACAAGATCTTGGAGACAACGACGATGATGAAGACGACGACGATGACGACTTCACTATCCAGTACCATCCAAGACCGACTCTGACTCAGAAAGGTGTCTCCCCATAGGAATCAGTTTTCCAGGGGGAGAGAACCACCAGGAACCAGCACTCCTCCGCCAAAGATAAAGGAGTGGTTGAAGAAGGCAACCTAGCCATCATCTTCAAGAAGATTGATCCTACCAAGGTTGCACAGAGTTCCAGGTTCGTACCCTTCTCTTGTGAATTTGAAGCCTCCTCCCTTCCACTAAATGCACAAATGATCCCCTATGGTTCTCCAGATGAAAGGATAGCTGTTATTCCAACATCTGGAGCTCTCAACGACCAAATGATGACTCAGTTGAGGAGTCAACTCGACCAAACCAGAGTAAAAATCCTCTTCATACCTTTGGTTGTGGTGAGTTCGACTTCCTCACTAATGCTCAGGACAAAAGAAAGATGAAGAAAAAGGATTCGGTTAAGGCTCAGAATCAACTGCTGTCACAAGCTGACCGAGAGCATTAAAGAGCATTGATGCTGAAAGACCGTGACTTAAGATGGTGCAATGAAATGATCAAGAAGATAATAAGTCCCCATAGGATCTCAAACGTCACCATCAGTGGACGGATGAAGGATGGTGGACTTATCATCTCTATGGTCATCTTCAGAGAGAACCAAGAGGCTGTCACCGAGTATCCTTTTTATCTTGGACAATACAACTTCGATGAATGGCTGGAGATACGACAAGCCATCCAACACTCCAAGTCAAAACACAAGCCAATAATAGAAGACATCCTGAACGAGCTATTCAAGAAAGTGTCTAAGTTTGTTGATGTCCCCCTATGCCAGACAAACCTCTCTCAAGAAAAAGACACCTTTCAAATCCTGAAGATGGACCTTCCCATAGGAATGAACACGAGACAAGGTTTTCCTTCTAAGAAATCCTGAATAATCGAAAGAAGCCGGATCTCTCAAAGCTGAACCTGACACTACCAGTGAAGGGTCCTTACATACCCAACATTGTGCACGTGAAGCCTGAGTATAGATTAATATTCATTAACTATGATGGAGAATACAGTTTCCAGCGAGTATCCAAGTTCCACCTCTGTCCAATAGACTATTTGGAGTATCTCAGGTCTTGGTTGGACAATGACTTAGCTGGAGAGGTGATGAATCACAAGATCAGAAGGGAGATACTGAGATAAAAGAAGCTTGAAGAAGATGTACCTGGTTATATCGACTTCGATGACTTAGATTAGACATCCTTCTATCTTGTAATATCTTGTTTTTCCTTTCTTTATTTTCAGTGTATAATCTATATGTAATAGGTCTACCAGATACTGATGAAAGACTTGCAATATTTTCCAATGATTAATATACAATGAAATCTTTAGTGGCACTGAAAAAGATCCTTGAAAAGAGTAATAGGGATAGTTATCTATGAGTTTCAGTTCTCTTTCATTCACTGACAACTTTATAGTCAGTGAATATGCTTTCAATTTCAGTTATCATATTCATGTCAGTTTATCATTGAACTTGTAATCCCTTACAAACTTAAGTAATATATAAGTAAACTGTATCATATAAAAAGATCCCAAAATAGTTAAAAAGGACAAGTATTTTATTTGTACCTTTTTCTTACTATTATAACTTAAGCAATTTTCTTTACGTTGATTCGTCATCATCAAATAAGGGGAGATTGTTGATCTCTCTCTCATTGAGTTGATGATGATCCATTTTATCTATCGAAGTTTATTGTTTCTATCATTCAGTTACAACGATCTTCATCGAGTCTGTTTAGTGATCGTTGAATGTGTATTGTAAATCGTTAAGAGATTGTTATACTTCAAGAAGACAAAACTCACACCACAGATCCTTCAACAATGTCGAAGACAAAAGCTGAATATTAGAGACCAGCAAGTTCGTGATCTGAAATGGTATTTAGTTATTACAAGCTCGTCTACAAATGTATTATAGATCTCGCACGAGTATCTAAATCAATTTTCTTCTTGTCTTTGTCACTCGATTGATGAGGAGCTTCAGCATCGGCTGTTTAGGAATTGCGACAGTCATAGCAGTAGCAGGAACTGCTAGAGAGATTACAAATGGAACATATGGTCCACTTTCAATGTAGTATGGAATCTCAGGATCCACACCCTCTAAGAAAAGAGATATTTGGTTCTTCCAGAGACTGAAGTTATCTTTGATGAACCGGGGAGGTTTAGAAAAAAGAGCCTTCATCATGAAAGTTTGTGCTCGTGTTTTGCAAAGGCATTTGAAAGATAAATAAATTATCTAGAAAGAAGATATAATAAAACAACAATACAACACTAAAACAAACACTGTGTTTAAATAAAACTTGTTGGTCCCAACCGGATCTACAAGAGTTTATATGTAACAATTTGTAGAGGGGGAGGGGGGTAAATACAAACACAATAACTTTCGCTTTTAAAAAACTTATATTGATAAATAAGATCAATACTGATTTTTACAGATTCTTTGCGAAAAAGATAAGATGCATAACTGATCTAAACAATCAATGAAACACACAAGTTACAGATAGCAATAAAGAAAAGACTTGCTAAAAGAAATAGGTTAAGAAGGTCTTGTGCTCTTCACTGGTTATAGTGGTTTTGAGGGGAAGGGAAGACAACTAAGAAGGAAGAACTTCTCAACTATTTATACCCATTGTATTAAATGCAATTCAGAAGGTATAAAACACGTGACAAGCTTCAAGAGGTGAGTTTGTCCTTTGTTGCAGATATACAGGCTTTAGCCGTATATGAATAGTGTCTTTCATAAAATAGGTAAACATGCTTGGAGACAGTAGAGTGACTCCGTACAATACTTTACTTTGAAAGGTATGAGTTTGTCTATTGTGTGCAGAAGGACAAGACAAAAACTAATCTTGTTCAACAAGATTCATCTAATCGCTGACACTGGAATAACGTTGAGGTTTCATCAGTGTTCGTTGAATCTTGACTAGCTTTCACACTTGTGTAGACGAGCTTGTTATCACTAAAAACCGCATCAGATCACGAATTTGCTTGTCTCTGTCTTCAGCTTTATTTTTGATATCGCCGAAGGTTCTGTGGTGTGACTTTTGTCTGCCTGATGAATACTTGTCTCTAAATGAATTACAATACATGTTCAGTGATTAATGAACAGACTCAGTGATGATCGTTGAAGTTGAATACAGAGAGAGTACACTTCGATATATAAAAAATATCATCTTCAAATCACTGAGAGAGAAGATCAACAAAATTGGATGCAATGAGACGGAATTCAAATCCTTCAATTATGCAATAAATGGTAAATTCCTTAATTTGTGGATTTCAAAGGATGCAATTTTAATATGTGAACCAAACAAAGGAATTGATCATTCCAATTCATTTGAATTCTTTGAATTATGCGAACCAAACAAAATCTTATAGTTTCACATACAAAGACCTCAAAAAATTACATAACCCTTAAATTTTTATAATTTCACAAACTACTACTTTTGAAAAATGTATCAACGCCTAAGTTGTAGACATGTCCCAATTTTATGAATCCCCATGCCTTTGCTAGAAGTACTCACTTCATATTAAGAAAAATATAATTATATTATTTTTATAGGATGTTTGGTTTAGGCCGCATAATAAAAATCAAAATGACAGAATGAAAAATGGGATTTTTATTTCCTAATTTAAACCTAAAACGAAAATTTAGGCATTTCTCATATAAAACTAAATATTTCTTTTATTTTTATTTTTATTTATCTATACTATATTATAAAACATTTGATAAAAATTCTTAAAAACCATTTTTATGCATGAAATACTGTTTATTGATGCATATTACTTAAAATTCAAAATTACAAGTAAATTGTGCATAACTACAACTTATTAAAGTCTATGTTTGAATTTGTGTAATTAACTGCGGATAAACATAATTAAATAGATGATAAACATCTCATTTTAAAATATAAAAAATCTAAAATATGATTAGGATAATTATTGAGTTCTAACAGAATATTTAATTATTATATTTATACAAAAATATATTATTAAACTTAAATCAAGTTAAATTAAATTATAATAAAAATTTTGAATTAAAAAAATATACAAACAAGAACTTTTAAAAAGTTAATTTGATATTAATATTGATATGTTTTTTTGTAAATTTTATATGATATTTTTAAATTTATATTTTATTTAAAACCAAAACATTATCGCTTTCTCAAAACCATATAAAATCGTATTATATCGACATGAATAAAAAATAAAACGAAACATTGAAATAGAAATGTGTCTTGATGCATTGCATCAATACCCTTTCTAGTTATTAAATAATATTTATAACCAAACATCTTTAAAAAAGGCTTAATCATTTAAGAACTCAATATATTATGATAATTGTGAAACTATTACCTTAATGTATTGTTTTAAATGAATTTTTCTCATCTAAAACAAACATTTAATGTATTGATAAATATATATTTGTTTTATTATACGTCTGCTTCATATGTATATGGTTCACAATGTGAATTTTTTTTCACGTATAATTTTTGTTTCATAAAAAAAGTTGAAAATGTTTACATTATGAAAACAAATAAATGTAAAACAAACACATTATGAAAAAAATATGTTAATCAATATTTTAAATTCTGGTATTAAAAAAAATACATAGAATATCATATATTGAATTAGTTACTAAAGTTATCATCATCATTTAATTAGTTATGAAAAATGGTTAATTTATTGAAAAGATATACAAAAGTAAGTTAGATGTTGGCGCTAATCCGAAGTTGAAGTTGGAAGTAGAATTTTCTGTACTTTTTTGTTACACACACCACTCATACTCGTTATCATCATGCCTACAGAATGATGATAACGATATTTCATATATAGATATCAAAGACACTTTCTTCTAGGAACCGGTGACGGACTGGAATGTCTAACGCCGTCGTCAACGGTCTCGCCGGCGCTGGCGGAGGTATCATTGCTCAAATCATCACATATCCTCTCCAATCGGTACCTATTCTTCTCTCTCTCTCTCGGCTTCTTCTTTAATACTTGCTGCTAACCAACAACAATACAATTTGTATTTTCAAGGTGAATACACGCCAACAGACAGAGAGAATCGCAAAGAAATCTCGGTCTCAGGGATCATCTGGCGGTACACTTGTTCAAATACTTCAGGTTTATCTTTCATTACTTATTCTGCCTTCTACGATCAATGTCCAATCTGTGGAAAATTCATTTGAAAAAAACAAAGTCCGTTTTGTTTGAAATTTTAACAAGTTTCTCTGCTCACCTTCACTATATAGTATTCCTTTGTTCGTTGGAAAGTGGATTCCATGATTTAACGGAAGGGTAAGGTAACTTGTAAAGTGAAATTTTCTTTTCAACAGGTAATTAAAAGTGAAGGGCTTGGAGGACTATACAGCGGCCTTAAGCCTTCTCTGCTTGGAACTGCTACATCACAGGTGCTACATCCTGTGTCTTTTGTTTTATTGGCTTTTACATCCCAATTTAAGACTGGCTTTATAGCCTTTCCACATCACCCAGAAATTTCAGCCATAGTTAAATCAAATTTGCATATTTAGATGACTTATAACGTTTCTGGAACTCAGAATATTCTGTCATTTATGTAAAGTTTCACTTTGCCTGTGGATTTTTAGGATCATTGTACTTTTAGCTCCTTTGATGTATTGTGTATATATAGGCTGTTGATTGATACAAAGAGCAAAGGAATCAATTTACCTTCTGTCAGTTTCCAAAACAAGACATCCTTTTCAGCTTGCATGAATCTTTTCTTAGCATTTTTTTAGAATACAACCGCCAAAAACTAATCTAATAGTCTGAATTTTGGGAGCTTGTTGGTCATAAAATAATGGCAGTGAAAGGAAACATATAAACCAAGTGAGTGGGGCTTTGATCATGGACCAGGCCATAAGTGGGGAACCATATGCTGAGTATTTATTTAGCAGGGATTAAAACCCTTTTCATTTTGTTTAATACCCATAAACTACATGCGAGGTGCTTATTGCTTAATGCTTGTAATTCCTCATGAGTGTCACTTATCATATGATAACAACGATATTCTTTTGCTTCTGCCAGGGTATTTATTATTATTTTTACCAAGTTTTCAAAAATAAAGCCGAATCCATTGCAGCGGCCAATAAAAGAAAGGGTCATGGGGATGGCACGGTTGGCATGTTCTCCTGGCTTGTTGTGGCAGCTTTAGCCGGGTAAGTAGTTAGTTTTCAACACGAAATTTAAGATAGATATCAACATTTTCTCACTCTCTTACCAATTGTAAGCTGAGGAGACAATCGGCATGCCAATATGAGAGCTTATTCGCGATATATCCATTTCGCAAGTTCTATATCTGAGCATGGTGTTATACATGAATCATCATATGTGTACATCCAAGCAGAATGTTATTGCTGAAAGAAAAAAGTCGCCATTTGCTGAATTTGGCTTGCACTATGACGATCCGTTGTAGTGTGTAACAAAGTTTTTGAGCCGATGCAGTAGCTTACAACTAATTATCTGGTTAGTCATATGTCCTTTCCTGGTCTCGATGGAAAGACACATTTTCATATTATTTCCAATGGACACCCCTTCTCTTCTTACTCCTAAAATAGTTTGATGCGTCTCCTATGTCCATGGTCACTACCTGAGAAATAATAAAATTGAATCACATGTTAAGTGTGTGTTCTTTGAGTATTTGCATGTCTCAAAGGGCTATTGTTCTTACAGTCTAATCTGTCATAGATATTTTATTTACCCCAATGTTACAATAAGTCGGGTCCCTTCTTTGTATAGACCACTAGTAGTCCACCACCAAATCTAGTTCTTAGATCTCTTGACACCCTATTCTTATGCATTCTAGTATGGGCATCAGAGGGTGTCATACGGTAGAGAATTCGCTAAATAATATGTCAAACAACACCAAAGACAAGTGACAAAGACCCCACCTATGTTCCATTACTCACTTGATACACACCTACCGTCATATAGTGAGCTTGAATCACATACTGAGCTAATACCTGATACACCTATACTACCAACATATAAATCCTTATGATCCACCTATGCTTCTCTCAGTATTTCTTTGATAACATTCTGAAAAGGCATAAAGACTTGGACAAGATACCTCATCCAAAATTATCTTGCCTACTATCATTCTTAAGTGAATCACGCGTTTACAACATCTTTTTAAGTATATAATATTTACATGCAGCAAATGAAAATCCACACACAATCTCCACCTTTGGTGAGGTTGGAACCCTTGACCTCGAGCAAGGTTGGGTTAA
This sequence comes from Cynara cardunculus var. scolymus, assembly GCF_001531365.2. Lineage (NCBI taxonomy): Eukaryota > Viridiplantae > Streptophyta > Magnoliopsida > Asterales > Asteraceae > Cynara > Cynara cardunculus. The sequence goes on from NC_037532.1 coordinate 14,396,886, forward strand.
CACACAACAATTATTGATACCTATATTGGTTCCAAAAATGTGACGGAGGCACTTAATCACCTTGGATAGTTTAAAGCAATGTAGTAAGAGATGGATACCTTATAGAAAAATCATTGTTGGGATCCAGAACAACTTCCTCCAGGAGAACACAAGGCAAGTTGTAAATGGGTGTTTACAGTGAAGCTTAATCTAGAAAGTTCATTGCATTGGTTGAAAGCCTAGTTGTGAATGTTATTCCCAGGTTTATGGGATTTAGTATGACTAGACTTCTCTCTAGTGACGAAGATAATGTTTGTTCGTATAAGTATTACCCTTGTTATTAATCACAATGGCTCCCTTAGTTGGATATCAATAATGTCTTCCTTATGGCATTCTTGTAGTGGAGTTGTCGCCTGGGAATTTTTTTTAAATTGAGGATATGGCCTCAAAGGTTTGTCGATTGTGGCATTCATTATATAGCCTCAAGCAGTTCCTAAGAGTATGGTTGGGCAATTTAAGATGTTCTCCAAGGTTGCGAATGTGGTTGCAGAAACCTGTTGGCTACACAATGCACTTTTGGAGTTACAATGTCTTGTTAGAAAGGCTATACTAGTTTATTGTGATAATGTTGATGCAACTTACCTCTTTGGTAATCCCATACACATTAAAATGGATATCCACTTTGTTCATCAAAAAGGTTGCTTGCAATGAAGTTCGTGTTCTCCACCTACCTTCTTGCTAAACTACTTTCAATATGCTGAAATATTTATTGAGGGACCACCTAAACTACTTTCAGATGATTTTTGGGACAGCTTCAGTGTATGCCCTCCTCCTGCTTCGACTGCGGTAATGTGTTAGTACACTATTTAGTTGTAGTTGACATGAGGGACTGGCTGGATTCTTGGTGGGATTATGCTATTTTCTCATCCTTAATTTGTTGGTACACATGGAAGGGACTGAATAAGGCACTAGATGATGGACAAGTGCAATATCTAGATTATATTTAACAAAAAAATCTTGCAACACATGGTTAATATAATCAAGGCTCTACCTTTAGGGCAAAGAAGTATGTTGATCCGGATATTTATACAGGAGGGATTGCTATCAATTTCCAAATAGACATAAAATTGGTGGATATATGTGATGTGGAAACTGCCTCCTTATCCTTGGACTAAACTAATTTTTCATGGATCTTCTATGGGTAACTCCGGCATAGCATGAGCAGGCATTATATAACAGAACTGTGTAGGGTACTTCAATTATGCTAGAAGTACCAGAGTAGATACAGCTACAAGTTTGGAAGCAAACTTTTGGCTGCAAAATTTGGCATTAAGCTATTTAGATGGCAAGGGTTAGATTACTTAAACATTGAATCAGATGCAAATGTTGTAGTCCAGATTCTGCTTGGTGAATCCGTCTATCCACAGAGATTGTTGGAGACAAAGCAGGCAATCCTACAAGTATTGAGGTTGGAGTCCTTACACACGAAATTCATAACATCTTGAGAGAGGCAAATGCAGCAGTGAACGCTCTATCAAATTTAGGCACTTCGTCACCTATCTACCAAGTCGAATTCATGAATGTTAGCCTTGGATCATAAATAGTTCCCATGTGTTAGGAACTTAGGATATGTTACCAACTTACCGTTAGCTCAAGCTGGATAGATAGATGTTTAATTTATTTTTTCTATATGTTCTAGCCAGGCTACAGTGTTACAAGGGTAAGGCTGTAGCATCTATGTCCCCCTCATTATCTTTTTTCTATGTAAACAAAATAACACCATTATGTAAATAAAAGAAACAAAAGCCTTATTCAGTTAAGGTCAATGAATTGTTGCGTTCAGAGATTGAAAATGCTTCTATAAATGGCCTTTTTCTTAACTGAAGATGCCTCCATAGAATACCCTTACAGTGCTGCTGATGTTTGAAAGGTGGTCAAAGATGTTTTTCTCTTCTGAAAAATAAGTTTGCATTTATGGTCAGAAGAAGATAATCTAAAGCTTCGGCTTTGCCAAAATCTTCAATGTTTTCTTGCTTTTACTTGATTAAACTGTTACCTATCAGCAGTGATGCACAATTAATTTTGTTTGTATAGTATCTTACTACAAAATTCCTTGTTTTCAGGTCGTTGAATGTACTGCTAACAAACCCCATATGGGTGCTTGTGACACGTATGCAGGTATCCTAAGAATAAGAACTCACTCAAATGTTATTGTTAGTGTCCATTGAGGTGTTTATTATGTTTGTTGGTAATCAAGACGGGAGCTAGTTTCCATTCTGGAAGCGAGTCTTCCATAAGTTTTCATTGATCTCATCTTTAAAGAATACTAGAGTTTTGAGATAGATGTAGTTGTTAAACTAAAGAAACAGGATAAGGGGTTACACTTGTATATGGCATCACATACTTCCATTTTATGTCACTTAAGAATCCTGTCAAATGAAAAACCTTGTCGCTTGCCATGTGTCACATAGGTACTTCCTTTTAGCATTTATTTTCGTCAAACCACATATAGTCACCGATGGTTGTGCACTCCATATTGGTAACTTTGAGAAAATAAATGTGGCTCTATGATTATGACTTGTATCTTTTCATAGCATTGTTTGAGAATCTAATATGTATCAATAGTCTTCACCTTATACATGATATTTGGGGGATGTCTCTGTTCAGTTCCTTATTTATTTCATGTGCAAATAAATGTTCAGTTGATATCCTTTAATATGTGTTATTTAGACTCATACTCAAGCAGAACAGAAGATTATGGAAGCAAAGAAAGAAGCTTTGTTAAAGGAATCCTCTGAAAGCAGCTTGATAGGTTCTTCTTTGCACGATAAGTTGCGTGAACTTGATTCAATGAAGCCTAATCCCTATGGGACATTGAATGCGGTTGGTACTGTTAACATATCCATATTTTTAGCATCATGTAATGGTGATTCTATTGTGCAGCAGCCTCTTCTCAAATCGTGTCCTTTTGAAGTGGAAAGCATTAGAGAAGGACCCACACATTAGGGTCATAGTTGAGGAATAGGTGAAAAAGCACACTTAGGCTAGCTTAAATAGTTGGTGCTGTAACTTGATTACCAAGCTGGTGATGGTGTCCTGCTTCCAATTTGTTTAGGACATGATGAAGAAAATGGTTGCTTTTTAGCTCTTTTTCTAGGATATGAATGAAGAGAAGGCCATTAGGAATATGCATAAAACAGAGGACGGAGATGTCTTTTTCTCTTAGGCTCCGTGCACCTCTTATGTGCAAAATAAAAGGCAGCAAGTGGCTCTTTGCTTAAGAGACAGCCTCAGGACTATGATCTCTTCTTGTTCTCGTACAACTGCTGCTTCCAATTGTATTATTTATTTTAGAATTCTAGACTAAAAGTATGTATAGATGCTGAACAAAAGCTGACTTCACTGGGATGAGAACCACCTTTTAGATGCATCCTATTTTCTAGTTTAGCCTTGCAATTGAAAGCTATAGCTTCTGTTACTGACCATATATATAGTTCAATTCCTAGCTCTTCGCCGGGCTGCAATGGAATAGGGCTTGAAAGGTGTTCTTCCATGGGCCCATAGCCTGCTTTATCCACAACAGGCATTAAATTGAGGCTTCAGCGGATATGGGGAAAATATACCATCAGCCATACCTTAGTTCTATAAATAAACCAGGACATCAATTTGGTTATTTGATTTAACATTTTTCTCATATTTTTTTTCTCTTTATAGCATGTTTTCCTTGTATGAAAGTCTTCTGCAATTTGTAGGCATATGAGGTTTATAATGAAGCTGGAATACTAGGATTTTGGAAAGGCATTATCCCTACAATGATCATGGTTAGGCTGGTTAACCCTCAAAGCATAAGGATATTGGCATAAACTTATGTTACTGCTAAAAAAGAATGGAAATGACATGACAGGTGTGCAATCCATCAATTCAGTTCATGATTTACGAAAGCTCTATAAAGCACTTGAAAACGAAACGAGCTGATAAGAAGCAGAATTCAACAAAAGTTACTGCTCTGGAGGTAAAACAAGAACCTTGTGTAATATATTATACTGTAACTTGTATTCCTGAGCACTAATCATTATCATCATTCAGACTGCGGATATACGATTACTGAATATGGTCCCTTGTAGAAATCAGTATGGAAAAGTTTTTTAGTTTTTGAATGTGATCTTGGTCTTGGTCAAAAAGTATTGTCATGTAACTTTTAATCTCACCACTTCTATAACACACTATTAATAGGAATTTAGACTTATTAGCTGCCCTAGTTTTAAAACCAGCACATTTGATTATTAGTCTTGTAGACACTGTTTCAAGTTGTTCTCTTTTGCCATGTGTGAACAGGTGTTTTTAGTAGGTGCCATTGCCAAACTTGGAGCAACTGTAACAACGTACCCCTTGTTAGTTGTCAAGGTAATACCATAAATCAGTATTTTTTAAATTATGATTCAGTTTTCTTAGAGGATAATGAGGAGAAAACATTGTTCTTTGTGGTGTCGATGGTTCCTTTGCGTCAGATGCCTAAATGTAGTAACTTCCAACTTTTTGTAGCTGATACCGCTCTGCTGAATCAATCATTAAATTTCCTAGAATTTCAGATTCTATTATTTTGTTCTTAAGGGGATAACAACATTTGTTCCTTCTAGATGAATATCACTTGATAAGTTACATGGTACTAGAACCACTTTTCGGCGCCCGAACCCTAGACGCTGGAACCCTGGTAGCCGTCTCCGGGCATCTGCTGGAACCCTAGCAGCTTTCGTCAAGAATTTGCCAGAACCTCCTAGTCGTCACTGGAATTTTGCCAAACCCTAAACACCGTAGCAGGAACCCTTCGGAAACTTAGCTATTGCCACCGGAACCTCAGCCACCATTGCTGAAAAAAGCAGTGGTTGCCTGACCAAGGCACTGCTGCTGCCACACCTAGTGTTGCCACTGCTGAAGTCACTGCCGCAATAAGTGCCAGAGCCGCCTGCAACCCCCTGAGGACGTCCTGCCACCACTTGTTGCCTTTTGCTGTCTCCTGGAGGCTGTTTGTTTCAGATTTTGAACACTAATACTCTTCACTCTAGTTACTGTTTTTGTTCATGTTTTGGTTCATCCAGTTGATGATATAATCATCTGATTAAACGTATGTCATCTTTTGTCTTGAAAGGGCAGACACCTTTTTCCATTCTATTCAAAAGGTACTCCTTCACCAGACTCCTTAAATATTTGGATAGACATGATAAACTTGCAGCACTAGTTCTCAAGTCATCAAGTGTGTGTTCCTATGGTATTCACATGTCCAAAAAGGCTATCATTGTTATAATCCAACCCTTCGTAGATATTTTACGTGTGTTGATGTCGCCTTTAGTGAGTTAAGTCCCTTCATTGTCAAACCTATTAGTAGTGCTTCATTGTCAACAGATCCTGTTGATGACCCTTTTTCAATCTTCTGATGCTCCAATCTTACGCCTCCTAGTATCAGTACTAGCACCAAGCACCAAATGTTGCTATTCAGACAATACTAACTGATACTCAGTTCAAAAAGCTACAAAGATGTATGTTTGCACCACGAAAGACAAGTGCCTAAGAGCCCATAGTCCTTACCTATGCATCATGATTCTGGTGAGTCTCCCATTTCACCACTTGATACACGCATCTCATCGCCTACTAATATAATCCCTGACCTGATACCTCGTACACCTCTAGTCCTCTACCACCCCATATTGAGCGTTATGACCTACTTGGTTCCCCTCTCCCTAAGATATTCAATTAATTTCCTTCCAAAAAGGCATACACAACAACCATTGATGGTTATATTGTTCCTAGGAATGTGATCGGGGCTCTCAATCGTCGAGGATGGTTTAGGGCAATGCATGAAGAGATGGATATCCTACACAAGAATCATACTTGGGATTTGGAAAACTTCCTTGTGAAAAGCGCAAAGTAGGTTGTAAGTGTGCATTCATAGTGAAACTTGATTGCAAATGCTTATTCTTAAGCATATGGACTATGGCAAGACATTTTCCTCAAATGGCTAAAATGTTGTCTATTCGCATTTGTATAGATTTGGTTGTCATTACCCATTGGCTGCTCCATTAATTGGATGTCAAGGACGTCCTTCTTAATGACATTCTTGAGGCGTCAAGGGAACTGCCAACTGGGTTTGATTGAGGAGACTATAAAGGTATGTCGATTGTGACATTCATTGTATGGTCTGAAATAGTTCCCTAGACCATGGTTTCTTCTCCAAGAGTTTGGTATGACTCGCAGTTCCAGGATTATTCTATGTTCTTTAGACACCATGATGATCGATGAACCATACTAGTGGTCTGTGTAGGTGCATTATTATCACTTGAGAAGTTGAGATGATGGCACCCAAATCTTACACCTGAAACAATTTCTTTCTACAAGCTCAATTTCATGTTGGAACATGATAGGTATTTATCACTCTCACTTGTTTGGCTTTGTCCCAATAGGAGTAAAGAAAGTTTTTTTTTTATTTTATAAAATAAAATGCATTTGAGTTATTTGGTCCTAAGACTTCACGACAGTTAACTTTTCCGTTAACTTTCGGTTAACATTTTTTTGGTTATTTTTGGAGGGAAACCGAATTAGGTATGAACCATTGCACCTTTTCATGAAGGGTTGCACCTTTTGGGACCTTATAAATATTGGTATTTGTCTTTCTTTAGAAATATAATATTCTTTTCCATTTTCTTCACTAAATCACTCTATACCATGATCATGAGAAGGACTTGTAGGATCGTTGCCTACGGTTCTTAGATTCGAGGAGGTCCTGGGAGGGAGTTAGCCTAAATCCATCAACGACCTAGTGGGGCTAATATTCCTTAAGGATAGTGATATAATCACGTCCTCGTTTTTCTATCCATATACTACTACTCAACAAACTTAAGGAATATTTTCATGGATGCTTCAAGTACAATGCTAAAGATTATCTGTCAAGATTCAATCAAACTTGACAGAATGGATGGAATGAATTTTACCCGTTGGAAGGAGAAGATGAAGTTTCTCTTAACTGCTGCAGAAGTATATTACGTTTTGGAGACACCACAAACTGCTGTACTGAATCAAGAGGAGCAAAGGCAACGTGAAAATAATGACATGTTATGTAGAGGATATATTTTACAAACCCTCACTGATCGGCTGTATGATCTCTACATACTTATTACATCTGCAAAAGAAATCTGGACCGCTTTGGAGGAGAAATACAACACCGAAAAGGAAGGAGCAGATAAGTTCATAACCTTTACATTCTTTGAATTTACTATGAAAGATAATATTTCAATCATGGACCAAGTCCACGAATTTCTGATTCTTATTTCCAAATTCAAAAATCTCAACATAGAAATTCCTGATAAATTAGTGGTTGGGGCAATCATTACCAAAAAGCCCGCCTTTTGGAGGAATTACTAAAAAAAATTGATGCACGCTTCAGAGGATTTCTCTTTAGATCAAATTCAAAAACATTTACGAATTGAAGAGGGAACTCGTATTCGTGAACGGAATTTGGATGGTGCATCTACTTTTAAAGTTAACTATGTTGATTCCGGAAAAAATCGAGGCAAGAAAAGAAAGGCAGATTCATCCTCTTATACAAACACTTGCAAGGAATCCAAAAGGCCTTTATTTGAAATCACTTGTTATAAGTGTGGTGAAAAAGGGCACGTGAAGAAATTCTGCAAGAATTCTATGAAGAAAGTTGACCAAGGAAACAAGAAGAATGGAAGTGGAGAGGCAAACATAGTTGAATTGTCAGAACCTACGACTGAACTCACTGCTATGGTTTCGGAACTACATATCTCCATGATTCAAGAAACGCATATTGCATCTTTTACCTTTTCTGATGATTGGGGGTATGATTCTGGTCAACGGCGCATGTTCGTAACGACAATCTCTATTCAAGGACTACAAGGAATCACAAGAAGGACTGAAGAGTGGAGAGTATTCATATAAGTTGTGTAAAAGTGGTATAAAAGTTGTGATAGAATCTGATAAAGTGATTCTATCTAAAGCTGGTGTGTTTGTAGGCAAAGGCTATTTTGCCGATGGGATGTTCAAACTAAGTATCAATAAAAAAAAAATTACTACTTCTACTTATATCATTGACTCTTTATTTTCTACAAATTTTAATATTGAATGTTCATCTTTTAGTTTATGGCATCATAGACTAGGAGATATAAATTACAGAACAATGAAATGCATGTCCAAACAAGGAATTATTTCTTATAATAATGATCACAATGAAAAGTGTGAAATATGTGTTCAAGCAAAAATGAAAAGAAAACCTTTTCCGAAGATTGATAAAAACACAACAATTCTTGAGTTAGTCCATTCGGATATATGCGAATTGAATGGACAACTAACTAGAGGAGGAAATAGATATTTCATAACTTTCATTGATGATTGTTCTAAATATACTTATGTGTATTTACTAAAATCTAAGGACCAAGCTTTTGATGCTTTCAAAAGATATAAGGCCGAAGTCGAAACTCAATAGGGCAAAAATATTCAAAAACTAAGAAGTGATAGAGGTGGAGAGTATTTTTCCTCATAATTTTCTTCCTTTTGTGAAAGTCATGGTTTAATCCATCAAATGACGGCTCCATATACACCACAACAAAATGGTGTAGTAGAAAGAAAGAATGGGGTTTTGCAAGACATGCTTAATGCTATGTTGGTGAACGCAAATCTACCAAATAATCTGTGGGGTGAAGCACTACTCACGGCTTGTCATGTAAGCGATAGAGTAATCTCAAAGAAACTCATAGTAGCTCCTTATGAAATCTGGAAAAGTAGAAAACCTAATATAAGTTATTTCAAAGTTTGGGGATGTTTGGCCTATTATAAGGTTCCTTTACCTAAAATGTCAAAACTTGGACCCAAGGCTTTGAAAAGTGTATTTGTGGGATATGCAGAAAATTCAAAGGCATATCGCCTTTTAAATTTAGATATCAATGTTATTGTTGAACCAAGGGATGTGGAATTTTTTGAACATAAATTTCGACATGATTCAACAAAGTTGGATCAAGTTGTCCCACAAGGTACTCCCACTCCAAAATTTGTTCTAATAATAAGAGACAACTACTTAAAATGTCTAGCGCACCTAGAAGAAGGGAAAGAGCCAAAAAAGATATAAATCTAAGTCCAAATTTTATTAACTCTCAAGCAAATTGTGTTTCTAGTTGAAGGAGATAGGAACAATAAAGTCTTGAATAAAATACCTATTCTTCTACATGTAGAAGATGCACCAAAAACTTATCGGGAAGCTATGACTTTTAGAAATGCAGCATTTTGGAAGGAGGCAATTGATGACGAGATGGATTCTCTTATATCCAATAATGCCGGGGAAATCTCATATTTACCTCCCGGTTCCAAGGCAATTGGGTGCAAGTGGATATTTAGAGTTAAGTTAAATCTTGATGGTTCTGTTCAAACCTTCAAGGCCAGACTAGTAATACAAGGTTTTAGTCAAAGACAAGGAGTAGATTACTTTGATACATATGCCCTGGTAGCTAGAATTACTTCTATTAGAATACTCTTTGCCTTGGCTTCTATTCATAATTTACCTATACATCAAATGTATGTAAAAACATCCTTTTTGAATGGGGACTTAGATGAAGAAGTTTACATGAGACAACCTGAGGGATTTATATTGCCCGGAAATGAAAATAAAGTATGTAAACTGAAGAGATCCTTGTATGGGTTAAGACAGGCACCTAAAAAATGGCATGAGAAATTTGATGCTACTATACTTTCTAATGGTTTTTCTCATAATTCATCTGATAAATGCATTTATTCTAAGTTTACTCAAGAATATGGTGTTATTCTATGCCTTTATGTAGATGATATACTTATAGTTGGAACCAATATGCAAGGTATAAATGAAACTAAGACGTTTTTGTCTTCATGTTTTCAAATGAAAGATTTTAAATGAAGTAGATACCATATTGGGCATTAAAATACAAAGGCATAGTGGGGGTTATATGTTAAATCAATCTCATTACATTGATAAAATTCTTGATAAGTTTCTACATTTAGACATTAAAGAAGCAAATACCCGTATGAAACATCATGTAAGTTAAGTGAGAATAGTGGTAGAGCTATAGGACAACTTGAATATGCAAGTGCCATTGGTTGTCTTATGTATGCTACTCATAGCACTAGACCGGACATTGCATTCGCAGTTTGTAAACTTTCAAGGTTTACAAGTAATCGGAATAAGGACCATTGGAAGGCCATTGGTCGGGTTCTAGGATATCTTAAAAGAACCAGATTTGTACTATGGAGGTTTTCTAGAAGTACTTGAGGGTTATTCGGATGCTAGTTGGATTACGGGTGGAAGTGACAATAAATTCACAACTGGTTAGATTTTCACCCTTGGTGGGGGTACTGTTTCTTGGGCTTCAAAGAAACAAACATATATTACTCATTCCACCACGGAGGCTGAATTTTTGGCCTTGGCTGCCGCAGGTAAGGAAGCAGAATGGCTTAGAAATATGCTATTGGTTATAGAGTTGTGGCCACAACCAATGCCAGCCATTTCTTTAATCTGTGATAGTGAGGCAACCTTATGTAGGGCCTACAATAATATTTACAATGGTAAGTCTAGACATATTAGTCTTAGACATGCTTATGTGAAACAATTAATTTCTGATGGAATTATTACTATTGTTTATGTACGCTCTTGTAGAAATTTAGTGGATCCGTTTACAAAAGGTCTTCCAAGAGATATGATTTTTGGAACTACAAGAGATATGGGTTTAAAACCCATTGATTGAAGTTGGCAATAACGGAAACCCACCCTATACTCAGGTGTCGTTTACCAAACGCTTACCGGGTAAGCCCTTACCAAGTCAAACTACCTCACCGGATGAATACGGTAAAGACCAAGAATCTTACCCGGTAAGAGTGCGACAAGGACCAAGAGTCTTACGCGGTAAGTAGGGCGACGACTCTTACTACGGTAAGCGCTTACCGGGTAAATTGTTGCATACGATGTCGTTTTGGTGGACTAAAAGCTTACGCGGTAAGTAAATAATAGTGTTAAGTTTTACCGGTAAACACTTGCCGGATAAGTGTTTGGTAAACGGCCCCTTAGACTTAAATCTACTTATAGGTTAACAAGTTATTGATCCCAACGTAGACATTAGTTCACTAAACTAATGAATAATTTATTGAGGGTGAGTTTTATACTCTTAATGAAGTACTCCTTTGGTAATAAAAGGGGATTCACCTATATAGACACAAGGAGTGGTGCCGCTCCAGTATAAAGCAAATGTTTTGCTTTTATGGGTGTCTATGAAACTGGGACGAGCACATGGCCATAATAGTGCTCCCTTATTCATGATCATAAAAAGACTTGTCATGTGTGTTATCTTTCCGAGTCTCAACTTATGGAATCATGGCTCAAATGCTTTAAGCCGCCTTAGATTCTGCTGGACTATTTGAGAGGTATACACTATGTTAAGGTTCAAAGCAAAAGCTACCTTGATTTAAGCATGAAAGTCGGATGCTTGTGATAAATCCTAAGTGGGGGATTGTTGGAACATGATAGTCTTTATCACTATCACTTGTTTGGCTTTGTCTCAGTACAAGGAGTGAAGAAAGTATTTTTATTTTATAAAATAAAATGCATTTGAATTATTTGGTCCTAAGACTTAACGACAGTTAACTTTTCCATTAGCTTTCGGTTAACATTTTTTCGGTTATTTTTGGAGGGAAACCGAATTGGGTATGAACCATTGCACCTTTTCATGAAGGGTTGCACCTTTTCATGAAAGGTTGCATCTTTTGGGACCTTATAAATATTGGTATTTGTCTTTCTTTAGAAATCTAATATTCTTTTCCATCTTCTTCACTAAATCACTCTATACCATGATCATGAGAAGGACTTGTAGGATCGTTGCCTACGGTTCTTAGATTCGAGGAGGTCCTAGGAGGGAGTTAGCCTAAATCCATCAACGACCTAGTGGGGCTAATATCTCTTAAGGATAGTGATATAATCACGTCCTCGTTTTCTGTCCATATACTACTACTTCTCAACATTTCAAGTTACAAATCTTCGATGGCTTTGCTACTTACGTGGGATAGAAGTATCCTGTTCTCGCACAGGATTCTTCTATCTCAGCAGAAATATGTTCTTGGTTCTTACTGAGTGTGGTCTATTGGGGTGTAAACAAGTGAACAGCCTGATGGGCGTTATAGGAAAACTTCGCTCGTTACACAGGAACTTTTTCCAAGAGAGGAAACCATATGAAGGATCTAGTCAAATACTATTGTTGATACATGTTGATGACATGATTCTATGGGCATTGCTTATGTTAACAAGTTTTTGATCCGATGTTTAGTCTTAAGGATCTTGGCATTTTGAAATACTTCGTTAGGACTGATGTTAGTATGCATTAGAGATCATTAAAGGATGCAGGTAGGGGTGTGAGCGAGTCGAGCTTCTAACGAGCTACTCGAGCTCATTTATCTTGAGCTCGAGCTTAATAATTCTCGAGCTCGAGTCGATCTCGAACACAAAATAAATCACGTTTAACTTATCCAGCCGAGCTTCATAACACCAATGTTTGACTAGGCTCGTTCGAGAACTCGATTAAACTTTTCGAGTCGAGCCGAGCCATTCAAGAAAATGTTTTTTCGAGCCAAACATGCATATATGTTCATAAAATCATACAATAAAAATATAAAATATATCAACCTCGAGCCGATAATCGAGTTAATAGATCATGAGTTTGAGCCCATAAACAAGCATCGAGCTCGATAATTCAAAAAATATTCGAGCTCGAGCTTGAGCCCTAAATTAAAAAAGTTATTCGAGCTCGAATCATGCTCGAGCCTGGTATTTTTTTTTCCGAGCCCAACTCGAATAACCTACTACTCGACTCGACTCCACTCGTTTATACCCCTAGATGCAGGGCTGTTAGAGCCTCCCCAACTGATAGGCCAATGGAGTGTAATTTACGACTGTCAAATAAGAATTACTAAATGAACTAGGGAAGGGCTCTTGAAGTTTGCCCTGGCTAAGGATTGTTCTTTTCCCCAATAGTGAATTTGAAGCTTAGGGCTTTCAGTGATTTAGATCGGTTAGGATGTCTGCTTACGAGCATAACTATAGGGTATGTTGTGTTCTTAGGACCAGCCTTAATCTCATGGAGATCAAAGTGACAAAAAACAGTATCCCTTTCTTCAGTCAAGGCGGAATATCTTGCAAGGGTTGGTACGTGTTGTGAATTGACATGGTGGGTGCTTGCTTAAGGATTTGGGCATCTTGCTTGCATCCTAAGCCAACTTCGTTATAGTGTGATAACCTGTAGCTGCCAATCAACTGTCATGGGCACACCAGATATATGGAGATGGACTGCCATTACATAAGAGACAAGATAGAAGATGGCTATATGGAGACAAACTTTGTGGACTCTGCAAATCAGTTAGTGTGTGTGTTAACCAAGAGATTTTCTTTCCTATGATTCACAAGTTATCGACTCTCCAACTTGACTTGAGGGGGAGTGTCAGAAAGGAAAGTGTTATTGTATCATTTTCCTATTTGTCGGTATTAATTCCATATCAAACTAGATAGGGAAACTATCGATGGTACAAGCTATGTTACCTGATACCGTGGATCTGTATATAGCCGTAGCTTTTGTATGTATTGCAGAGTTGTCAATAAAAATTGCATTCAACCCTGAATCACATTCTCCATATATTATCATCACTCTGATTTTACAAGTACCAACAAGGGTTTCTAGTGATAGTCTATAGCTTGTCCCATATTCTTCTTGTACATGAAATCTGCTTGTAATTAAAACTTGAGCTCATTTACTTATGTTGACAGTCAAGACTTCAAGCAAAGCAAGAAATCAGCAGAAACAATTCACTGAGATATTCAGGTAGAAGTTGTTTTGGTGTGGTTCTACTTGGATTTCATTTTTAGATGATATTTTATAATTATAATATGAATCGTAATCAGGTACGATGGATGCAATTGTAAAGATGATACATTATGAAGGATTGTCAAGCTTCTACAAAGGAATGAGCACCAAGATAGTACAGAGTGTATTTGCAGCCTCTGTACTTTTCATGATTAAGGAGGAGCTTGTTAACCTTTTTTCAGTATTATTATTAACCATGTCAAAGTCAAACCCACACCCCATCAAGTAATACAATCTACTTTCCTTGTACATACATACATACATACATACAGACATACATACATACATACATACATACATACATGTTATGAATAATCTATCCATCCTTAATTAGTATGATAGATGGTCATTAGTTTCCTGTCTGGGTTGTTTGCTTATCTCTTAATAGTTTCATTGAGAGGCAGTCTCTAATCGTTAAGAGGTGGATCTTGTTTGGCAAAAAAGTCAGTCTCTTAATGGTTCTAAAAACCTTCTGAATGATTTTGTATAATGAGTCTCCCTTAACCATTCGGTGCCCTAATTTCGTTGTAAGTAATTACCAAATAATTATATTTCATTTTGCACTATATAATAAGAGCCTTTTGATCATTCTTATCACTTAATTGTTTTGCTCTAAACCATTTAGCGACTACCAAACAACCCCTTATTATTGTTTTGTTTCTCTACAGTCTACATATTTACTATAGGCATGCATTTCAGTTGCAAAGAGTATTAGAAAGACATGCTCATTATTTTACCCGTACGGTTTGGGTTGGGGTTGCACTTTGGTTTGGTTTGGGTTGGGTAGGGTTGGGTTGGGTTAGGTTAAGTTTTTTCAAACAGCAAGCATCGGGTTGGGTTGTTCAAATGTCTTCAACCAGATCAACTCAACTCATGAGCACCTCTACCTCTAATATGATATAGTCGTTAGTAAAATGTATTACCGTTATTTCACATCACATACATTTGTATGCCCCATTTTGTATTAGGATAAGTTTATAGCTTTTTTCATAAAAAACCATTAGACAACTTAATTTTTTAAATTAAATTGTAAATTAAACTTGACATTAATTCAACTTAAGGGGCCGTTTACCTAAACACTTACCCGGTAAGCGCTTAACGGTAAAATTCAACTCTAGCGGATAACCCCAATTTAGGTTTAATAGTACATCCCAACAGGGGACGACCATACTACCCTATTAGACAACCATCCCCTTCTCTTTTCTTTTTCACAAATAAGAAGTTCTTATTTATCGGGTAAGATTTTAGTCTACCAAAACGACATCGTATGTAATAATTTACCCGGTAAGCGCTGACCGTGGTAAGAGTTGTCGTCATCACTTACCGGATAAGACTTTCGGTTCGTGCCTTCGCTCTTACCTGGTAAGATTATTGATTATTTTCATATTCATCCGGTAAAAAAATGTGACTTGATAAGCGCTTACCCGAGTAAGCATTTGGTAAACGGCCCCTTACTTGATTACACCAAGTGATCCTTGATGTTCGTTGACTGAAAGCTTCGTCTTGTATCTAGGGGTGAACATGGGTTAGGTTGGGCGGTTTATGACATTTTTACAACCCAACCCAATTATGGCGGTTTGGGAAATCTCAACCCAACCCAACCCAACCCATTCAAAAGTATAACCCAACCCAACCCTTGCGGGTTAGGGTGGGTTGAGTTGGGTTGGCGGGTTACTAAAATTCATAAAATTGGGAAATGAAATATTATAAATAATATTAAAAATATACCCGACAAAGTCATTCGTTATTATAATCATCCAAAAATATATCTAAATCCGCAAGTCTTGGAATCAAATTTCAAGAGTTTGATACGAGCAACAGACTTCCCATTTCCATATGTCAAAGTATGTGTCCTTGGAAAGATGGTCATAATTCTTCTTAAACATTGAGAGCTACAGAAAGCGAGAAACATAACTTTTAGTATCTGCAACATGCTATCCTTTCAACCCCCTATAAGTAACACAAAAACAAGTCCTAAATCTTGATTACAAATATCACCTTATGACTATTAGCTTTCTAATCTTATTAAATTTATGGACAATTTAATAATCCATGGTATTTCAAACCCGCAAGGGGCTAACTAGCTAAAGCCGTAAGGGACGGACCGACGGGATAAAAAGGATTTCGGTTATAGTTTTCCGTGCGATGGCCCAGGACGAGGCGGTACTTGTGATATTTCGTCTATTAAGGAGGATTCCCCGAATACCTGAAATAGAGATGATCATAGAAAATGTGAAATATTTGTGCAGAAATAGCTAGAACTGAATGCGGAAAGTATCGAGTTATTTATATCGTGGAATGAAGGAATCTTTGAAAATTGAAATTGTGAATTGTAAATTTGTGATGGAGAGAAACTTAGAAAGACGTAACTTGAAGCACGGACGTAGGGACTAGGGTTAGTGTTTCTAATTTATATTTCTGTATATCTCCTTTCGATGAATGCCCGGAAGTGAGTATTTGGGCACAGGTTTTGGCGGTAAAAAAAAATTCTCGTTTGGTCCATTTTCCTACGAACAATTTTTTCAGATAGAATCGAACTTTCGATCGATCCGGAATAGATTTGTTTCTTTATTGAATTGGTTGGTACTATATTAGCTTTTATTATCTTATATCATCAGGGTCTTGAATGGAAATGGAAAAGAGGTGTTTCTAATTTATATTTCTGTTGGATCAACACTTAAGAGGTTTAGGGCTTAAAGGTTATTGGGATAAGGGCTTAAGACCTTAAGGGTTATAAGCAATACAAATTCCCAAACACTTCCTTAATTTTTGTAAATATCATATATATATATATATATATATATATATATCAAAGATTCATATATGAATGTAAGTTATAATTTATAAATTGTAAGTACAAGTTACAAAATAAGATTCACATGTAAAGCTATGTTATGATTCACAAGTTCAAATATAAATATAGGTTA
The DNA here is from genome assembly GCF_001531365.2 of Cynara cardunculus var. scolymus. Lineage (NCBI taxonomy): Eukaryota > Viridiplantae > Streptophyta > Magnoliopsida > Asterales > Asteraceae > Cynara > Cynara cardunculus. The sequence continues at coordinate 14,413,726 of NC_037532.1, forward strand.
GAAGTTGTAAATTTATCACATACAAGTTACCATTAAAATTCACGTATGAATCTATGTTATGGTTCAGAAGTTCACATATGAACCAACATACAAGTGATTATCACCATTTGATGATGATTCCTTAGGATCATAAGATCATTTGTGTTTGCTTCCATTTCAAACGATCAATAAAATAACATCGATGTTCATATTCGTAAATGAGATTTAGACAACAGAGATTATAGAGTTATCAATGATTTCATCGTGGAAGATTGGATCAAAAAAGTGATCATTATCAATATCCAAAAACGATTACGGAGAAAATAGAAGATATTTGATTTTTCTACATAATATTTTAATAAAAGTGCTTAGAAATCAAAATTCTAATGTAATATATGAGATTGAATCTCATACATACATAAAACCATGCATGCATAATAGAATTTGAGCAAGGTGATTCAATTCAACAATTAAGTGAAGGAATATAAATAGCTTGTGTTCATTGTACACTGTACAAATGACAACTGAAATAAATATCAAAAATATAATGTTAATTAATCTATTTAGATTCATGACCAAGCTCATAATCCTTGATAGGAGGCTGGTTTTTCAATAAATTTAATTCCTCTTGGGTTAAGCTTAAGCTAGCTGCTGCTTTTTCAAGCTCCACTGCCCAGCTATAAATAAGCATGCCAGCAACTGCAACAAGCATCCCCAAAATGTTCTTTAAGCTCAGCTCCGAATCAAATAAGAGCCAGCCCAAGGTCAAGACACACACTGTTTTCATATGACCTAAAACCTGGAACGAAACTGCTGAGAAACGCCCAATGCAAAGGTACTGGCTAATGTTGCAGAAAACTGCCAAGGAGCATGAAAGGAGTATGAACAACTGCAATTTCAACCAATTATTAGTATTAGTATTATAGCACGAATATTTCACAAAAAAAAAAATTCCAAAGTCCAAACGGCTTTTAGTTCTGACACTTACAATCGCTCCAGAAGATATGGTCCTCATGTAACTTAATACAAAATTTCCACTCAGATAGTAGTCGATAAAGGGACCAAATACAAGAAGCGAGAGGGCCTGAATTGGAGCCGTCTTACTCAACAATTCAAATGATCCAACCGAGTACTTATTTTGCAATGACCCTATCGACTGCATAACACATCACAAATCTTTCTCAGATAACTAACAAACAAGTTCACTTCCAATGGTGAGGACAGTGTCTGAGTTTTTTTGTTGCATTTGCCGTATATAAAATATGTTATATACTTTAAAAAAAATTCACTTCCAAATATCCAAAAAGATAACATACAGAGATGAGATATACTAAAAAGAAAGCATGATGAGAGATACAAACCCATGGGAATGGCAAGTTCTAGTGCTGAATGGAAGACTAGTAAATATGCCCCTACTGCCAGATAAAAGAGAATAGTGTACCCCTCTAAGACAAAAAATACATGGTAGTATGGTCAAAATTTGGGCGAGAACTATATTTCATCTTCCAAAGCAAAGTGCAAAAAAAATCAAGCCATTAGTTGAGACTATATTTCATCTTCCGAAGCAAAGTCCAGAAAAAAAATTCATAAAGACACTAACAATCAGAAAGGAAACACTCCCTAACGGTTCTGTCCGGCATTTAAAATTCATAAAACCCTACCCCAAACAGGTAAAGCCCTGCACCACACTAGCCAAATTAAAAAGATAACTAAACGAGCATGCACTTACAATTTGTTGCAATGATGTCGCCACAACTGCTACACAAGCGCATATAAAGCCTTTACCATTAACTTTGACGTCAGTCACAGTGCAAACACCCACGCCGATAACCACAACCAGAACAGAAATTTTAACTTCCTTTGAGTAATGCTTATTGTGAAGGATCCATTCCATTACACATACCACCGGAATCATGCTTAGTTTCGATATCTACAGCACATAAAAGACAATGTCGCTATTAGCTACAATACAAGTGGAAATTTTCCATGCACCACCCATAGGAGAGGGTGGGTGTATGGGATAAGGATTTTTTGTTGATAACTCTAAAACTGGCCTAGAATGGGGTGGCTTGAGAGATTAGTACGAGTGATTGTAATAATTTTCACATATTTCTCTCAGAAGGCCCTTGTTGGAAAAACGTAATTACTATAAAATCACAACAATTTAGCATATTTAGTCATTTACATACAGATTTGTATGATTACAGATGATTGTAATTTATGGTTTGTTCAAAAATAAATTTCAGCTTTTTTTTAATGAGGAATTGCATTAATTTTCCATTCTCCTTTCTCAATGTCACACACATACATATATAGGGAAGGTCTAAATCATCTAATAATCAATGGTCAATATTAGAGTCTCACGTACGGGCAGCTTGCCCACAAATGAGCTGGAGAAGGTACATAGAAAAGAAAAAGGGAGAGCACAGTACAACGGTCCACAATGCATGCAGTCCCCTCTGAGAAAGAGTGAAAAGGTCTTGCTAGCAAAACAACAGCCACTCGATCTTTCAGTTAACTTATAAAGTCAGTCTTGTTTCACTACAAAAAGAAACGAAATTAATCGCGCAAAGAAGACGAAAATTACCACTAACATCTGCAATAGATAGAAGCTTATCATATACTTAGATTCTAAAACATAACTCCTAGTGAAGGACACAGCTCATATATTGATCTAAAACATAAGCAAGTATCAAGGTGGAAGCATAAAAGATTCTTTCAACTTAATAGTAATATATGTGCATGGATGGTAATTTAAGAATCCATACTTGGTAGAATCCGACTGAATTTAGCATGAGGCTGAAGTTCATCCCAGTGATGGACATGTTTGCAACAATTGAAAACCAGAGGAGTTCCCACAATGGAACATGCTTTGATGCAGTGTAGCCAGTAGAATTTGATACAAACCCCACAAGTGCAGTTACAGCAAAGTGGAATCCTGTTAATGTTGTGGCTGGAGAAAAGCAAAATATCACACTAAACCCAGTTAATGAGAGGCATCTATGAAATAAAATCCTAATTTTCGTTGCACAATCACAAAGTTCAGAAACAACATTTGGAAAATTTCAGAGACAACTATCATTACATTCTGACAGATGACCATATAGCTATGTTGAATGCAAGGCACCCTGATTCTCCCATACCCCTATCAGGCAACAAAATTACACCATTGCACATAAATTTTTGCTTTTAGTTGCCTAATTATAATCATAAATGGCATCTAATAGAGGTAGAATTTGGGTGCTTCAATACCGAAACTCCAACTTCATAAATCTTCACCACAACAAATTGTGTTTTCAATGCCTCATATTAGCAGAGGAAAAAAAGAAGAGTGATTACATCAATTGTGCTGAGGAGATAAATTCCTCCCTCTCGAGACAGGACACAAGATATTGCAGGACCACCATTTAAATAACTACTATACGTGGAATAATGGAACATCAGCCACTACCTGATCTAAGGACTATAGAGCTCCAATTAACAGCAAATCAAGACACATCATTCTAAAACTATTCAACTCCGTTATACATAGATGCATACCAATCTTCTCCTACAGATTATCAAAATTTTGTACCTTCAACAATGAGTCATCATTTGACTGCAATCACTAATGACCCTGTTTCATCTAAATCCTTCTATCTATGTCCATTGTGGTAAACTGATCCACACACATATTGTGAACAAATGAAACCATCCATATGCTCTTTCATACAGTGTAAGTAAGGGCATTCACAAATTCTGATCAAGTAAATATCAAAACAGCCAACTGATATCAAGTTCTAGGTACTATGTCGCCACTCAAATCGCCATCAAACAGGTCTCAAAAGGTTGCAACTCAAATTGAGGACAATGATTATTTCACAGAACATGGAACGAACGTCACTATGTAAAGAAAATCAATTAGGCTAAACCAGAAAGAAACTCCAGAAACTCTTTCTATGAGAAGCAAGACTAAATAAAACCTCATGTACAGAACATACTCTAAAGCTATAGCAACCTCAAGAAAGATCCTCTTATGATCTTATCCCCGGTTTAGATAATGCTTGCAGTAAAGAACTCCATGAAGCCAAGATAAACTTAGAGAATGCAATCCACTTCCTTCATGTGCAATCCACAAACATCTAAAGCTTCACATATAGATAACATATGTCATTGCTTATGTTCAGTAGTGCATATGCCTATAAATATTTTTACCAAGTATAATCACTAAAGATCTGTGACTACTCTTTGAAAAAAATAACCATGTCAACCACCCAAGTTGAGATTTCGGAAATCTAAACTGCAATGAGCTAATTCTGTTCTGAGCAGTTGTATTGATCCATTTCAATGAAGGCGATGCAAGAAGAGAAATTACAGGGCTTGGAAACATACTAAGTGAAACCTGTTGCTCTCATGATCTAACCAGAACATACATAAATGACATCCATACACCATAGACAAGCAGTTGTGCCTAACAAATCAGTTATGAATAACAATTAACATTCAAATTAAGTGAGTTGATCATCAGTAAACCCATATACCCACCAAGAAGACCAAACTTTCCATCCTTTATCGAAACCCATCACTCTGTAAAGATAAGGAAACAATAACAGAAACTGCATATCTAGAAAAAGCAATGAATTAAATGGAGAGAGGGTTTTGGTGATGGGATTTATAGACTGACTGACCGAAGGTGAAAGCATAACCGGTGGAGGACATGAGTTGTTTGTTGGTCATAATGATTCCAACAGAGCTTATAACATTCATAGCCCATGCACCCACATCAGAGACGGGTGAAGATTTCTTCTCGTTCTCCATTTCTCTCAGTCTCACACAAGTGTGTAGTCAAATCCTATTGATGAACCACAGATTTCGAATCGAGATCTGTGACACTGCAAATAGAAGAAAAAGGGGCAAAACTATTTATAATTGAAGGGGAAAACGTAAAGAAAACGGCGATTGGGAAAAATTAGCAAAATGCTCAACAACCTACTTGCTTTTTAGTGATGCATCTCGTTTATTGGGATGGGTATGCAACCCTGACCTGATGATGAAGAACTGAAGATGGAAGCATCTGTGAAATGCAAAACCCCCCCACATTGCTCACGTAAGGTATCAACCACTGCGATCTACATGTCAATGCACCTACTTCAAATTCAAATATCTATCTACATGTACCAGTACGCTGTAGTTTTTTTTATCAGCTATACTATAAATTATTCAATTAATTATGTTATAATTTTTTATAATAAATATGCTAAAAAAATTGCATCCAATTTAATATTAATTATATTAATAAAATATTATTCATTTCTCCTATTCAGTTAACTTAAAATAAATTTAATTGATCGGATATGATTAAAATATTATTTCTCTTTTTTTAACAAAAGTTTTAGAGATTTCTTTGAATTTATAGATTTTTATAATCTCTCTCATTTTTTATCCATTTTAATATTAAAGATGGTATAACTGTTGGAGCAACAAAAATATTAAAATATTATTTTTCTTAGGGATGGTGATTTGCCCCGATCCGGTGGAGAACCCGGTTCACCCGACCCGAACGGAGGCGGGGATTCTCCGCTAAAACGGGTCCCGGGGACAGGGCCGGGATCCTCGGTAGACTCAAACCGGGGACGGGGCCGGGGACAGGGGATGTTACTCAAACCGGGACCGGGGTCGGGGCCGGGGATCCCCGGCATAATCAAACTAAAGCATATTTTTTACCGGGGATTGACCGGGGTTTACCGGGTTTTGACCGGGGATTGCTAGAATTTGACCAGGGACGGAATGATAATCCCCTTACCCGCCGGGGACCGGGGCCGGGGCCGGGGGCCGGGGACGGGGATTACAAAACCCGCCCCGTTGGTCATGCCTAATTTTTCTTCAATTTAACATAGCCGTTGAAAATGCTATTAAACAAATATTTTCTTTCACTCAAAACTTGAGCCATCAAAAGTCAAAAGCATTTTATTAATTGATACCGACACAAATAAATAAAATAGAAATGTATTATATGTAGAAATATCATTTCATTGTACAACTAAGATGTATAAGTTAACGTATATCATTTATTTTATTGATTTATTTAAATCGTTAACTATCATTGTAATTTGAAATTGACCAATATTTGTTTTCATTTGCTTACACACACCGTCCTCGGTCTCAAACGGTCATTAACTTCTCAAGCATTTTTAGTCATTTCTTATTTTTTTTATAATTGATGTTCTTGTATAAATGTTTAAAACTTATTTACAAATATTTCAAACATTTTTAAGAAGTACTAGAACGATACTCGTGCAATATATCGGGACACATCTCGATTTCAATGTTTCATTTTATTCTTTACATATTTCGATATAATACGGTTTATTATGTTTTTGAGAAAGCGATAATATTTTTATTTTTGAATATTATATTTGAAAAATATCATAAAAAAATTAAAAATATATATATCAATATTAGTATCAAATTAACTATTTAAAAGTTATAGTTTTTTGTAATTTCTTTAATTCGAAATTTTTATTATAATTTAATTTAACGTAACAAAGTAATTTAATTTAGGTTTAAGGTAATATATTTTTTTATAAAAATAATCATTAAGTATTCTGTTCGAACTCAATTATCATCCTAATTATATTTCAGATTTTTTATATTTAAAATGAGATGTTTATTCTGTATTTGATTATGTTTATCTGCAGTTAGTTACATGAATTCAAAGACAGAGCTTTAATAAGTTATACTTAAGCACAATCTACTTGTAATCTTGAATTTTAAGTAATATGCATCAATAAACAGTACTTCATGCATAAAAAATAGTTTTTAAAAGTTTTTGTCAAATGTTTTATAATATAGTATAGATAAATAACGCTACAAAATCATACACCCTCTGGCTATTTCAACAAGAAAAGCAATCAATTCTGAAACAATGAACGATAATGAGCATTTAATTTGGATTATGTACGGGAGATGAACACATGGTCTATTTAATCATTACAACTCCAAAGGTTACAATAAATACATTCAAAATTCTAGCATGGCCAATGGCAGGTCGAGTTTTTGGTGTTATGCAATGGGAGGATAAGGCGATGGAGGTGAAGAAGAAGAAGAAGAAGAAGAAATAGCAAGGTTCTAAATAGTGTGAGACATGACGTGGCGGAAAGACCAAGCCTCAAGCTTTGGAAGTCATGACGAAGTTATGGTGTTTTTAAAAGCGTGACTTACGGTGACAAATCTCTATATCATATATAATATTATATACATAAACATAAGTCTTCCTCCTATTAATCAATGATAATAAACAATTTAAATTAAATTATAGATTAAAAATTAGCACATTAAAAAGATAAGTTAAATCAAATATCGTATTACTTAAACCACACATTACACCATGGTGTGCCTCAGGCTTCACGTGACATGAGACACAAGTCGTGAGCCATGACACATAATGATGTTCGTTGTGGCCAGCGTTTTTAAAGAGTGGGAACTAGGGGAGGGGGCGAAGAATAGGAGCAAGTGGGTTTTATTTGTTTTTAATGCTTTAACTGTTTGTACACAAGTTTTACATACTTGTACATTTAAAAAAAATGTTTTAAGAGGACCAAAATGGCCCTCACGTGACTATCAGGTGAAGGCATTTAACGACCGGCTTAAGGCCCCTTAGACGCAAGGATGAATGGTGTGAGCAACTTAAAAACACCCGATGTAATTGATGACGCATGTGACTTAACATGTTCACGTTTTTGATGTACATATGGATGATACTTCGGTGGCGATAGCAGAGATCAAAGGGGGTTTGATTGTGCTTTGTGTAATGATGCTTGGGATTGTACTTAGGAATGTGTGGGGATGGCAATTGTAAGGTAGAGTGTGTGTATATACATATATGGGCCTAATTAAATGAGAACTAATTAGTTTATGGTAATTGTGAGATCCAATCTTAACCATAAATCAATAGATAAATTAGGGAATATATAATTTTGGTAATTTTGAATTAAAATTTTAATGTAAGGACATTTTTGGTATTTTAAAACTCTCCTCTCTTCTCTCTCCGACTATCGTCCTCCGGTGATACCACAATGGTATTACAATGCATCATATATATATATATATATATATATACACATGTGTGTGTGTGCTTGGGTATCACATTGAGGTCGTTTGTGTGGTCGATCAGATATGTAACACAGTGGTATCACAATGCATCTTATATATGCTTGGGTATCACACTGTATCTTTTATTTAACAGAATCAATATTTTTAGGTATCACAGTGGTATCACCGGAAGACGGTGGCCGAAGGACGAAGAGATGAGAGATGAGAGATGAGAGAAAATATCTAAAATATTCTTGCATTAAAATTTTAATTCAAAATTACCAAAATTATAAATTTCCTAATTTATCTATTGATTTGTGGTTAAAATTGGATCTCACGGTTACCACAAACTACTCAGTTCTTCCTTGAATAGACCCCTATATATATATATATATATTATATAACTCAAAGAATTGGTTACTCAATTAAAAATTTTGTTTAACAAGGGATTCATTAGACCCAGCACTTCACTATGGGGAGCTCCGGTCCTTTTTTGTTAAAAAGAAAGATGGGTCTATGCGGATGTGTATAGATTGAGAATTGAACAAATTGATGATCAAAAACAAATACCTGTTACCAATGATCGATGACTTGTTTGATCAGTTGGTGGGAGCTAGTTATTTTTCAAAGATTGATTTAAGATCAGGATATCATCAGCTCAAAGTCAAAGAAGAGGATATTGCCAAAACAGCTTTTCAAACCAGGTACGGACATAATGAATTTTTAATTATGCCATTTGGTTTAACTAATGCACCTGCAGCCTTTATGGATTTAATGAATCGGGTATGTAAAGAATATCATGATAAATCTGTTATCGTATTTATTAATGATATTCTCATATACTGTAACACCCCCGTCCCGCGTGGTCAAAGACGGGAGATGCCACAATTGGAATAAAACTAACATGCTATATAAAACAGAGAGGCTAATTAAAATTTATCAAAAGATAATTACATAACCACAAACGGAGATAACGTATCTCAAAATA
>NC_037532.1:14423562-14437069 GCF_001531365.2 Cynara cardunculus var. scolymus
AAATGTAAATTCACGATCAAGTTTGATTTACCCGCGTGCCTAACGAATGCATAAACGGTTACTATTTACAAAGCATAAAAACCGAAACATAATTATATAATTGAAATTACTTAGGTTTTAACGTACTTAAACAACGTAGACTTCAAGAAGGACAGCTGGATACGAATTGAAAACTCAAACGTAAAACTTAACCTCATTCTCTTTCGATCCAACCGTTTCCGACCCTTTTATTTCTAAGCATTTTTTTACCTACCTTAGAGACCAATCTAGAATATACTGTCTAAATGAAAGTTGTAGTATGCAGTATGATCTTCCTGACTGCAAAATATGAGCTTAATCCGACTTACAGTTTGTGAGTTATATACTGCCAAAGTACAGGGGTTGCATTGTCGGTAAAATTCGGTTCCGTAATTCCCAATTAACTTTTATGATCCAACTTTCATTATTCGCTACATTTACATGCTATAATATACTTAAACATACTAAACAGTAAAACAAGTCTAACGGTCGTTAACCTAAGTTTAATCATGCATTTTTACTCCTTTTGACATTTAACCGAACAATTTGTGTACGGTTAAACATTTACCCACAATCTAATCATATTGAAACTACAATATACCCTTTTTATTTCTACATCAATATAACCAGTCCTAGCATCCTAAACATCAAATATATCATAAATATGACAATATCAATCCGTAAACTTAGATATAAACACAGTTTATAAACCGATATAGTAACCGTAAAATAAACACCTTAATGAAACTAAATGAAACTTATACCTTTAAGAAGAGTTCGGAGAGTGGATTCCGAATATATAATTGTTGCCTCGATCCCCTTACTAACTTAACGTAAAATCTAAAGAGAAGACAGTTTTAGAGAGAGAGAATTAAGAGAGAGAAAATAGAGTGAGAGAATGAGAGAGGGAGAGATTTGAGGATGAGAATGGCGAAACCGCCATTATATATATATATATAATTTATTTTTATTTAAAAAAAAAAAAACTTTAATCGCCTCATTCATATTTTATATATATATATATATATATATATATTATAAATATAATAAGTTAGAAGTTTGGCGGTTTTAACCCTTCAAGTTAAATTCCCAACTTTACGTCAATATATGTATAAACACATTTTGACGTAAAACTAGTCTAGGGTACAAATTGGTTAAGCATAGGGTACAAATATATCATGCATAATTCTACCAAAATTCTCTTAACCCAATTTGTACGAGTTAACGAAAACACGGATATTATATATACTCTAAGACTAAAGAAGAGCATGCAGAACATCTCCGTTTGATACTCGAACTTCTAAAAAGAGAAAAGTTGTATACGAAATTGTCTAAGTGTGAATTTTGGTTAAGAGAGGTTCAGTTCCTAGGTCATGTTATATCAAAAGCAGGAGTAAAAGTGAATCCAGCAAAGATAGAAGCAATCGAGAAGTGGGATGCACCAAGAACTCCTTCCGAAGTCTGAAGCTTTCTGGGATTGGCAGGCTACTACCGTAAATTTATTCAAGATTTTTCTAAAATAGTTGTGCCATTGACCAAATTGACTCGGAAGAGTATCAAGTTTTAGTGGGAAGAAGAACAACAAAAAGCCTTCCATTTATTGAAAGATCATCTTTGCAGTGCCCCAATATTGTCTTTACCAGATGGGTCAGAAGACTGTGGTTTACAGCGATGCTTCAAAGCTAGGTTTGGGTTGTGTTTTGATGCAAAAAGGGAAAGTAATATCATATGCATCCAGACAACTGAAGGATCATGAGAAACAATACCTAACACATGATATGGAATTGGCAACAGTAGTATTTGCATTGAAAATATGGAGGCATTATCTATTGGGAACAAAGTGTCAGATTTACACTGATCATAAGAATTTACAACATCTGTTCAACCAAAAAGAGCTAAACATGCGACAACATCGATGGATTGAACTTGTTAATGATTATGATTGTGAAATCCTTTATTACCCGGGAAAAGCCAACGTGGTAGCCGACGCTTTGAGTAGAAAAGAAAGGAGTAGAACAATTAAAACCGTGGCAATGAGAATAAACTTAATTCCTGATCTTCATAAAGAAATTTTGAAATGTCAGAAGAAAGTTGTTAAAGAGAATCATATGAAGTCAGAAAGATTGGGTAAAATAATTTCCACTGTGGAATCGAATGATGAAGGAATTGTGTGCTTTCAAAAAGGAATTTGGGTACCATGTTATGAGAATATCCGGGAAACAATTTTGAATGAAAGTCACAAGTCCCGCTATTCTATTCATCCAGGTACCAATAAGATGTACAAAGATCTAAAACCTTTCTATTGGTGGCCCGGATTAAAGAAAGACATAACAAAATATGTGGAACGATGCCTAACATATCTGCAAGTTAAGATCGAACATCAGAGACCTTATGAAAATCTTCAATCTTTAGAGATTCCTTTCTGGAAATGGGACCATATTACGATAGATTTTGTCATGAAATTACCCCGAACCCCAAAAGTATATGATGCAATCTAGGTAATAGTGGATCGTCTATCTAAGTCTGCGCATTTCCTACTAATAAGATAAACTTATTCTTTAGAGAGGTTGGCTCAGATCTATATCAAGAAAATTGTGACCAGACACGATGTCCCACTATCCATCATTTCTGACAAAGATAGCCGCTTTACTTCAAAGTTCTGGGAAAGTTTGCAAAAGGCTTTGGGGTCTCACATTCCATTAAGCACGACATATCATCCCTAAACAGACGGGCAAAGTGAAAGATCCATCCAGACGCTCGAAGATATGTTAAGAACCTATATTATTGACTTTGGGGGATCATGGGAGAATCATTTGCCATTAATAGAGTTTGCTTATAATAATAGCTATCACTCCAGCATCCAAGCGGCACTGTATGACATTTTGTATGGACGTAAATGTCGAACGCCGTTATGTAGAATGAGGTGGGTGAAAGACAGTTGACAGGTCCCGAAATTATTCAAGTAACTTCTGAAAAGATTAAATAAATACGTGAAAGAATCAAAATAGCTCAGGACCGCCAGAAAACTTATGCCGATAAACGTCGAAAACCAATTGAATTCTACATGAGTGATTTTGTGATGCTAAAAGTTTCTCCATGGAAAGGTATTATTAGATTTGGGAAGAAAGAAAAGCTCAGTCTGAGATATATTGGGCCATTCAAAATTTGAAAACGGGTTGGGCCAATGGCTTATCAGTTAGAACTACCGGAGAGCTCAGCCTAATTCACAGCACTTTTCATGAGTCAAATTTGCGAAAATCTTTAGCCGATCCAAGTCTAGCAGTATCGCTTCCAGAAATTAAACTAGACAACAAACTAAACTTCGTGGAAACACCACAAGTTGTAACTGACCGAAAAATCAAGGTGTTACGGAACAAAAAAATTAGTTTGGTAAAAGTACAGTGGCGTTTTCACAAACGTTCAGAAGCAACATGGGAGTTAGAGTCTGAAATGAGAATCAAATACCTTTGGTTGTTTGATTAAATGAAATCCAAGACGGAATTCTTTTGAGGGGTAGATAATGTGATAACCGGGATTTAAGGCATCAATGGTTGAGGTAATCTTTATGTGATTTTTATGCGAATATGTGATAACATGCATATTTATTTAAGTAAATGCATGGATCATATTTATGTGTGAATATGTTATTGTGCATACGTGAGATTTGTTAAAATATATGTGTATGCATATATGGGAATTATTAAAATATAGGTATGTGCATATTTTGGTTAAGAAGTTGAGATTTAAAAATGATAAAACTTCCACCGCCTTAAGAGTTTTATAATAATAAAACCATACACCGCCTTTGTTAAAGATATATATATATATATATATATATATATATAGGAACGATCAAATGAAAACCACTCCAATTTGTAAAAACCGTAAAAACTACTCTCATATATGGTTAATCTTGTGAAATTGTTTCATGAAATTGTTTAATCTTGTGAAACTGTTTCATATAATACTTTTTTTGATGAAGTTGTTTCATATATGGTTATGAAATTGTTTCATATACTACTTAATGAAATTTTAATGAAACTGTTTCATGTATTTCTCTAAAATTAAAATAATAACGGTGATAATATCTATGATTAACATCCTCTACAATAAAAATGATTAATCAACCTCTCATAATTACAAAAAAATGAACAAAATGAAAAATTAGGATTGGTGGAATGAAGTTTTTACGGTTTTTATAAATTGAGTGGTTTTCATTTAATCGCTCCCCTATATATATATATATATATATATATATATATAAAAGATTTATCTTATCTTACCTTTTTGGAGAGATCTTTGTGAAGGAGAAAAGTGTGTGTGTGTGTGGCGGTGAAGGTGTGTTCTTGAAAGAAAACTTGCATAAAAGTGATTTGAAGATTATGTGTTAATTTGAAGAAGTTGTTGTGTGATTAATCATCAAATCTGTGCATATTAAGGTGAGTTTTTTTAATTAAAAATCCTTATATGATGTTATTTGAAATATATGATTTTGATAATTGATCTTGATGAAGAAAGGTAATTGCTTCAACAGTTGATTTGAACTTTATAAAATTTGGGTTTTGGAACTGTTCTTGAGAAATAAAGAAGGTTCTATTTCTTTAAAATAGTTGAGGACGATATCCTATTTTTAAGGATAAAAAAGGTTTTTGAGCTTGGAAAATTATATTAAAGAACTGTTGGTTCTTGAGTTTCAAAGGTTTAAAATAAAATTGTTTTGTAGAGGATGCTCCTTCAAGACGGTTGTGACTTCGGTCTGTCTTGTTTGGAATTAATCTATAGAGTTTGATGAAGAAATAAGGGTGGCATATCAAGGAGAGGTGTTCCATGGGATAAGGGTGGCATATCAAGGAGAGGTATACCTTCGGATATAAGGGTGGCATATCAAGGAGAGATGTACCTTTGGATATAATGGTGGCATTTGTATGTGTGATTGTTATTATAGCTCTTACTATTATGTTTCTTAAGATTGCAATAGTTTTGAGTTCTTACTTCTTTGTGATTTGAGGACTCAGAAATGTTGCTCTTATTAGAAAGGATAGTAATGATGCTATTGAAAAGGAGAAAACTTGGCTTATGGCCAGAGGTTTTGGATAATTATGTTTTTGACAAAGTGTATGAATTATGAGGAACCAGAGAAGCTCTGGTTGTTCCTTGAAAGGAACCAGAGGAACTCTGGTCATTCCTCAAAGTAGAACCAGAGGGGCTCTGGATGATATTTGTCTATGATACAAGTCTTACACAACTTTTACCTGGACCAGAGGCTCTGTGTCAAAAGATTGTATTTCAATTTATTCATAAGACTTCTTGCTTTTATTTTAACTTAGAAAGTTTCTTATACAAAAAGACTTTAACAAAGAAAGACAAACCAGAGGGGCAATATGGGATGTGGGGTGTTACAGTAAAAAAGTAATATATATATATATATATATATATATGAAAAAACAATACTATGCAAAGGTTTTATAAACAAAACACTCACAGGTAATGAATAACAAAAGAATCGACGGTCTAGGTTGTAATCGGTCCATGAAGTTCGGATAGTTGCATCAGCGCCACAGTTGCAACGTCTCACCATTTATGAGCTACTTACTTGAGAGTGAATAAAGACTTGGTGGTGGAACATGTGTGTGGAGGAAAACAAAGTTATTTATAAGGAAAGTTACAAATTGAATGCGATAAATTACGAAAGTTCAAGATAGGAACGTTGACCGCAATCATTAATCCAAATATAACTACATTTTATCATGCAGATAGAGTGCTTTAGTTCCTTTGCTATTCATTGTATCTAATATTTCTTTAAGTCTCCCCGGCTGCAAGTTTGAACCATGCATCATCATTCAATTTTTTTTCTCTTTAATTTGTTTGCTTGTATCAACAATCTAGTCCTGCTTATGCTTAATATATTGTTTTGCATTGGCAATCCATTTCTTCCTCTCGTTCATCTCATGTTTAATCTTCTCCTTTTTCGCACGAAGATCCGCACGCTTTTGAAACAGTATAGGGATTTTGAGTTCCCATTTCTTGATATCCTGCTTTAAGTAATCGGGCATTGTTAGTGGTTAGTTGACTTTTTTCCATTTATCTCTCAGCCTCCCCCATTCCCGTCCGTTGTTGGAAGTTTAAAACCAGAACCGAAAGAGTTTCCATCCATTACTATAGAGGAAATAGGCTTGGATAGCAAGTAATAAATCGTTCAAGCTCTTCCATTAAATAGGGAAAGATAGAGAATAACACTTGACATGATTGGTCCTTGGAATTATAGTAGTTTACATATTGGTCCATGTACTTATGACACGATTTGACAACACTATGATAGCTCGAGGGGTAGGTGGTCGAGGTCGGGATTTTTAGACGAATATTGTAATATTTTTAGACGAATCTTGTAAGCTTTTCAGACGAATCTATTACAACTCTAGGGGTAGGTGGACGATTTCTGACCATAGGGGGTGATATTTTTACCATAGGGGACGAGGTCAGACTCTCTAGAAGAATATTGTAAGTTTTTATGACAAATATTGTGAAATACAATTTAACAAGTCTATGACAACTTTAAGTCAATATTTGACTATACTATATGACAACTCTAGGGGTAGGTGGGTGATTTTTTTTGCCATAAGTACGTGTATAAATAGAATGCCTCATGAAACCAAAAATCACAACGTCATACTAACCATAATCAATCTTCTACAATTAGTTGTCTACTTCTTGCAAAAAATGGTTGGAAACCCATCATTATCAAACCCTCCGTCTTCTCAAATCATTCCTACTAGGATGAAGCTATCAATAGAAAAAACCGAAGCGAAGATCAAGGAGGTCAGTGATAAGTGGTGGAGTAACAGGGGAGAGGCATAGTAAAATGGAGGACGCAATCAAAGAGAAGAAGAAGACTATAAAACAGTTGCAAAAAGAGATTCTAGTTGAGGAAAAACATGTGAAGAACATAGCCAAAGAGTACCCGTGATGCAGGAAATGATCAATGAAAAGCAGTATTGGATTAAATGTTGTAAACAACTTTATCCAGAGGGGAATTAGCATGTATATTTATGTATTAATGTTTTTGTTTTCATTGATGTTCTTATGGTAATGTTTATGTATTAATGGTTAATGTTTTTTATTGAAAGAAAAATTGTTATTTAGTATTCAAACAACAAACCTTTTGAAAAGCATACACATTTACTTACTTAAATCACAAGTATCAAATACATAGTCTTGTGTAGTATCAGGCTGAGCCGGATCACAATCGGTTGTTCAACTAACAGATTTTTGACGATTACTTGAAGTTCCAGGCGCCGTCATAGGAGGTGGCATCGGACTTGCACAATTATAACAAAAATTTCCATTCTGGTGGCATAGACTGCAAGTTTTCACTATCGGTTCCTCATCTCTTGATGGGATACGATCATGGTTTCGTGGTCTGCCAGAGTTTTATATGTCCATGGGAGGTGGTAGGACTGTCATACGTTCTTTGTGCAACACATATTCAGCTTTTGGTGGCAAAAAAATTACTTCCTCCTCGTATGTTACCCGATAAAAATCAGAGTGGAACCAGATTGACAAAATTGGCTGCAATCTTGAATATCTAAACTTCGAGTAACCAATATTACGTGACCACAAGATATACCAAAAAGTTGTCATTGCATGTACAAGTCTTTGCATGCAAATTGCACTTCCCATTCTTATGTATGTCATTAACTTCAAACAACATCTCAGTAATGGGAAATACCCTCCATGTTGCACTCATATGGATTCTCTTTTCTATTTTTTCCTTCTCCCAAGGTGTGACTGCATTTATCATTTGCGCTGAAAAAAATGATAACATTAGCCTATGTTATATAATTTAAAATATAATTTTGAATATAAATTTACCTCCGTGATGCCGACGTATAAAGTACCATTGTTGCAATGTCGCCCGATAAAATTCAACTAACATTGTTATCGGTAGGTAATGTGCAAATCGAGTTACTGAGTTGATGGACTCAGAACTATTGGAAGTCATTGCACTATACCGCAATCCATGAAAGTGCAATCTTTCCCATCTAGCGTAATCAACTTTCTCCAGATATGAGCAACGTTAAGTAGACTATGACGCATCAAATCCATTGTAGTTTCAAATTCTAATACCCTATAAGTTTTGCATGCCTCCTAGAACATCCATATTTTTCTTTATCTTTGTTCGAGGTTAGGCGCAATTTTTGGCTCAACCACCAACAACAAAGTCCGTGATGTGCGTTGGGCAATAACGTTCTAATGGCAACTCGATAGAAGCAGCCCTGTCGGTTACGAAGGTTAAATTAGGCACTTCACCAATACATTGTCTCGACTTATATAAAAAACCATGTCCATGACAGGACACTTTATATCTTTGGGTATATTCAAAATTTCTGCTGCAACAAAAATGTCTTTATCCTTATTTACCTCCCATCATGTTGATTGTTTCGGAGACTGTTTCAGGGATTGCATCGAAGACTGTATCGGAGACTGATTCAGATTTTGAACAAAAAAACTATCATCGTCAAAATCATTTATCGGTTCAAAAACCTCAGTTGGTTGGTTTTGATAACGTTGCTTTGCTATCGGCATTTTTGGCACATGAACAAAATTATCAAGTTCATTCATGACGACAACACCATGTTGATTGATTCCAACAACATCGTAGGTATGAGCGTCGCTACAACCATGAAAAAGAAACTACCTGCTTGATTGATTCTGACACCAAAATATAGATTTCCACCACTACCTCCGAGGAAGAAACTATTCGGTTTATTTATTCCGACAGAAAAATATTGATTTCCTCCACTATCACCAGGGAAGATATAACCTGATTTATTGATTCCAGTAGAGCCGTAGGGATTTCCACCACTACCACCGGGGTAAAAAATACCTGTTTTACTGGTTCCAGAAGAACTGTATGGGTTTGCACTACTATCGCCTGGAAAAACATACTTGGTTTATTGATTACGACACTTGATGGATCTCCACCATCACCACCACCGTCGACAACAAAGAGTGTCAAAATTTGTGATAAATTTTGATGAAGAAGTTTTGCAACATCATCACATCATCGTCATCATCTAGCTCAAATAACTCATAAGTCAAAGGATTTTTGGTTGAAAAGAATAATTCAAATAAGAAAATGAACACCAAATAAATTTTAATCTTTATAAAATTTAATTATATTATAGCGAAAAAGGTTAAACCTTTTTCAATTCAGACCCACTAAAAACCTCAATACGTGCCAATTCACACAGATTGAATCTATCCTTCGCGATAGATTCAATGAAGGAAAAGGGCAGAAGCAGAGTGTTCACTTAGTGAACGGAAAATCTAAATACAATGCAAAAAATTATAAAAAACAACATGTTTCATATGCTGTCGATTCGGATGATGAACTGCACGGAAAACCTGTCCTTAAAGGTTTTRTACGACCACTCTTAAGAAGCTGTGAGTCTGCTAGTCGCAAAGCCCCAGGATTTGATGCAGTTGGTAATTCGTTTGTGAACAACAATCACAACGAATATAGAGTAGGATTATGTAGAAAAACGGTAGAGGGAAACAGAACTCGAGAGCAGTATTCGTCAGAGAGGAAATCGATTTTCTTATGTATATAAAGAGACGGCTTCACCCAGTATTTATACTGGGTGAAACCCTAGAATGACCCACAAATATCTCCAAAAAAACGGAGATAGCGGTAAGACAATTTCTCAACCGAAACCACTATCTCTAAAATGGCAAGACTCCGTCAAAATAGAGTTTAAATTCTGGATTATTTTCAAATTAAAATTAGTAATTATCCAAATTAAACTGATAATCCTCCTGATGAATTTCTATTAAAAAGATACTCGGAGCTCGGGGCGAGGCTCCTTCTGCTCCGATGCGGCGTGCGAAGTGCAAAGTGCGCCTCCTCGCGCTACCTTCGCGAATCCCGCGCCCTCAGTCTTGGCCTCGGCCACGGCCACGCGCACGCGTGTGTGTTGGGCCTTCCACTCAAGACGCCCACCATGAGTCCACTAACATGTTCAAAGCCCACTACTAGAGAAAGCCTTATAAGTTTTTCTAGAAATCAACTCTCTACCAATGTGGGATGGAAGGTTAACTTCCAACCTACAAATTTTCAACAATCCCCCACCAGGTTGGAAAGTTTCCTGACAATCATGGTAGACAATGTTACAGTGGTGTCACTAAGATTAAACCCTGTTTAATGTAAGTATGCAAGAAAGGATCAATCCAATGATATTCGTAGGATTTAAACCTTGAATCTTGCGACCACTTCGGCTTACCTACACACATCATCTATCCACCTTGCTCTCTCACTGAGCGCTAATATGGCCATGCACTAAACCCTGTTTCATGACTTACTCAAAGAGAAACCACTACTCTTCTTTTGAGGCGGTACCACCTCTAAGTCATATAGGCAAAGTTCTATAACATCTTCGTTGTTAAGATGCCTCTAAACTTTGTTAAGAGATTAACTCATCCTTGTTCTCGATAACGCCGTACTATCTTTCACCTTACATGGATCTATCATTTGATAGCACCTTCTATCAGTCAAGTGACTTGTTGTTACCCTTTAAACTTGGTAGATAAGAGCACTATATCCAAGTTGGGTTTCCATCACTGAATGATTCTATGTGGCTTCAGACCCATGTCTCTGGTGGTTGACCCTACCAAGTCTCTCGTCAGAGGCTTGGTTAGTGGATCTGCCAAGTTACCACAAGACTTGACAAACACAATACTTATGGTACCATCATCAATTAGTTGTCTCACGTAGTTGTGTCGGAGACCTATGTGTCGCGACTTCCCATTATATACAGCATTGTATACTTTGAACAGTGTGGCCTCACTGTCACAATACATGGGAATAGAGGGAGTCAATCGAGGCCATAAATGGATATCTGTCAACAAATCTCTAATCCATTCGGCCTCTTTGCCCGCTGCCGCTAGGGCAATAAATTCGGCTTCCATAGTCGAATGGGCGATACACGTTTGTTTCTTGCTCGCCTAAGAAATTTCCCCTCCAGCAAGAGTATAAATCCACCCACTTGTGGATTTAGAATCACTTGAGTGATCTATCCAACTGACTTCAGAATATCCCTCCAAAATTCCTGGATGCATAGAGTATGTCAACTCTAGTTCTTGGGTTCTTTTCAAGTAGCCCAATACTCTACCAATTGCTTTCCAGTGATCTGAACCCGGATTGCTCGTATATTGACTCAGTCTACTCACAGCAAAAGCAATATCCGGTCTAGTGCAATGCATTGCATACATCATGCATCCTATTGCATTAGCATATTCTAATTGAGCCACTGCTCTACCAGTATTTTTATTGAGTTTCACACTTGAATCAAATGGAGTGTTAAACTCTTTTATATTCAAATGTTGAAACTTTGTCAGTATCTTCTCTATGTAGTGAGATTGACATAGAAAGATTTGAGATGCTGACCTTTTGATCTTTATTCCAAGGATGGTATCTACTTCTCCAAGATCTTTCATCCTAAAGTTCAAGGATAAGTACCCTTTGGTCTCAAGAATACCATCTAGATTGGTTCCGATGATCAACATATCATCGACATAAAGATAGATTACCACAGTGTACCCTCTCGTGCATTTTGAGTAGATGCACCGGTCGGCCCCATTATGTCAGAACTTGAAAGATGTGATAGTCGTATCAAACCTTTCGTGCCACTATTTAGGAGCTTGTTTTAACCCGTATAGAGATTTAACAAGTTTATACACTTTATTCTCTTGTCCGGGTATTACAAATCCTTTAGGTTGCTCTACGTAAACCTCCTCGTTTAAATAGCCATTCAAGAAAGCTGTTTTCACATCCATTTGGTGAATATATAGTGCTTTTATGGCAGAAATTGCTATGAGAGTTTGAATGGAACTAATTCTAGCAACTAGAGCATAGGTGTCGAAATAATCGACACCCTCTTTCTATCTATATCCTTTTGCCACCAATCTAGCCTTGAAGGATGATATTGAACCATCAGGATGCATCTTCCTTTTGAATATCCACTTGGCACCAATGGGTTTCACCCCTGTTGGCAAATTTGCCAGCACCCAAGTTCCATTACCCAAAATGGAGTCCATCTCATCATTTATGGCTTCTTTCCACATTGGAGCATCCCTTGAAGTTATGGCCTTATTAAAAGTCTTAGGATCCTCTTTAGTACTGATAGAGAAAATGAACTCTCTTGTCACTTTCTTTTGAATCCCCTCTACCAAGTACGAGAAAAAGTCACTTCCCGGATTTTTCCCTTTTCTCACTCTTGTACTTCTTCGTGGTTCGTCCGCCTCTATAGAGGTTTTGGAACTAGCAGGAGATGAACAAGAGGCCAATATTGGTTCTGATTTTTCAGTATCTTCTGAAAATCTATCTTCAAAGAACTCCACATCTCTGGATTCTACTATAACACCTGACTCTTTGTCCAGTAATCTATAAGCCTTGTTATTTACTGCATATCCAACGAATATGCTCTTAATAGCACGGGTTCCCAATTTAGATCTTTTTGGATCATGAGTTCTATAGTATGCAACACATCCCCGAAGTGTCAAAGTTACTCAAAGACTCGGCGAAAGAACATTATGCCTTCCAAACTGAAAAACAACAGCTAATCAAGGAAGGACAACATATGCTTCAGGAAATAGCAAAGCGAGATGAAAGAATCAAACAGCTGGAAGGAACTTTGAAGCAATATGAAGACAGATGGAATGAACCACAACAAGGAAATGTGGTCATGGATAGGGAATTGCTCTACAATTCAGCCATACCCAACAATCCACCAAAAGTCAAAAGGATAAAAAACTCCCTTTACAATTTCAGCATTGGCTTTGAAATTCCAGACTGCCCCTTTTTCAAGATCAGGGCAATACTTGACACTGGTGCAACGTCTTGCTTCATCGATAGTAAGAAACTACCAGCAAATGCCTTGGAAGCTATCACAGGAACCGTGAATGTCTACGGTTTAAATTCAAAACAAACAGCCACAAGCAAGGTTCGACCGGGTTACTTCATGATTGGCGAAAGTCGGTTCCGCATAGATAGTTCAGATTTGGTTTTCTACCTTTCCAGAGCTCATATGGACTGGTTGGAATCACACGACTAGTGATTTGGTTATGAATATGACAAGCCGTCAACAGGGCTTCTCCCCAGAGATTGTTAGGTAACCCTGATTGGTTCAACATACAGTTGACCATTTCAACAAGGGTTCGGTTCTTTCGTTCCACCAAGCCATTTTGTTGAGAAGTAAATGGTGAGGTCCGTTCATGTTTGATACCATTCTCTTCACATAATATATCAAATTCTCTATTAAAATATTCACCACCTCTGTCTCATCGAAGTATTTTTATCCGTTTTTCAAGTTGATTTTCGACTTCAGCTTTGTAGAGTTTAAAAGCCTCAAAAGCTTCATCTTTTGAATGTAACAAATAAACTTGTAAAAACCGACTGAAGTCATCACAAAAAGTTATGAAATACCTTTTACCT
>NC_037532.1:14438529-14440058 GCF_001531365.2 Cynara cardunculus var. scolymus
TCCTCTTCCTTGCGGATCATTCTAAGCTTTTGTAGATCGGCAATTCTTTGAAGATCCGGTTGTTGTCCTGGTTCAGGGACCGGATCTTCGGGAATGGGAGGGAAACTTGGGTCCAAGACATAGTAGAGTTTCAACACCATGAGCATAAATTTCACTTTTTCCCCCCTAGCGAGTGTAACTCGACCCGTCAAACTTGTCCAATTTCATCATGTCTTGATTGAGAATACGATAGTTTTCGGTGTCCATTTCGTATAAAACCTTTAAGATTGTTGAAAAGAATAATTCAAATAAGAAAATGAACACAAAATAAAGTTTTAATCTTTATAAACTTTAATTATATTATAGCGAAAAAGGCTAAACCTTTTTGAATTCAGACCCACCAAAAACCTCAATACGTGTCAATTCACACAGATTGAATCTATCCTTCGCGATAGATTCAATGAAAGAAAGGGGTAGAAGCAGAGTGTTCACTTAGTGAACGTGAAATTTAAATACAATACGAAAAATTATAAAACCAGCCTGTTTAATATGTTGTCGATTCGGATGATGAACTGCACGGAAAACCTCTCCTTAAAGGTTTTATACAACCACTCTTAAGAAGTTGTGAGTCTGCTAGTCGCAAAGGCCCAGGATTTGATGCAGTAGGTAATTCTTTTGTGAACAGCAATCACAACGAATATAGAGCAGGATTATGTAGAAAAATGGTAGAGGGAAACAGAACTCGGAAATAGTATTCGTCAGAGGGGAAATCGATTTTCTTATGTATATAAAAAGACGGCTTCACCCAGTATTTATATTGGGTGAAACCCTATAATGGCCCACGATTATCTCCAAAAAAAACGGAGATAGTGGTGAGACAATTTCTCAACCGAAACCACTATCTCTAAAATGGAAAAACAAGGTCAAAATTCAATTTAAACTCCGGATTATTTTCAAATTAAAATTAATAATTATCCAAATTAAACTGATAATCCTCATGACGAATTTGCGAAGTGCAAATTTTGCCTCCTCGCGCCACCTTCGTGAATCTCGCGCTCGCGCCCTCGGCCTCGGCCACAACCACGCGCGCGTGTGTATTGGGCCTTCCACTCAAGACCCCCCACGATGAGTCCACTTACATGTTCAAAGCCCACTAGTAGAGAAAGCCTTATAAGTTTTTCTAGAAATCAACTTTCTACCAATGTGGGATGGAAGGTTAACTTCCAACCTACAAATTTCCAACAATCCCCCACCAGGTTGGAAAGTTTCTTGACATTTTTGGTAGACAATGTTACAGTGGTATCACTAAGATTAAACCATGTTTAATGTAAGTATGCAAGAAGGGATCAATCCAATGGTATCCTTAGGATTTAAACCACTACTCTTGTTTTGAGGCGGCACCACCTCTAAGTCATATAGGCAAAGTTCTATAACATCTTCATTGTAGAGTTTAAAAGCCTCAAAAGCTTCATCTTTTGAAAGTAACAAATAAACTTGTAAAAACCGACTGAAGTCATCACAAAAAGTTATGAAATACCTTTTACCTCCTC
>NC_037532.1:14440363-14444182 GCF_001531365.2 Cynara cardunculus var. scolymus
TTTTGATTAAACCTTTGTTATGCATCTTTTCAATATTTTTCACATTTGTATGCGCAAGTCGTTTATGCCATAAAGAAATAGAACAAACAGAATAATCCAAAGAAGCAAATTTATTAAAATCRTTCRGGATTACATCACTTTCAACCATAGAAACAWAAAAATTTGTATCACTATCARACRTGGCTAACACATTAYTTCCTACCRATTCACTCGTWCCGTCCTCCTCACAACCATCTTCACTCAGATTAAGGCGATACATACCCAACTGGTTGTATCCYTTTCCAATAAAAACCTTCCTCTTGTAGATCACGACCTTCCTAGCCTCTATATTTATTCCAAACCCGTTTTCATCGAGTTTGCTTGCAGAGACTAAGTTCTTGTTAATGGAAGTCACGTGAAGAACATTTCGGAGAGTGACAGTCTTGCCGGAAGTGAACTTCAATAGCACGGTACCCATTCCAACAACATCCGCACGGTCGTTGTTCGCAACTATCACTTGCTTCCCATCTCTAACTGGTCCATATTCAACAAACTTGGACCTGGAGTCACAAACATGAACAATGGCTCCAGAGTCCAAGTACCATCCACCTCTTGCAGCCACAATTCTCGTTGCAGCCTTTGAAATCATGTCAATCTCTTCTATGTGGAGATTCGCCACAAGGTGTTGAATCCCCTCAACAGAATTAGCAACAGGGGTTCCAGACTTTCGTTCCTTGCACTCACGAGCATAATGTCCCGTCTCTCCGCAGACGTGACATCTTCTGACCCTCTTAAACTTCTGTCCCGGGTTTGATTGACTGTCTGATCTCTTAAAACTCTTCTTTTGTGGACCCAAGTTCCACTTCTTGTTTAGCCCTCCGGCCCTTCCCTTACCCTTGCCTCCAGCCTGCACACTGTTGGCATTCATCACAAACTTGCCTCTCCTTTCCCGATTACGGGCCTCTTCTTCAATACGCAGATGTTTTAGTAAATCCTCCAAAGAATAATCTTCGGTTTTATGCATCATTCTTTTTGAAAAATCTTTCCAAGATGGAGGCAGTTTGTCAATCACTGCCCCTACTTGGAAAATTTCAGGGATAACAATAGAAAGCATTTTCAATTTGTTTACTAAAACTTGGAGCTCATGCACTTGCTCTAGAATAGGTTTATCATCAACCATTTGGAATATCAAAAATTGAGACACAAGATATTTGTTGGTGTCATTTTCTTGTGACTTGTATTTGAATTCCAAGGCATTCCACAACTTTCTAGGGCACGTAATCGGGGAATACAGATCATACAGACGATCTGACAAACATTCATAATGTGTCCAAAAGCAAGAGTTTCCTCTTCCTTGCGGATCATTCTAAGCTTTTGTAGATCGGCAATTCTTTGAAGATCCGGTTGTTGTCCTGGTTCAGGGACCGGATCTTCGGGAATTAGAGGGAGACTTGGGTCCAAGACATAGTAGAGTTTCAACACCATGAGCATAAATTTCACTTTTTCCGCCCAGCGAGTGTAACTCGACCCGTCAAACTTGTCCAATTTCATCATGTCTTGATTGAGAATACGATAGTTTCCGGTGTCTATTTCGTATAAAACCTTAAAGATTGTTCAAAAGAATAATTCAAATAAGAAAATGAACACCAAATAAAGTTTTAATATTTATAAAATTTAATTATATTATAGCGAAAAAGGCTAAACCTTTTTGAATTCAGACCCACCAAAAACCTCAACACGTGCCAATTCACACAAATTGAATCTATCCTTCGCGATAGATTCAATGAAAGAAAGGGGTAAAAGCAGAGTGTTCGCTTAGTGAACGGGAAATTTAAATACAATGCGAAAAGTTATAAAACCAACTTGTTTAATATGCTGTCGATTCGGATGATGAACTGCACGGAATATCTGTCCTTAAAGGTTTTATACGACTACTCTTAAGACGCTGTGAGTCTGCTAGTCGCAAAGCTCCAGGATTTGATGCAGTAGGTAATTCGTTTATGAACAACAATCACAACGAATATAGAGCAGGATTATGTAGAAAAATGGTAGAGGGAAACAGAACTCGGGAGCGATATTCGTCAAAGAGGAAATCGATTTTCTTATGTATATAAAGAGACGGCTTCACCTAGTATTTATATTGGGTGAAACCCTAGAATGACCCACGATTATCTCCAAAAAAAACGGAGATAGTTGTGAGACAATTTCTCAACCGAAACCACTATCTCTAACATGGCAAGACTCGGTAAAATTTTAGTTTAAATTCCGGATTATTTTTAAATTAAAATTAATAATTATCCAAATTAAACTGATAATCCTCCTGACGGATTTCTATTAAAAAGATACTCGGAGTTCGGGGCGAGGCTCCTTCTGCTCCGATGCGGCGTGCAAAGTGTAAAGTGTAAAGTGCACCTCCTCGGGAATCCCGCGCCCTCGGCCTCGGCCACGCGCGCACATGTGTGTTGGCCTTCCACTCAAGACCCCCACCATGAGTCCACTTACATGTTCAAAGCTCACTACTAGAGAAAGCCTTGTAAGCTTCTTTAGAAATCAACTCTCTACCAATGTGGGATAGAAGGTTAACTTCCAACCTACAAATTTCCAACATTTTTATAAAAGAACTTTAACGACTACGTAAACTTGATCTTTTTGCAACACGTTTAACTAAACCAGAATGTGTTATTGGCGAGGCAAATGTAATATACATTTGAGCGCTCCTAACGACATATACTCTATAACACCATTTATCGTCTGGAACAAACCACCTTTGAACATACACGAAACCATTATCATTTTGATGTGATTTCATATATGTGTTAAGGGTTGTGATGGTAGATTGTGTTTAAGGGTTGTGAGAGTAAAAATGTTTGGATTAGTACATTTTCATGTTTGGATTACTACAGTTATATATACTACATTTGATCCTAAAAAAGACAAAATACCAACGAAAAATCATCTCACATGTCTAGTCATGCCGTCATTGAGTTGTCAAATCAACCAAAAAATTGTGTCATCCACTACAAGATGAAATAAGAGTGAAAATCGCCACCAAGGGCTATTTTCATTATACACGGGCGATTTTGATAAAAAAAAGTGGAGAAAAACAAATTTTTGTTCCCAAATAATATACATGTGGAATGCATCCGTACCTCACTTGGAGAAATCGCCCCCAATAAAGTAAATCGTTCTCCGAAGACGATTTTGATGGTCATTTTGTAAAAAATATCTAAAAAGTAGTCATTATTTATATACTATATATAAAAATATCATTTTAAGTAATTTCCCTGTTTGTTAGACCACCTACATGGGGCTTGCAAATGGAATTGCAAATAAACTTTTGTCAGAATACTTGCTGTCATGTAGGAAAACAATTGCAAAATTTGCAATTGACATTGAAAGCCACGTGGGCCACCAACCTCCTCTCTAATTTCTTTTTTTTTTTTTTCTGATTATTTAAATAAATAAATTTTTATAATATTAATATATTTATTAATTACATTAATTATTCTTATATGAAAATATTCTATGCATGTATATATGTTATTTAAAAAAATATAAATATAATATAACTAAATTAATTTAAGGGGTATTCTAACCCCACCCCCTCCTACCCCAAAATCCCCACCCCCTCCTACACATAAAGATAAAAAACAACAAAAAGACAAAAGTTAAATATTTTCATTTTTAACCTTTTAATATTTTAACTTTTAACCCTAACTTTTTTATATTTTAACTTTTAACCCTTTACTTTTTTAACATGTTTTATATTATTATTAATTAATAAAATATTAATAATACATATTTCAAATATAAATTAAATTTATTAATTAAAACTTTGAT
>NC_037532.1:14447202-14449100 GCF_001531365.2 Cynara cardunculus var. scolymus
ATAATTAAGTCAAAAAATATTCAATATTGGGCTTATTTCGAAGGTATTGACGTGACGATTATAATGGTGTAACTTGTTAAAATTAAAACGTATTTTTTAAACGTATTTTAATTGATATACGATTATGTATGTTAATTTGATCAGGGTATAAAATGAAAATTTTAAAAGGAAAAGGTATAAAGTAAATTAATTAACTAATTATAAGAGTATAAATTGTAAATTTAAATTTTTTATATTAAAACCGTGTGAGTGTGTGAGTGTGATGTTGATGTGAGTATGAAAAAATTTGTGAGGTGGGGGACAAAGGTGCAGGGGGTAGAAAGGTGGTGCAGGGGGGTAGCAATATCAACCCCTAATTTAAACATTAAATTTTATAATTACATAAATTACAATTAATCAATATATAAAATTACATATAATAATATATCACGCATAATTAATAAAATAACACAAATAAAATTACATGTTTATTCGTCTAAAAGTTGACGGATTTTTTTATCGTACAATTTTCGTTGTTGGTCTGTCATAGTTGAAGAATCCATTTCCATCAATCTGATTGCCAATTCTTCGTTTTTAAGTTGATCTTTCATCTTCTCCCGTTCTTCTTTCTTTCTCTCTCGTTCCTCTTTCTTTCTCTCGTTCTTTTATAGCTTCCGTATATTTGTTCATTGCTTCTATTTTTTCAGCATCAAAATTAAATTGTTCTTTCATCACCTCTTCGATACGGTCGATAGAGTTAGTTAATATAGATTTTTGTTTACCTTTATCCTTTGAAGCTTTCCTTCCCATTGGACGAGCAGTCGACGTTAGCTCGGGGGTCGACGTGTTTGTATTTGAGGATGATGAGGTATATTGGCCCGAGCCATCATTTTTTGTCCTCTTTGACCCCCTATCTTCTACTAGATCAACAACCTCCAGAGGTCTTTCTCGTTGACTGATCCATTTTTCTTGATCACGCAATTCAACCCAAGCATGCAAGAAGTTGAATTTTCCACCTTCTAACGAGCTATATAACTCTAAAGCCCTTTTTTTTGTCTTCTTCATTCAGCCCACTTTCACGTCGGTGTAGGATCTGTTCATAACAACCAACAAACTTTGAAACGGCATGATTTATTCGACTCCAACGATTTTGAAGTGTTTGACGATTCCTACTAGTTTGAGATATCGTGTCACGATTCACATCGTAATATTCAAGTATACGCTGCCAAAAATTTATCTTACTTTGACCAGTACCAACTGTTGCATCTTTGCCTATGTTGAGCCAAGCACTACACAACAATATGTCATCTTTGGTTGTCCATCGGTTTTTTTCATTTTTAGGACCGCTTGCTTGCTCCGGCACGAGATTTGGTTGTGAAGAAAATTCTGGAAATTGAGAAGGAGGAGTAGTAGGATTTGGGTAAAATGGCATTTGAAAATTTAGTGGATAGTTAGGATTAGGATACATTGGAGTAGGAGGATTTATGTTTTGTGCATCATCATTTGGATTATGGGATGAAGGTTGGGAAAAATTGAAAAATGGGTTGAACTGGGGCTTTGATGGATCCATTAGAAGTAGAAAATGCAGAGATATTGAAGATTATGAGAGTGAATATGATGGTGTATTTTGAAACACCGAGCCCACACTATATATAAGCGTAATGGTAACCGAAGTCAAGGGGTGAACAGTAGCCGAAGTCACGGGTGAACAGTAGCGAAAGTCACGGGTGAACAGTAGCGAAAGGCACGAGATGAACAATAGCCGAAGTCACGGGTGAACAGTAGTCGCTAAGAGTCACGGGGTGAACAGTAGTCGCTAAGAATTTGATATAAATACAATTATACGTGACCTTATTAACCATAACACTTTAGTTTTTTAAAATGTCTGAGTCTGAGAGTGAGTATTCTTCATCTTCTTC
>NC_037532.1:14450415-14468690 GCF_001531365.2 Cynara cardunculus var. scolymus
TAAAACAATAAATTATATAATTATTATATTATATTATATCATATTTAATCGTTTTAATTAACATTGAATTAAAATAAAACATGTTATTAATTAAAAAATAATTAGAATGTATATATAAATAATTTATAAAATAGTTAATAAATGTTGTAGTGGGGACCATTTTTGAAAGTGTAGATGAATTGCAGGTGTGTAGGTGGTAATTGCAAAAGCTGATGTGACACAGTTGAAAGTGTTATAGGTGAATTGCAGGTGTATGAAAGATAATTGTAAAAGCTGATGTAATACAATTGAAAGTGTAAATGGATTGCAGGGAAGTGGATGGTGTTATCTACCCAAATATTTTCTTGATTCGGATGATGAATATGAATACATAACATAATCTCATTTTGTATTCAAAAGTTTCATTCTTCCTAACCAACACCTCACTTCACCGCCATTTCTTTCATTCGTCCTCAACCATTAACCTCATGCTTACCCACCACATCAACCGCTTTCTCTCCATCCGATCCCCTAAAACCCTTCAATCACTCATAGAGTACCATGCTTACATTATTACTACAGGCCATCACTCAACTAACGTCTTCATTTCTTCAAAGCTCATTTCCCTCTATGCTTACCTCCATAAGCCTGCATCATCTAAACAAGTATTTGATTCTTTTAATGGTTATAGAGACGTTTTCCTTTGGAACTCTATCATCAAGGCTTACTTTTCTAATGGAATGTATCCACAATGTCTCGACTCTTATGCTTCCATGAGGGTTTTGACTACTCTTATGCCAAACCAGTTTACTGTTCCCATGGTTGTTTCCGCTTGCGCCGAGGTTGGGGATTTGGTTCATGGCATGATTGTACATGGCTTGGTGTTTAAAGTTGGTATGTTTGAAGGAAGTTCTGCCATTGGGTCTTCATTTGTGTATATGTATTCAAAATGTGGGCATGTGGACAGTGCACGACAGGTGTTTGATGAAATGTATCTGAGAGATGTGGTTGCTTGGACTTCCCTTGTTATCGGGTATGTGCAGAATGGTGAGAGCGCAAAAGGTTTGAGGTGTGTTTGTAAGATGTATAGAATATGTGGAGAGGATGCGAGGCCAAATTTTAGAACATTAGAAGGTGCCTTTCAAGCTTGTGGCAATTTGGAGGCGGTGTATGCAGGTAGATGCTTACATGGGGTAGTTGCAAAATCTGGACTGGGATGTTACACAGTTGTTCAATCTTCAATCTTGTCCATGTACTCGAAGTGTGGAACACTTGAGGAAGCTTATATGTCGTTTTGTGAAGTTCCTGTGAAAGATATCAAGTCCTGGACATCAATTATTGGTGTATATGGAAAATGGGGATGTATTACACGAAGTTTAGGAGGTTTTATGGAAATGCTTGTTGCTGGGATAGATCCTGACCCAATGGTTGTCAGTTGTTTGATATATGGTTTATCTAACTCTATCTGCATCTCTGCTGGAAAGACGTTTCATGGGTTTATGATTCGAAGACATTATCAGATGGTTCACAACGCATTGGTGTCAATGTACTGTAAGTTTGGACTGATAAGTTATGCAGAGAATGTATTTAATGGTGTGTGCATCCTTGAGGAAGAGGTTTGGAATGCGATGGTATGTGGCTATGGTAAAGTAAAATGTGGAGTGAAGTGTATTGATTTGTTTACAGAAATGCTACATCTAGGCATCAATCCTGATCCTTACAGTTTGGTATCAGTTATCTCTTCATGTTCACAAATGGGAGAGATGCATTTAGGGAGGTCTCTTCACACTTATGCTGTTAAGAGCTTGGTGAAAGAGCATACATCCGTGTTAAATTCTCTCATAGACATGTACAGTAACCTTGGTGAAGTGGCCATAGCAAGGAAGCTATTTTGTAGGACAAATAAGGATATTATCACTTGGAACACGATGATCTCTGCTTATACGCACTGTGGGAATTATGCCGAGGCCTTTTCCTTGTTCAATAAAATGGTATTAGAAGGCACTAAACCTACCACAACAACCATAATTAGCATGCTTTCTGCTTGTGCCCATATGGCATCATTTGAGAAAGGAGAGCAGATACACAAGTACATCGATCAGGAAATGCTTTCCTCGAACTTGACCCTTGCTACTGCATTAGTTGACATGTATGCGAAGTGTGGGCAGCTTGAAAAATCCAAAAACATATTCAACAAAATGACAAAAAGGGATATTATTTCTTGGAATGTGATGATCTCTGGTTATGGGATGCATGGAGACGCCCAATCAGCAATAGATACTTTCCAACAAATGGAGCAATCAAATGCTAAACCAAATGAGCTCACTTTTCTTGCAGTTCTTTCAGCATGCAGCCATGCAGGGCTTGTTGATGAAGGAAAATCTTTATTTGGTAGAATGGGAGATTACTCTCTGAAACCCACACTCAAACACTATGCTTGCATGGTAAATCTTCTTGGTAGGTCAGGTTATCTGCTCGAGGCAGAAAATTTGGTTTTGTCAATGCCAATAGTTCCAGACGGGGGTCTGTGGGGCGCTTTGCTAAGTGCTTGCAAAACCCACAACAATCCTGAAATGGGTATCAGGATAGCAAAGCGTGCTATTGAATGTGACCCAGAAAATGATGGATACTATGTAATTGTTTCAAACTTGTATGATTCCATAGGCATGTGGGAGGAGGCTGAATGGATGAGAAACTTGATGAAGGAAAGGGGAGTGGAAAAGGCTGTTGGTTGGAGTGCAGTGTGATGGTAATCCATTTGCAAGGTGTGATCTCTGTGATTAGATCCACACCTTGCTAAAAAAATTGTTTATAGACCATTGGATTACAGGTACTCTAACTATAAACAATTTTTTTTAGTAAGGTGTGGATCTAATCACAGTAATGGTGCGGAATTTCATTCAATCTAAAAAATACGTTAAGCTTTCATGCCCATGCATTACAGGTACTCTATCTTATACACCATTGGGCATCCTCATTCATAAAGACTTGTAGTACGTAAATGCTAATAATTTTCTTGTTTTATGCGGCAGTTGAGCGTGTCAATATCATGACTGCATGATGATAAAATATTATCATCTCTTGGACTCAAGTGGGATGTCAATAGAAACAACATCAATCAGCAAAGCAGGCACCTCAAAACTTTTTCTTCTCTTAATGTTATCAGAAGTTCTTCCTACTTCTTGCTTATCGCTAGACTGTGTTAAATGAACGGGTAGCGACACGAATGAGTAATATGAAAGACAAGGTAAAAACTCTTAACAGCAACCTACTAAGCATTAAGTATTACTCGTTAATATATAAACTATTAAAATCTCTTAATTACAATTAAATAAGCATGATTTTTGCAAATTGATAATACTTAAACTCTTCCCTCAAGGTTGTTTCAGACGGCAATTCATGCTCTGAAAGTGCCATTTCTTCTTCAAGAGTGATTCATGCTCTCAAGGTGTGTTTCCCGCTCCCAAGGTACCATTCACGCTCATTCCATCTTCTACCCTTCTTGTTATTTGAATCTATTGTTGCTTGAGTTGAAATCGAGAAAACTGTCAAGAAGCTGGTGTTTTTCACGATTCGTGTGTACCCTTTGATTGTTTATTGATTTGGGGTGATATATCTGTTTGCTTTTTTCAGAATTAGGGAGTCGAATGGCAATGATTAATTTATCAAAATTTCTCAATAAAGTTTATTTTTTATGTCAAAAAGTGGATCTAATTATTGTTCTAGAAAGTCTGATGATATATGCGATGATGTTTGTGATGAGGTAAGTTAATCAATTTATAAATTCGTGATTTGCTGAGGGCATTGTGGGTTGAGGTTTTATTTACTGTTTCTGCATTTTTTGATTTTGTTTCTTATGGAAGTGAACAAGTTCAAAAACAAATTCGTATTAGTCCGGTTTTGTTGTGTGGGATTGAGTTCTCTTTTTTGTACTTATTGGACAATTAAGTGTGATATATATATATATATATATATAGTTATATTAGAGGGTCCAGAGTGTAAATGTATCTCTTATATATATATATATATCCCTGATTGTAATCGTGATTACATATACAGTACACAAAATTACCAAGTTTATCTTGGTATCAGAGCCGGCCCTAGACACCCTAGACTGCCGACCACCCTCTCCCATCACAAGGCAACCCTAAAGCTACCGCACCCGTTTTCTACCCTATGGCTGCCACAACTGCGACCTTACAGCTGCCGCCCTACAGTTGCCGACACCCTCTGCCATCACAAGGCAACCCTAAAGCTACCGCACCCGTCTTCTACCCTACGGCTGCCGTACCTTCTGTCCAATGACAATTGTTGCAGCTTTCACTCCAACCGAGAAAACCACCCATAACTCCCACAAGTTTGGTTTCACTTTATCACCAAACAACTATGGCTATTGGAAGACAATGGTTCAAACGTTCCTTGTTACAAACAACCTGTTCGGCTGTGTTGATGGCACCATTTCCTGTCCACCGATGACTATCTCATCATCATCATCTGGAAAAGATGTCGACGGCACCACAGTGCCGCCACCACAACCGAATCCTAACTACACAACATGGGTTTCCGATGATGCACACGTACGAATGTTGATTATTTCTACAATCTCTGAGGCGTCGTTCCAACACGTTCAAGGACTTACCTCCCGTGATCTTTGGCCGTCTCTTGAACGTGCTTATGCTCCTCACACATCATCTAGGGAATACACCCTAAAAACTCAGCTTCTTAAACTAGAGATGAAGCCTGCTGAAACCTCCTCCGCATACCTGACTAGGGCTCAGGAATATGCTGATGCTCTCGCCAATATAGGCGAACCAATGAAAGAAAAAGATTTTGTGATGCTGGTTATCTCGGGTCTTAGAGAAGAATACAACGGGATGAAGTCAACACTCCTTGGTCGCCAATTCCCAACTGCCTTTGCAGAACTTCATGGCCTTCTATTAGACCATGACTACATGATCAAGAAATCTACAACTGACATCTCTCCACCTCAAGCATTCACAACTGTCATGAACAACCGCAACTCAGCGGTTCCTGGTGCCACCTCGTCTACTCCTCAACCGGATCAACTTCAAGCTATTCAGCATCTTCTGTCACAACTTGGTCTTCAAGTTTAGCCTATTAATGCACAACCTGCACACAAGCCTTTTACACCAACAGATCTGGGAATAACCGTGGCCGTGGACGTGATTCTAGACGCGGACGAGGAAACTACAACAACAGAAGTCAAGGAGGAGGTAACTGTAATCAATTTAGTTGGGCTTCTAATCAAAACACTGTTTTTGGCACATGCAACAGGTGTGGGATTGGTCATATCCGGTCTCATTGCCCCAATCGCGACTCTGCTCCTATGAGGACGAGACAACCACCTTCTGCCAACTTTACATATTACCGGTCACAAGCTTGGCTTCCGGATACTGGCTCTAGCCATCATGTTGCACCTCACCTATCTAGCTTCGATAACTCTGAGGCCTACTACGGTGAGGACAACCTTCACGTTGGCAATGGTAAGGGTTTACCCATTCTACACATTGGTTCCTCACAATTTTATTAACCAAACAAAACCTTTTCCCTTAAAGACATACTACACGTACCTGACATAAAACAAAACTTACTTTATGTTATCAAAACTTCAAAATTTCTGTTTTGATAACCATGTGTACTTTGAATTTCACTCTTCTTCTTTGTTGTGAAAGACAAGTTCACACACACTATCCTCCTTACGGGTCCAAGTAATGGTGGTCCCTACTCCTTCCGTCCTCCTCAGCCTCAACCTATTCAGAAAATGTCGTTTTCTACCGCACATGCCTCTTCTCCCACATGGCATAAAGACTTGGACATAGGGGTGAGCAGCGGAACCGGGTACCCGGTTATAGAACCGGAACCGCCGTTTCCGGAACCGGAACCGATATGAGTGGTTCTGGTTCCGGTTCCTAAAATACGGAACCGATTGATAATGGTTCCGGTTCCGGTTCTCAATTTTTCGGAACCGTTACCCGCCGGGTACCCTGTATTTTTCAATTAAAAAAATAATTACTATTTTTTAATACCAAATTTATATTAGATTTACATCTTGAAAGCATGTCATCATCTTCATTCTTCATCTAAATTCTTCATATAGAATGATTTGTATTTTTTTAAATTGTGTGTTCAATTGGATTCATAGTATGTAATCGTTAAACTTTGAACATTTACTATTATAGTATGTAATTGTTAAACTTTGAACATTTTCTATTTGTCTATTATGGTTTGTAATCGTTAAACAATATTTGTAACCATTATTCTGTATAATTTGTATTTTTGCTTATTTATTTAGTGTTTTGGCAATGTTTTATTTTTTATTTCTAAATAACAAAATTTTAATATTTTAAAAAGCGGGTACCCGGAACCGGAACCGGTTCCCGGCGGTTCCGGTTCCGGTTCCAAAAATTTAAGAACCGCTCTAACCGGTTCCGGTTCCAATATCTCAAGAACCGCCGATTCCGATTCCGGTTCCGGTTCCTGTCAAAAAGGGCAGGTACCCGCCTATGCTCACCCCTACTTGACATCCACATCCACAGCTATTGAATTCCATATTGTCTAAATATCATTTACCTTTACAAAATAAGTGTGCTAGCACTTCTTGTGATTCATGTTCTGTTGGCAAATCGTCTAAACTCATTTGTTACCATCTACTTATAAAAGTTCGTACATTTTGGATTTAGTTTTCTGTGATGTATGGCCCCTGCTCCTGTTCCTTCTTTTGATGATCACAATTATTTTCTGTTGTGTGTTGATCATTACTCCAGATTTATGTGGATTTTTCATTAAAACTAAAATATGATGTTTATGCCACTTTTTAACGATTCCTTGCGATGGTTGAAAGATATTTTCAAACTAAAATGAAATATGTCCAGACCGACTGGGGAGGCGAGTTTCGGAATCTCTCCCAATTCTTCTCTCCTCTCGGCATCACTCATCGCCTCTCATGTCCACATACAAGCGAACAAAATGGCTTTGTTGAAAGACGACATCGACATGTTGTTGAAACCGGTCTTACTTTACTTGCTCAATCCCATGTTCCACAACTGTTTTGGCATTTTTCTTTTGACACCGCGATCTATCTTATTAATCGAATGCCATCCAGAACCAGCTCAAACACCTCCCCTTTGAACATGTGCTCAAGCACAAACCCGATTTTTCCTTTCTTAGGGTTTTTGGATGCCAATGCTACCCTCATCTCTGTCCATACAATAAACACAAAATGGACTTCCGCTCTACACTTTGTGTGTTCCTTGGTTACAGCACCGCTCATGGCTATCGGTGTTACGACCCACAGTCTGATCGTCTTTACGTGGCCCGTCATGTTCGATTTAATGAACAATTCTTTCCTTTCCAAACATCTCCTACAACCACTCCAAATCCTTAAGTCTCCACCTATCCCATATCTAACCTCCCACCAGAACTAACACCCTCAACAGCACCTACTGTGCAATCTGTCCCACAAGAAAACAACACCTACCACCACCCCTCCCAATGACCACCCCACGGCCCAACCACCCCTTATCCACACCTATCATCGCCGTTCCAAAGTCACCGAACCAGCCTACCCCTACCCCCCTACCACCGAACAACCCACCCGTACTCGACCACCCACCCTACGCCCCAATCCCAAACAAACCAAACCTTACAATGCCTCCTCATACCATACCCATCATCCTTCCCTTGACATTGAACCGACCACCTTTACCATTGCTATCAGGCACTCTCAGTGGCGTACTGCCATGGCTGACGAGTATTTGGCGCTGATGCGGAATGGTATTTGGACATTAGTACCACGCGTTCCAAATTCCAATGTAGTTGATTGCAAGTGGGTATACAAATTAAAAAGAGACCAAACAGGGGCAATAAAACGTTACAAGGCACGACTAGTAGCCAAAGGGTTTCGGCAGCAACCAAACATTGATTATCAGGAGACATTTAGTCTCGTGGTCAATTCGACCACCATACGTGTTGTTCTATCTCTGGCCGCAACACATAAATGGTCCCTAAGGCAACTTGATGTGCAAAATGTCTTCCTACATGGTGATCTCAACGAGACAGTTTATTTGCAACAACCACGAGGGTTCGTTGACCCGGACAAACCCGATCATGTTTGCCTACTTCACAAATCCTTATATGGATTAAAGCAGGCCCCTAGAGTGTGGTTTCATTGACTTTCTGCGGTCCTTCATTCTCTTGGCTTTCAGGGCTCCAAAACGGATCCTTCCTTGTTTATTTACTCCCACAGGGGCACCATTTTGTACATGCTAGTTTATGTTGATGACATTCTTTTGACAGGAAACAACCCGGAGGCTATTGACAAAGTGGTACAACGTCTTAGCCAATGCTATGCTGTTCAGGATATGGGTCGCTTGTCTTATTTTCTCGGTATTGAAGTAACCAGTCAGGGTCATGATATGATTTTATCACAAGGGAAATACATCCTTGAACTCTTGCAACGCGCAAGCCTGTCTAATGCTAAACCGACTTCATCTCCTATGACCACTAATGCTATTCTTGCTCTTGGTGATAGTGCTACGTTTGCTGATCCAGTCAAGTACCGCTAAATTGTGGGTGCCCTTCAGTATGTCACATTGTCTCGTCCGGATATTACTTTCGCAAGTCAACAAAGTCTGCCAATTTATGCACTCCCCCACTGAAAATCATTGGACGGCAGTCAAACGAATTCTTCGTTACTTGCAGGGCACTGCTGATTATGGTTTACGAATCATGCATGATTCAGGCACAATCCTTCATGCGTACACTGATTCTGCTTACAACTCCCTGACTGGCTTCTCTGATGCTGACTGGGTTGGTTGCCCCGACGACCGTCGATCTACTGGTGGATATGCTATCTATCTTGGTTCAAACCTAGTATCATTGTCTGCACGAAAACAAAGGACTGTCTCTCGGTCGTCAACAGAGTCTGAATACAAGGCTCTAGCCGATATTGTTGTTGGGCTCACATGGCTCCAAACACTGTTGCGCGAACACCGGGTTCCTGTGAAGTTGGTTCCTACTGTATGATGTGATAATCTTGGTGCTACGTATCTTTCAGCTAATCCTGTCTTTCATGCCCGTACCAAGCAAGTAGAAGTTGACTTTCACTTTGTTCGAGAAATGGTTGCGCAACGGAACCATTCAGTTCAGTTTATATCTACAGATGATCAGATTGCAAACGTGTTCACCAAGCCGCTACCTTCACAACTGTTTCTCCTATTACGGTCCTAGCTACAGGTCGCTCCCCGGCCTTAGCTTGCGGGGGAATATTAGACAATTAAGTGTGATATATATATATATATATATAATTATATTAGAGGGTCTAGACTGTAAATGTATCTCTTATATATATATCCTTGATTGTAATCGTAATTTACATATACAATACACAAAATTACCAAGTTAATCTGTACTTTTAAAGTTTGATTGAACCCCATATTTTTTAGGTTGTGATGGCTTTCTTTATTCATCAAAATGTTTTGCCATATGCATCTACTTTTTTACTTGGTGCCTAATTTTGATTTAAAAAATAGGGTTCTTTCTGTTGTGTTTTGTGTATTTGCCTCAAGTTTTGTTAAAGAATAAAAAATCAACAAAAATGATGCATTTTCTTTTAATACTTTCTGCTGGAAGGAAACTTTGAATTCACAAACAGGTTCTCAAATTTTCCATCTTTTTTTGAAGTATATAATATTTATATACAGCAAATTAACTCACCCACTCTCCTCACCAAAGGTTTGCACCTCTGATCTCCTGGAAAGTTGGGGCTTTACATACCGCTAGGCCAAAGGTCCTTTGGTAAATTTTCTACCATATAATCAAAGAAGCTGTGATATCGAGGAGGAATACTTGGTCTTTTATACCCTTTATCATGTTATGCATAATGATTTTGGGCCTTCGGGCAGCAAACTTCATGTGGTCCATGCTTATGCTCTTGAGATGCTTTTCATCATCCTTACAGCATTCTTGCTTGGAACCTTAACGAAACTGTACATTCGATTTGCAAGATATTGGAAGATCTTCAACAATGTCGAGCGTGGGCTAGAGTTGAAGACAATCATCTTCTTGTTCGTGTTTGGTTCCAACAGGCTCTGTATGTTCATGGATAGAAAATCTCCTACTTCTCGTTGCCGTTGTGGGAGTCACCACCCAAACCTTCCCATGAAATTCCACACCATCATCATGAAATGCGTTGATGGACAATCTTTGCCGGCTTCATGGTTGAGGAACTTGAGAATTCCCAAGGCGTGTTTTTTATGCAGTGTTATTCAGTAATGAAGTGGACCTCCTTGCAATAAGATGGCATGCGTTGTACCCTTATGTTAGAGAGTTTGTACTCCTCGAGTCAAATTCAACGTTCACAGGATTGCCTAAGCCACTGATCTTTCACAGTCTTCACTGCTCGTGCTTGCAGAAGGTGCAGATACACTTGTCATATTTTATGCCACATTCTTATCTTCTGGTATATATAAGATTGAATTTGTTTCTTTTTGTTGAAACTCTGCTACCACTTCCCAAAATTCCAATTGATAATAAACAATAGATTCTGGGATGCGATTGAGGAGTGAAGATCCGGCCGCCATGAACTTTTTTCTTAGCATTCAGAACAAGGTGACAGAACTGAAGGATGCTTTTTAAGATAACGAGGCAAAGTCGAAGTAAACGAGTATGTATTTCATTAATTATATTTATGAGAAGTAAAAGTGTATGCATCTCATTGATTCATATTTACTTCTTTTATCTTGGAAAGGTGTCCCAACCTCCCAGGCTATGCCTGGACTAATCCCATGCAAGAAATCAACCCTGATAAACTCAATGGCCACATTGTTGTGTACGTCTGAAATCGAACCCTAGCATGGGATATTCCACCGCATCCCCCTGGACCTCAACCACTACGCCACAACCCTTGTGGTTTACTTCTGTTTTTACTATCAATTGATTTTATCTTCCGTTGTAACCTCATTTGCTTCATGTGCGGCAGATGGAGTTCATGCTTGAAACCATGTTTGACATGAAGAACAGCAAAAATGGACTAAGCGGCTGTTTACCAAACGCTTACCAGAGGGTCAACACTCTCACTTGCCTTATGGGGTAATATTCCTTGCCATCAAAATGGATTGATGGTATGCGTTTATAATCCGGTAAGCACCTACCGGGTAAGAGTCATCATCCTCACTTACCGGGTAAGATTCTCGATCCTAGCCTTCTCTCTTATAGGGTAAAATGCTAGGTCCTTGTGTTCATCCTCTAAGTAATTGAAGCGGTAAGCAATTGCCAAAGTAAATGTTTGGTAAACGGCGCCTAAGTGGATACCTTACAGCATATCCGCATCAAGATGTGGCTTCAGAAGGTCATTATAATTCACTATTTTCTTATATTCCATTTGGATGGTCATAATCCTAAAACACTTCTTTTTTCATTTTGTTGTGCATTCCTAATTGGCTCATGGCATGCACTTATCTGTTGCTTCTACTTTTGTTTTAGGATATAACGATACTCCCTCCTTTCTATTTGAATTTCAAGCTTGGTATGGATATATATTAAATAAACCAAACTAAACGAACTCGGTATATCTCACTCGAAAGTAGGAATGCACGCAGACCTGTCGTCTACCCCAAATAGTAGAGTGGTTGTTTCTACGAATTTCAAACCCGAAAGTAAAAAATAAAAGGGTTTTGGTAAATGGAACTGCTCTTTTTGGTAGCTAAATATCTTCATCTTGCATACTTGTTTTGTCATGATATTGTAGGATAGAGAGATCATGTGAGTCCTTGTGGAGTGCTGCCAGCAGGAGAAAGTATTCAACAAGTACTTTTGTGTTCTGGCTTCAAAGTTATACATCCATGACAAGAACCACAAGTTCACCTTTCATTTTATATCTGCAACAATTCTCAAAACACTTAGAAATTAGAAATCAAGAACTAATTTGTACCTTTGTAATGTGTAGTAGATGAGTTTATTCATCAGTTTCCAAATTCGAATTTGATATCTTGAAGCATTCTCAAGTTCGTATAACATTAAAATTTTAAGCATCAATGTCAGATTACTTGAATATTTTTCATGGACCTCGACCATCAGAATGCATCTCTTTTAGCACATAGGTAAGGTCAGAAGTATCTCCCCTTTGCACGTTTTTCAGAAGCCAGAGATCTTCACGGAAACGACCACTCTCCTCATTTGATTTGGGTTGTAATGTCAGAAGTATTCAAACGCTAGTAGTTATCCCAAGACCTTTACCAAATTGAAAATGTTTAGAATGGATGTAATGCTGTTCAATTCAATTTTTGTTGGTAAACTCAGGGGTTGTTTGCTACCTCTTACCCTGTCAGAGCCCTCTTACGCTGTCCATTACGTTGACCAAGATGCTGACCTGCTAAGCTAAGGGAGGGACTCTTACCTCTGTCCGTAACCTTTTATCTAGTTAACATATACCCAATTTGTGTTGGTAATATAATCTCTCTTTTTCTCTTTCACGCGCATTTGGTACATGGGACGGGACAAGACAAGACGGAATAAAACTCACTGTCCCACGTTTGGCGTGACATAGGACAGGGGCAAGAACTGGGATAAAGTGGGGCAGCATGGGACAAAAAAGACTTTTTCTTGTTCTACCAAAATAGGTGTAACAAGATGGGACAAGAATGAGACATAAACTAAAATATTACTAATATACCCTAGTTTGATGTATAATCTTAATATGGTATTTGTTTTAATCGTCATCACCGCTAGTTTTGGCCTCCGCCGCCACCGGAGGTCACCAGTAGCAGTAGCAGTAGC
The DNA here is from genome assembly GCF_001531365.2 of Cynara cardunculus var. scolymus. NCBI lineage: Eukaryota > Viridiplantae > Streptophyta > Magnoliopsida > Asterales > Asteraceae > Cynara > Cynara cardunculus. The sequence continues at coordinate 14,463,190 of NC_037532.1, forward strand.
AGTAGCAGTAGCAGTAGCAGTAGCAGTAGCAGTAGCAGTAGCAGTAGCAGTAGCAGTAGCAGTAGCAGTAGCCACCTCCACCTCCACCTCCTCCTCCTCTTCCACTACAACATCCTCCACCTCCTCCACAACGACCGTCCAGCATCGTCAATCGCAACCTCTACCATAGTTGACCACGGACCATCAATGTCCATTGCCATCACCACTACTGTCGTTCGCCACCTTTAACTCCTCTACTACAACCTCCTCCTTCACCACCTCCACAACCACCGTCGACCACCGACTACTACCGTCGACCACCGACTACTACCGTCCACTGCCACTTTTACAATCGCCGTCGGCCACCGACCGCCACCACCCATTACCACCAACACTACCACAGTTGGCCACCTCCAAGTCCTATACCGCAACAACCTCCTCCATGACCTCCGTTGACCACCGACCACCACCGTCCATTGCTACCCCTGTAACCATCATCAGCCACCGACCACCACTGCCCGTTGCCACCACAATTACCGTTATTGGCCACCTCCAACTCTTCTATTGCAACAACCTCCTCCACAATCTCCACAATTGCCGTCGACCATCGACACCACCGTCCATTGCCACCTCACCTCCACCATAACCACCACCACCACCACTATCTTCACTACATGAGCCACAACTACCTCCTCCACCGTTGTCAACCACCACCACCACTATTTATATGAAAATTGTGTAAAAATATTTATAAATTAAATTCTTTAATTATTTACTTTATTTGTTTTAGTTATAAATATTAGATAATATTTAAAATCATCAAATAAGTTTTGGGGGTAACTTGTCTAAGTTCTGTCACGTCCAGTTCTAGTTGTACCAGACAAAAGATATACACTTGTTCTATCCAGTCCTACCCTCTTGTCCTGTCTACTTTTGTCCAGTTTTGCGTTGTCCAGTCATGTCTACGTACCATACGCAACCTCAGTATTGCATATGGGATCACTGCACCGAACTGGAATCAATGCAGCTAATCAGATCGATGCACCTGGCAGAACTCATTGCAGAGATGGTGGTCACTTTTACGCTCTCCCTAGCAGTCTTGAAGAAGGTGGACACCTCAACCAGTTCTAGGAAAATGATGCATTTTAGTTTCTTTTTGGAGGCCGTTTTTGAGTACCCAAATAATGTCATTTAGAACATATTCAAGCATATAGTCGGTGCTGGCCATTACGAAGCCTTTCAAACGGGGATCGAGATTTTCCGTAGAGAGGTATGTTTATGGGCAAGTGAAAAACCTTTTGTAGGGAAACACAGAATTGCCAAGAAAGAGCCCTTTGAGTCGAAATGCTCCAACTTTAAGCTATCTTTTATGTGTTGAAATGGGTGCACAAAACCCTGTAGGCAGGGGTTTAATTGCTTTTAAGATAAGTAAGAGCATGATGTTCTTAAGATCCTCCATTTTCTACTTCTTCGTGTACATCAAAGCCAATCTAACAAAAATAGCAGTAAAACTTCATAGTGAATGTTTGCCAAATAAGTCTTATCTTCCCATTTTATATTTACAGATAGAGGTATAGATGGATACATCAGAGTAAGATTATAAGTCGTAGTTATCTGGTTGTAACGCATCTTTGCTTATGATTAACGAGAATTAACAGATTCCTTTTTTGTTGTTCTATTTCGTTTTTTCTATAATGAATATCTTCTTTTAGCAATTTAATTAATCACTTCTAGTTCTCTTTGTTCTATAATGTTATTCCTTTGTGTATTCTTTTAGCTAAGTACACGTGGTTTTTTAGCCATGAGTGGCTGAAGTCTTTAGCTTGGGTGTGAGACAAAAATGAGATAACAAACCAAATGGAAGTGGGCATTGTGATGTTCCATTATTTCATTTGAGTTTATAAAAAAAAGAAAATACTTCTTGACAAGTTAATCACTTGCTAAAATGTTAAAGCACAGTAGCCTAGAAGCAAGCCCCTTAGAACTCGTCAACTTGATTGACTTGGGATGTAGACTTGAGAGGATTACTTTAAACACAAATATTTGTACACTTCACCTAAAGTTTATGTCCTACATAGAGATATGGAGACTTGAAAAACAGGTTTAATGTTGTAAAGTAGGTGGCGGTTAATGTTGTAAAGGCTTGAGAGAGTATCTGTAAAGTAGGTGGCGGTTAACTATTATTTTTGAAATACTGATCGCCTGCTTGGAAATTATGTTTTTATCTAATCCGAATCTTATACCATTGCTTCATTTTACATTATGTCAAACACGCTTAGTTGTAAACTCACTATGAAACAACTTCAACGAATTGAAGTTAGTTTTTCAACTTGAGATATTGCAACTTAAGATACTTGTTCCCGTGTAAAACGATACTACGTCTTACCATTTTATTACTTGAAAAGAGAGAGTGTTGAGACATGTATAGGTGCATGTGTTACCACTTAGGGGCCGTTTACCAAACACTTGCCCAGTAAGCATTTATCAGTAAAATTTAACACTATCACTTACATAACGGGTAACATTTTAGTCAACAAAAACGCATCGTATGCATACAATTTATCCGGTAAGCGCTAATTATGGTAAGAATCATCGCCCTCGCTTAGAGGGTAAGACTCTCAATCCTTGCCTTGCTCTTACCGAGTAAGATTCTTGGTCCTACCATATTCATCCGATAAGATTATGTGACTTCGTAAGCACTTACCCGAATAAACATTTGGTAAATGGCCCCTTAGTCTTGTAGATATACGATATCTAGCACATCTGCCCTCAATGGTTTTCTTGTGAAGGAAACCAACTTCTTTTCTCGAGCGAGGGTTTAAAAAAACCATAGGTCTTGAAAACCTGACAAACAAACAGAGGAGGATCAAACCTAAGATGGTTGGGGGCAACATTGGTGGCAATGGGTGGCGAGGGGAGCCGATGGATGGTGAAGGGCGACAATGGGGAGCCGATGGCAGTGATGGGGAGCCAATCATTACTATACGAGACACTTTTACAAACGGAAAAATCCTTAGCTAAAAGTCAGATCCATCGATGATCCGTCGGTGAAAGTCTATCGGAAGAAACATCGTAGAAAAAGGCATCATATACGGGTCACCAGTGGATCACCAATGGATAACATCCCTAGCGCATATCCCCGACGGTTTATAAAAACAATTACTTACGGATGTCGGTAACTTTGAATTTATTAGAATAATATTAAAAATACGTAATTCATGTATAATCAAACTCTACCATACAAAACCAAATTAGAATTTGTTTTTACAAATTAATCCTACAACGATTGGCAAAATGAAACAACAATCAAAGGGTGGGTTGGCCTCCAGTCAGCGTGGCAGGCAAATTGAGAGAGTCGTCATATATAGTGGAAGCATCAGATCTTTCAACACCTCATATTCCTTTGTGCTTATTTGAGCATCATCAAGAACCTGTTTTAACCATAACCAAATGCTTAGAAGATCCCCAACACAAATCAAATGATTTCATCCATAAAATTAATGTTGTAAATTTTCAATGTTAAGTAACAAATCGAATGCCCCAAAAAAATTACTGAGCTTTAAATCGAGTTATATATCATAAATAGACAGCTTATGTTATGTTGCATGCTAAATTGGTTGTCTTCGATTCTTTGACATTGATGCAGCTAAGGTATTACATGATAAGATGCAAAGAATGACCATTAATCTATGCCTATGGGTCTTGGTATAAGAACTTATATATATATATATATATATATATATATAGAGAGAGAGAGAGAGAGAGAGGGGGGAGAGGGAGAGGGAGGGGATCAATTGTAAACCATCCTCATTTGTGAAAACCTTATAAATGAATTTCATCTATCCATTTTCTTGATTAATAGTCAAGATTAAATGAGTTTATATTAGGAAATTAAAAAAAGAAAAATAAAAGTTTAATTTTTAATTAAAAAAGGGGTAAATTTGTCAAATCCACAATATGATTAGAGGCTAGAGCCATATTTATCGAGGGTTTCCTTTATTCAAAGATCCTTTAATGAAACAAAATCCACAATAGTTTCCTTAATGAAACAAAATCATTATTTTAAAAACTCTATATATCATTTTATAATTACAAAGACTCTAACAAAAAATGTTAGAATAATCTGAAAAGTTATATGTTTGATAAAAGTTATCTTCATTTTTATGTTTAAATATTATAAACAAAATAACATCCATCTTAAAAATAGATCCTAGTAAGGACCAATGAAACTAGGTATATCCTAATAAATGATGAAACATAAAACATAGTTTAATCAACAAAAAATAATGAAACATTTTAAATACGAAAGCAATGATTTTGTTTCATTAAATGAATGAATGAAACTGTTTCACCGTTTAGGGAACGAATTGTTTCATTAAATGAATAAATGAAAGTGTTTCACCGTTTATAAAAACTGAAAAATTATATGTTAGAATGGATGAAACTGTTTTACCGTTTAGAGAACGAATTGTTTCATTACAAAGATTCTAACAAAAAATATTAGAATAATCTGAAAAATTATATGTTTGCTAAAAATTATCTTCATTTTATGTTCAAATATTATAAACAAAATATCATTCACCTTAAAAATAGATCCAAGTAAGGACCGATGAGATTAGGTATATCCTAATAAATTTTGAAACATAAATCATACTATAATCAACTAAACATAATGAAACCTTTTGAATGCTAAAGCAAACTTTTTGTACCATTAAATTTCACGAATGAAACTGTTTCACGTTTCATCTAACGAACTCACGTGCTTCCTTGTCACCTACAATGAGTTAGGTATATCCTAATAAATTATGAAATATAAAACATACTATAATCAACTAAAAATAATGAAACACGTTGCAGACTAAAGCAAATATTTTGTATCATTAAATCAATGAATGAAACTGTTTCACCGTTTATAGAACGAACTCACGTGACTGCCATTAAAGAAAGACCGATTGTCATGGAGGGTTGAACGATGAAACATATAAAGAATGAAACATTTTTTAAAATTTAATGAGACATTTTGAAATTTGAATATTTTTTTATTTAATGAACGTTTTTCATGCATAAAACGTTCCGAAATATTGTGAAATTGTTTGCTGGTCATTATTGAACATGAAATTAGTTTCATTACTCAAAGTACATATATTTTTCAATGAAACGGAACACAAGTTTCATATTCTACTGTTTTTAGAATTCATATTTTTTATAAAATATAATGGTAAAAAATAATAAAACATATTAATGATAAAAAATTTATATTAAGAAGAAATCATTTACCTCCTTCTATATAAAACGTTTCCATTATTACGTTTCCAAAATTAACAGTATTTATTATCTTCCAATATTAATCAGTATACAATCAAATGACCATTATAGCCTTACTTATTAAAATTAAAGAAAAAAACAGAATTTTTCTATTGGTCGAAAATTGTTTGCATAGTTTTCATGAATTAGGCGGTTTGTGACGTAACCCGCCTCTCTCTCTCTCTCTCTCTCTCTTTATATATATATATATATATATA
>NC_037532.1:14469750-14487129 GCF_001531365.2 Cynara cardunculus var. scolymus
AATACATTTATTTATAAAATTAATTGAATTTTCGGGCCGGGCCGGGCCGGTCCATAGTCGGTCCCATAACCGGTCCCGGTCCCGGTCCCGGTCCCGGTCGGTCCTGGTCCCACGAAACTACCAAAAACCTCAACCGGTCCCGGTTTTCGGTCACATAACCGGTCCTTACCGGTCCCGGTCCCGGGCCGGGCCGGGCCCATTTGGCCATCTCTACTCTCGGGTGCGACACTTTCACCGGCCCTTTTGCCCAATATCATCTGACGCCTCCTTCTCTACTCATCTCCGGTCACTGGCCACCGCTGGTTCTTGTTCTCTATCCATCTCCAACCACTGGCCATCATCTCCTCAACTCTCACCTTCACCGGTCCGACTCCTTGTTGAACAACTCAGATCGGTTTCGGTTTTTCATATCCCAAGAGATATGGTTTCTGCACACCCAAATTGGTTTCAATTTTTGGTTTATGTTCAGATCTCATTTTAGATCGGGGACGTGACCTAGACCTTGCCAGAGATGTAACCCAAATATCATCGGAGATGTAACGCATAAGATGTAAGGTTTTTGGACGTAAACTAGATCTCTTTGGAGATGTAACGTCGAGTGTAATACAGTGATATCACAGTTGTATTCATCAACCAGATTTGGTATCATAGTGTGTATTACAATGCATTTTTGTCGTTATACGAAGTGTATCACAATATATTTTTGTTGTTTTACAAAGTGTAACACAATACATCAGACAATGTTGCTTTACTAAGTGTATCACACTGTGTTTTTCATTATTTTATGAAGCGTATCACAGTGTTCATCATGTGTTTTTTACCGGAATAAGATTCGCCAAAATAAAGTTTGACAAAGAGAGGAGAAAGGATATATAAAGATTTTTAAAATACTTAAAATGTCTTCCAAATAAAATTTTAAGTCAAATTACCAAAATTATTATTTTCCTAATTTCACCATTAATTTAGGTTGAGATTGGATCTCATAGTTATCACAAACTGACCGATTCTCCCTTTAATAACCCCCTCTGTGTGTGTATATATATATATGTGTATATTATAAACTTTCTTCATAGAAATTAGATAAAATGGGAAAAGATTTATTATAAAATATGAATTAAAAAAATTTATATCTCGTTGCATCGTATGAGTAACAGATCCAGAAATATAATCTAGGGTCGTCATCTTAAATAAAACAAAAGATAATAAGCATATACAGATATTATGTCAATAGAAACATTCAATCGTAAAAAATAAATGTATGCAACTATATTACAGATGCGGAACACTGACCCTTACAAAATCAACAATTTTACTATACTGTCAAGATTCGAACAAAATTAGCTGCATCATCAAGATTCAAGCAATTAGAAGCGTGAAGACTAAAGTACCAAGTAATCAAGGATTTAAAGTAATCAATTCAGCACTTTAGCTATCAAGTTAAGCCCACTACTGCTGTATGTATATTAGTATGCCATTGCCAACATCACATAGTTTGCTAAAGAATGTGAAGTAGGTGCATCAATAATGATTCCTAAGTTACAAAATACAAGCACATTAGAACATATACCAACAAATAAGCAATTTACAACACAATATCGAGATAAAGTACATTGATCCTGTCTATAAAACCCCGAAATCAGTAGAGAATATGAACGCTTACAACAGAAAAGTAAATTAACGTTGGCAGCAAAGCAAGAGAGTTTCCAATTTGTACGATTGCAATCTGAGAGGCATTAAGCATATAAATATATTACAACTTGTTTTCTTGTCCCATTTTTTGGTTTATTTATAAAAGGAGTCCTACTTGAAACACAATGACAAAAATATGGTTTAATCTTTTTCTCTAACCAACCATCTATATTTCTCTTCATTTGCCAATCTTCTTCTCCCCACATAGCTTTCTCTTGTCACATACATCATATATACATGCATACATATATATATACATATGTGTGTGTGTGTGTGTGTGTGTCTTAACCCATATGGATATCAACCCCTAAATTCCAATTTCTTGATGGAATATCAAAAAAGATAATTGGTATGGAGAAGATAGCAAACTGCTGTGAAACCATTTTGGGTTCAGATCAAAGCACCCTGTTAGGACATACTGATATAAAGAGCAAATTAAGATCCCATTCAGATAAGACTGGTCTTTGAACATCCCATTCAGATAATAGTAATTTTCAGAACATTTTAGATTTTTATAAACACTAGGGGGAGAGGAACACACAAGAAGATGAATTTTGATACAAACAAGTAGAGAAGAATAACATGTATGTACGTACATACCAACAAGTCATCTTCCACCAGATAACTCAATGGCATCTTGATTGTAGATGGAGTCTTCTCCCCAGTCAAATCTTCTTTGTAAACGATCATACTCTTGCCTACGTGTAACTTCAACATTCTGCCATTCTTCCCACCGTTCAGCAAGCCCTTCTCCTTCCAGCATTCTCACCACTTCTGACATGGCTGGCCGCTCCTCTGGTGACCCTTGGGTACACAACAATGCTACCTTTATCATCATCTCCACTTCTTGCATGTTGTACTTCTTATTCAGATTGTGATCCACGATGCCATCCAACCTCCTTTCCCTTTCTAGTTTCTTGACCTTCAGAAAGAAAAAACAATAATTAAATAATATTCTATATGAAAAATATAATTGGGAAATAGAAAAATGTGTTATCTTTACATGGTCAAGCAACAACACATCATCTTCTTCTTCAAGGCGTGAAAAATCTATCGCCCGTTGTCCTGTTACAAGTTCTAGAAGCATGATCCCGTACCCAAAAATATCCGTCCTTTCTGATGACTTCCCAGTGGACAGGTATTCAGGAGCTATGTGACCCATTGTCCCACGAACTTGAGTAGTCACATTAGTCTTTCTCACATCCACCAACTTGGCCAACCCAAAGTCACCTACAACAGCTTCAAAATCTTCATCAAGCAATACATTAGCTGCCTTAACATCCCTATGGATTATTTTAGGACTGCAATGTTCATGAAGGTATTCCAATCCACGAGCAGTGCCTAAAGCTACCCTCTTCCTTGTCTCCCAATCTAAAACAGCCTCTCCAGGTTTAAGTTCTACAAAAGACCATCCATCAGAGTCACAGAAAGAAATCAAAGCAGCTACAAGAATGACAAATAAAGGTCGTAAATACCTCGTAGGCGGTAGGCAACACTCAAGTTCTGCATGTAAGGATACACCAACAAACGTTCCGTAGGTGTGGTGCAAAACCCAATCAGACGTAAGAGATTCCTATGGACAGCCACACTTATCATCTCCACTTCACGCTGGAATGCAGCATCCCCACCAGGACTCTCATAATCAGTTAACCGTTTCACAGCAACTTTTGTATTGTCTGCAAGGACTCCTTTATAAACCTTTCCAAAACCTCCTTGTCCAAGTACATTTCTCTCGTTAAAGTTATCCGTAGCAAGCTGTAGTTCCCTCCATGCAAATCGCTTCAGTTGACCAAATGCAATTCTACGGTCAACTTCCCCTAAATCATGACCAAACACAAGTTAATTTACATGAGAAGAAATATAACTCAATACTCTAACAAAAGTATTAATTGTCAAAATTACTCAATATTTGTATCCCTGACTTTTAGGTGTGAGATATTGTATTATGATTTGAGTATATCAAGTGCTTACTTTTCCGGGATCCTCTTAGCTCAAGGAGTCTAGTTTCCATATTTACTAGGCTGTAAATCAGTAAATCCCTAGATTAGTAGGTTGTGCATACAATTCTGCTGAAAGAGAAAATGGTGGTTTGTATTTTTTTGTTGATGATCATACTCATTTATATTGGGTTTACTTGTTGAAAGAGAAATCTAAGGTCTTTGAAGAAAAGGAGGAATTTGAAGTTAAAGATTTAGGAACTCTATTGGAGTTGAAGCCTACACTGATGCAGACTAGGGAGGCTCTTCTATTGACAGAAGGTCCACAATAGGGCATCACACTTACGTTTGAGGAACCTTGGTGACTCTGCCCCTAAGCATAGTTGGTTTCGGGGTGGTACACTTGCACAAATAGGTGATGGTTCGAGTCTGCTAGCTGCAGTGTGGGAGTTACAACTCCTTTGGGGATTTGAGCTCTGTGTGGGCACTGAGCTCTTAAGCCTGTCAACTAGTGGGCCACTGTGTACCTAATTTTCCTCACATGATGCTCTTGGGGCGTGGCGGTGTGGATTAAGTCGGGGTTGCCAGTTACAAACCCCTTTTGGCACAAACTTGGTGACATGGAGTAAGAAGAAAACAGTAGTTTCTCATAGTAGTGCAGAAGAAAAATATAGAGCTATGACACATGGCATTTCGGAGATGATTTAGATACAAAAAAAAGAATCATGGAAGAATTAAATCTTCCCATAGGAGGTCCAATAGAACTTCTTTTTTGTGACAAAAGGCAACCGTGAACATTGCAAACAACCCCAACATGTAGAACTTGAAGACACCTCATTAAGGAAAAGATTGAAGCTGGAATTGTCTACATGCCTTTTCTTCCAACTTCGAAACAACCACCTAAGGGTTTAAATGGTGGAATGTAAATTCCTTGGGTTATAGCAAGGAATTCCAATTCCTTCCTCTCTTCTTTTAAGAAAAACAGTTATCCTCTTATATTTACTCCATTCTCTTCCATCGCACTATGATGGTTGTCACCACCACCCGTTACCACTGTCGCATTCACCCCAACTACCATTATCACCTCGCCTTCACCCTCACCATCACCTTCACCACCACCGTCACCAAAGTCATCACCACCGTCACCATTACCGCCACTCACCACCACTATTACATTCAATGAACCAAACAAACAAATTATAAAGGGAAATTTTGGTAATTTATTACTAAGTTTTTATATTTCTTAAGTTATATTTAGCGAACCAAACAAACAAATTATAAAGGGACCTTTTGGAAATTTATTACTAAGTTTTTATAATTAAGTTATATTTAGTGAACCAAACAAACAAATTATAAAGGGAAGTTTTGGTAATTTATTACTAACTTTTTATAATTCTTAAGTTATATTTAGCGAACCAAACAAACAAATTCCAATTCTTTTAACAGATTTCATTCCAATTCTAGCCAACCAAACGCATGGTCGAACCTGATTAAATTCCATTCCAATTCCTTCAGATTCCAATCCTTTAACAGATTCTAATTCCGACAGATTCCATTCTGTGAACCAAGCGCCACGTTATTAGCGTTGTCACCAACTCCATATGGACACATAGGTAAGCATTTGGACAACACTACATAACTAAGATCAATACTAGGACCAATGATAAAGCAAGACGTGTTTAAAGCTGGAAAATATGCTTGAAAATTTGGATAGCAGCCGGTACTTTCGAACCTCAAATCTGAATGACGTGATGATTATTTCACACATGAATAGTAGCGGTTTTGAGTCTCCCATTCATGATAGATCTATTGGTACAATAGTGATCATATATCCAACAGTTACCCCTAACCTGATTGACATCTTTTACTGGGGTATTTGGCTCTTTGGGTATTTGTAAGCTTATAAGGTATTAAATTGATTTCACTTTGGACAATAGCATCTGCCTTCCTAAATTTGTGGAGGTTAGAGACATGCTACTTGACAAGTAAATTTGAGGACATTGTGCTTTCTACTTTCTAGCATAAATGGGACGCACTTCCTCTCAAAAAAACTTTTTGCAACACAAACTATTTGCATGGAATAGGAGAAGATATATTTTTTAAGAAACAAATAATATCTTTTCAACTTTATTATCTATATTAAAGTTATTTTTAGTTTAGACCACTAAAATCAAAGTAGAGTTAAAAATGATCTTAAACCATATGCCGACTTGCATTTTTCTTCTTTCAACATATGATTTTGCATTGACAACGTCATATTCGTCCCTCTCACCGCCCGCACTTGTGTTAGAGATTGTCCACTAAAATAATCTTGTGTAATGCACATCAATTTCGAGGGTTTGATAGTCCACTTGTTATATTGGCTATAATCATATTTAAATCAATTTGTCTTTTGTTTACTTTTACTCCAGCCCAATTATTCTCCATCTTTCGTCTATGTCCACTAGAGAAAAAGTATATGGATAAAATAAAACCCACATAAGAGATGATACAACATTCGCATGTCCTCTGTTTAGGAGAACCTTTTAGCATCTGAGTCATCTCCATCACCTTCTTTCGTTTTTAATTAAACCTTCGTTGTAATATTCATAGCTGCAGTAGCTGATTCGGGAACTTTTCAGAATGGATAATGGAGGATGTTGATGGTGGCAACTCATGGCAAGGTGGGAAGACAGGAAAGGAGAGTGATTGGATTGCAGGACCAGTTTTTGTTGGCTACTTTTGTTGTGACATGTTATACCCTGGGTACTGGACACAAGTGATTAATGCACTGTTACAAGTGGATAATGCAGAGATTGTGAGTAGCTTTAAGTAGTATAAATAAAGGTGGTGAGAGGTGAGAGGAGAGAAGGGGATCGATTAGTTTGTTGATTGTAGTTCAGCGGGAACATTGAGGAGAAATCGAAACTTAGAACCAAGATTTTAATCGAAAATTACGCTTTTTGATCACCAAGTGTGTATTAATTATATCAGAGCGGTGAGATCTGAAAATGACAAGGAGCATGTTGTCAAGAGTAGCAGGAAATTAAAGGCAAATTGGGGACGGTGATCTTGAAAACATGTGATAAAGGACCTCCAAATCCAATCTTGAAAACGTGTGCTAAAGGAGATCAGAGGCAGAGAGCAGCCAATTTGTAACAATTAAAGGACAAGGATTTGAAATGGCAACTTATGAAGGATCCAATCCAGACAGCTGATTTTTCAAGCTGAAAGGTACTTTATTCTAAACCGTCCCACTGAGGAAGAACAAAATGAAGTTTTGCTTGTGTCATTTCGAAGGAGATGCATGCATTATGGTGATTCAATGGGACAAAAGAAGGCCATTCACATGTTGGGAAGAGTTGCAATTAATGTTGCTTAAGCAACTCCAAATCCACGGCGGATGGTTCTCGACGTGAGCAGTTTGTGTTTCTCAAGCAGAACTAGTAGACGATTATCGGTGCAAGTCTGAGTTCCATTTGATGTTTTCTATTAATCGGAGTGAGACGATGAAATTAGCTTTGAGGACGAAGGAAAAGAAGCAAATAATTGGCAAGAATCAATATAACTTAGAACATGGGAAACGAAAAAGTAATTGAAGGATTGAGGGAATCTAAAATACCAGGGGATCAAGAAAGCGAATTAGGAATGAGAGAGACGCATCAGAGAGTGGAGGTGCATTTGAATTCGGCAGTGGCTTTGATAATTCCGAAAATGATGTAAAAGTGGTGGGGATCATTGAAGAGCAAAAAATGTGGTGCTGATAGATAGTGAAGCAACACACAACTTCATTTCAAAGAAGGTGGTATCAAAATTAAAGCTGCCAACAGAGGTGAGGGAATGCGGTATTACAATGGGAACATGCATCATCATTAAAGGATAGAGGGTTTGTGTGTATTTGCAATTGCAGGGATAGAAGTACCAAAGAAATTTCTACCAATTGAGTTGTGTAATTTAGGGGCTGTTTGTTTACCTCTTAATGGTTCCATTAAGAGACAGTCTCTGTATCGCTAAGAGGTGAATCTTGTTTGGCAAAAAAATGTCTGCATCTTAATGGTTCTAAAATCCTTTGAATGATTTTGTATTATGGGTCTTCCTTAACCATTCAGCACCCTAATTCCATTGTAAACAATTACTGAACAATTATATTTCATTTTGCACTATATCATGAGAGCCTTTTAATCATTCTGATCACTTAATCATTCTGCACCAAACCATTCAACAACTGTCAAACAGCCCCACTTGATTTTGGGTGTCCAATGGTTAGAAACTTTGGGCGCAACATACAGTCATACACTAATTGGAAAACCCAAATTACAAGGATCAAAATGAGTTCAAAGTAGGCAACATTGAAGAGGAATTCAAATTGGGAGGGAGTCTCATGTCATTGAACGTGATTAGGAAAAATATTTGATAGGAGGGTCATATGGTGTTAGTGGAGTTGGGATTGGTAACAACTCGAGAGCAAAGCGAGAATATCGAACCACAGGAGTTAAGAACCATGCTGGAAGAGAATAGGGTGTGTTCAATTGTCTTAAAGGTTTGCCACCTGAAAGAGGTAAAGGAAGTTATATTATTCAGTAAGAAGACAGTGAACAGGCCAATGTATAACCTTATAGATTTCCTCATTACCCAAATATGAGATAAAAATTGATTAATGAAATGATAGAAAGGGATCCGTTGTAAAAGTAAGGTGATAGTCGAATGGCTGCAGCCACAAATAATAATTGGATGACAATATGACATGGATTTATAGGTCTTTTGAGGTATTATCGCAAGTTTTTTTGGAAAGGGGACAACACCTCTAGCAAGGTATTATCACAAGTTGATGGCTGGGTTTGGCAATATAGTAGCCCCTTTTACGAATTACTTAAAAAAATCAACCGTGTACATTTCAGGAGTTTAAACATGCATTTTCAACTGTGCCTGTGTTGAGGTTACCTGATTCCAATCAAGGGTTCAGGATAGAGATGGATGCAGTTGGTTATGGTTTGGAAGACGTAAAGATGCAACAAGCAAGACTGATAGCTGACTTTAGTGAGCTGTTGGGTAAGCAATCATGCCTGAAGTCTGTTTATGATAAAGAACTCAGGATGATGCTGTTGGCGGTGAGAAAGTGGAGACTGTATTTGTTGGACAAGGAATTCGTAGGAAGAAGTTGATCAACAAAGTCTCATAATTTTATTGGAACAGAGGGTAACTGAACCTAAAAATCATAGATGGGTTAGCACACTAGGTGACGCTAATTGGGACCATCATGTTACCGCTACCACAACCCACATTCGTGATGAAATGCATTTGAATCGAAATTTGTATTTCTTTCTACCTTGAGGACAAGGTGAGAGTAGGGGGCAGGTATTGTTAAACCTCGGGTAGTGACTAGTCAAAAATAGTTGGTTGGGTACAATTGACTAATGCACAGGTCGTAAGGTATAAGTCGGTGATGCAACGATTTGTAAGTGGGTGAATAGCTTTAAGTAGTATAAATAAAGGTGGCGGGAGGTGAGAAGGAGATCAAAGAGGAGGAGGCCATGGTGTCACACAAAGCATCAAGGAGGAGGCCTTCACATCACCTCAGTCCTCAACCTCTATGATCATACTGAGTACCGACGAACATGCATCAAGATTTTGGGTCAAGTTATTATTACTACCTATAATCGATGCTTGATTAGATTTAAGTTTTTTTCCTATGAATTAATTTAAATGCTTGCATATGTTTTATTTTTACTTGTGCATTATTTATTTTATAAGAATTTGATTGTACTTAATACTATTAAAAACTTGCATGTTAGACTATGGATATTATTAGAAGTGTTAAAATATAAAAGTGATCAACTTTGCCTATTTTTATGCAAATTGTTATAAACACGTTAAGTAAAAGAAGAATAAGTTGCAATCACTTTACATTCAATATTGTTTTATGTAATGATTTAACTATTGCCACAACAGGATTACGTTACATCTTGTAACATGTTCCAACAACAGTCACAACAGTAGAAATAGAAGATTTTTTTAGTCACTCAATTACTTTTTCAGGAAATTTTGTCACTTGATAAAAAGTACAAGTGAAAGTATACTCGTTGTATATATGGTTGTGGTAGCCTGGTAGGTAGAGGTGATGGCCAGACGAGGTATGCATGAATGGTAGAAGGACGTGTGTGGCATGTGGTCCAGATGAATAAAGAGAACAACGATTTTACCCCTGAAAGAAAGTCATGTATGTCACACATGATTAATTTAGCAGGCAATCTCTAAAGTACCTTCAATGAATTAGGATAACTGTAAAAATTCCATACAAGATCTGAACAAATAAACAGGTTTATAGCTTCTACTTTTTTTCAAAAATATCTAAAAGGCAGGAATATCTCATTCAAGAGAAATCTCAGAAGTATAAAAGGTTGAGAAGCAACTCAAGCACGCTTACCTGCAACGTCAACAAAGACCTCACGCTTGTAGCCTTTGTGCCTACCCCTCCACAAAACCAACATCAAGCATCCAAGCAGCAGAAGACCAAGGACTCCTCCAATAACCCCAATTATAATTCCTGCCATTGATTTCTTGGAAGCATCTACCACATAATAATTTGATGGTCATGCCTTAGCCAGAATTAAAAGTCATTGTGCTGCTACTTATATAGTAATCTGTAAATATTATAACAGAAACTGAAATCAAACTACCTCCAGAACTAGATGTACAAGGGTGGGTATTATTAAAGCCACAGTTCAATCTGTTCCCTGTAAAACTGAAATAAGCCGTCAAGGTCATGCATCCTCCTAAGAAATCCAGAACCAGTAAAGTTAAGAATGCTATCTGAGAAATAGATCTCTACGTACTTGAATTTAGAAACTTGAAATAAACGATCAGGTATTTGGCCACTGAAGTTGTTGAAACCAAGTAAACTGCGCAATAGGTCCCAATGATACCAGCAAAATAAGAATGACGATGAAGACAATAATAAATAACTACATAAACTGAATTCTTGAAGTTACATTTGTTTCATCTCATTATAGCATCCACATCTAACTGGGACTATTCACTTACATGCTTGTCAAGTTTGGCAGACTTGAGAGTGAGTCCGGGATAGGCCCTTCAAGATTGTTTTGGCTCAAGATCCTATTTGCACAATTGAAAAGCCGCATAATAAAAATAGTAAATATCATCAATGACATGCTACAAATTATCGGTATGCAAATAAGCCGTTACTCACAAAAATTGAAGATTTTTAAGATTTCCAAGCGAAGATGGTATTTGTCCAGTCAAACGATTGCTTTCTAAATCCAACATCGTCAAGCTAGTTAGGTTCCCAAACTCTTCTGGTATCCCCCCTGTTATTTGATTCCCTTGCAAAGAACTGAAGAACGAAAAATAAAATCAAACTGACCCACTAAAAAGTGGCAGTGAACAAAAAATGAACAACTAAGTTCCACCCAAGCACATAAACTATAGTTCCATGAACCCAAATTAGTATGTTTATTATAAGCTGTAATTGTGTGGCTCTTTTGGAAATAGTCTTACATTACATGCACATAGCAAAAGATGTACGCATTCTAGAACTCATGGCTCGAGTTTAGACAGGATGTGCCAGATTGTCAAAAAGATAGGCAAGCTCAAGTTGAACCAACCTGCTAGTTTGACTATCCATGCCAGTTCCCAAGTTTGGTATATCCAGGGATTGACAGTTTGATGAGCCTAAATGAGCTAAGCCTACAGAACCTATTCAAGTCCATATAAACCTTGCCAGTACGAGCAGGTCTAGTATGAGCAGGCCAAAGTTCAAGCATATACGAGTCTATACAAGCCAACAGGAACCAAACCACAGCTCAAGCAATAGGCAAGTCAAGCACAAGTATGGGCTTTTGAAGCATGGCAATCCACTAGCCAAGCCCAAGCCTTGATATTTTTGCATGAACCAAGCAGCTCAGGAGGGATCATATCGGCTCAAGTACACCCTTACTCATGGCACAACTGGAGACAAATTTAATCATGCTACGGGGACCAACCAAAATGATAGAAAAAGTAAAATGTGTATGAAATTCCTTTTAGGAAGCTCAGGCATAATAAAGTTGCGAACTTTTTCAATTACTCCATCCACCGCAGACTAAATTGAGTTTTTATCTTATATTATTGTTCCACATTAAGTTACTCTTGGTTTCTTCAACTCTTCACAAAATATATGCCTACTTCTTCTGTGTGTCAGGGGTTTGAAATATTTGATAGCAACAAAACTATGAATCATCATTCTTTTGTGTGTGTGTGTGTGTGTTGGGCTTGAAATGTTTGATAGAAAGTAAACTATAATTCTACTTTTTATTAACAAATATTTCATATAATCATTAATGTTAGTTGGTGATACAAATGTTGTCCATAACACCTTTGCCACTAAATTTCACACATAATAGCTCAAATTACAAAACAAAATATTTCTTGATGTTTGGTGGCAAGAAACTTTGAAACGTGTTTTCAATTGTTATAAATAGGAGATGAATTGTGATAAACAGAGACCCATTGCGACTTGTAGTGATTTTCATATTAGAACACTAAAACTTCTAAATCGTCTTCATATTGAGAAGAAGGCTCATTCATATTGGGGCACAGGGAGTCGAGAACTACTATTTTCAGTTGGTGAACTTGTTCCCATCAACTTATCCATTCTATGATTTGGTCCTCCATGCTCCTGTTTTCCAGTGCTGGTCTTTTCTCATGTATATACCAGTGATACATTATGATCTGGATGAAATGATTTTGGCAAATTGCCCGTTAACCAGCACAGATGACAGCATATGCATATAATCATATTGTTCCAGTTCTCCTATACGTACAGTATGGTAAGCTTTGATAGAACTCGTATTCTTGGTGACAAGGATCCCGTAAATCCCATGAATGACATTGATCTACAAAAGTACAAATAAAATTAGTATCACATTAGGAAACCCTAAAATCAATAATAAGTCTACTGAACTGCTGATAAGTAGACAATGCAAATCACGGTGAGGAGGAAGTTCCAGCTATCACGACCACTTACACAGAGAAAACATTGTTATTCGCATCACAGCTAACTTTAGACCAAGTGCAAGGATTAACTTGATTCTGGTTCCAATCTGTGAGCTGATCAGGTGAAGCCTTAAGTGAAGCCCTCAGATCATAGAGTGCATCTCCTGCATATATTACCATACAGTCAATTTTTTAACCGATGCCTAGTCATAACTTTGTGCCACTACCAATTGAACACCATTGCAAACAGCTTTAGAACAAATGATAGATACAAAAACAACATACTATAACTAAATACATATATTTTGTGGGCAGCAATGAGTGAATGCGAGGGTATTATCATTCGTTTGTAATATAACAATTGATTTCCCACTTAAGAGGACAGTGGTTGTTGCAATGCTATTTTCAGAAAGCAAGTGCAAGTATATTGCAACAATATTTGCTGCAGTTACCATTGGGTATGGTGATAACTAAGCTAGGAAAATCTATTACCATAACAAGAAAAATATACCTTGGGCATCAGGTGCTACCAAAAGCAAGTTTCCGAACACTAGAAGTACAAATATTAGCTCCATCTCTCAAGCAAATCGTTGCTAATGATTTGTTTCAACTATCAGCAGGGCATCCTCTATGAACGCATGAATAAACATCATTTCTGTATTTACATCCAGTACGAGCTTATATCATTAAGATTGCTAGATACAAAGAAGTCATTGACAACAAGTGATGCAAGGCAATACTGCTAAACGAATAGTTGGATTTAAATTATTAACTAGATGAACGAGTTTTCCACAGAACAGCCAAATATATTTCCTTCCTGCCCTCTATCATTGCATTCCCACCTGAAATGGCATTAGCAGATGGACTTTTTGGAGATCTAATAGGAGCATGAAATTTTGTATAGGTTGAGGACTCCTTGTGGCAGACATATGGACCACGACTTGGGTGAAGATGATGAATTAAGTGTAATTCCTTATGCTTGCTATTTTTCATCTAAAACTAAAGACCTCCATAACAATTTAAATCCCAAATCCATTTTGTGTGACCATAAAAGTCAAAGTCAATCCCGGTTTCTGCAAGGGCAGCTTTAATAACGTCATTAGGGAAGCCCTTTTCCATGTTGTCTTACGGTCAGTTTGTTTGTTTTCCACAAAGTGTTGACAGAACAAAGTGGTATATCTAGATAAACAAGGTATGCCAGGAGTAATTAGTAAATGATGAATTATTGCTTGTTTTGTGGTGCTGAATGAACAGCGTAAAAGAAAGAAAAAGAACATAGATAAAAGAATGGGAGACAACTACGGTACAACTCACTTTCTTTTAGAAAATCACAGATGCACAGCTACTCCAACACTGGATTCTATTTCAAACTGTTTGAAATAGAATCCAGTGTTGTGCAAATTTAAAGTCCCAACATACTGTTTGCTTTATGTGACAATATTTGAACTAACAAACTGCATTTAGCCTTGACTTATAATTTAACTCTAGCATCAGCAATGCTATACTCCTATACGCTTTGTTTATCAGCAAAATTAATAATTTTGATATCGAAGAAAAGCTCAAACAGTTTATACATCATGATTGCATCTTCATACAATAAACTAGCCCTAAATCAACTTGTCAAATTTATCATCAACATATGGATGTAGCAACTATCAATCTCATCAGATTATGAAGTTAGGGATAAGGTAACCTTTTTTCGTCCGAATGTGAAAGGAGGAGGCAATCGACTGAAGAGGAACAGCGCCTAGCTTGATGTAGGAGATCTTCTTGGTGGGCTTGCCAATTTTGTGGTTCTTAAGTTGAGGAGGACCTTAAATTGGCTTCTCCAGGGTCTATGACGAGGGAGCGAAGCAGCTCAATTAAACCCTTAATAGGCAGCAAGGAAGCGATTTAAGGGGGAGAAGCAGATCACCCAAAAAATAATGGAAGTTTCTGACAAAGAAAAGAAAGGATCAACACAAGGAGATGGATTGAGTCGAAAACAGTAGCAGATATGGTGGATCAAGCAGGAATGATGAGTATGGAGCAGGAGTCAAATATAGAAGCTTGTTTCATCAAATCAAATCACATATATTGGAAAATAATTAAAAAACAAGTAATTATCACAAGCAGTAGCAGCCTCCTCCTCTTAAACAAATAACATATAATTAATGGTTTAATTATGGTGTGGGTTGGTGGTGGCCCTCCCTCCAAACAAAATCATTTTCCAAGAAAATTATGGTACTTCAACTTTTTGATGCCAAATTAGAATTCTAATACAACCTTTGCTTTTAATCAATCATCGTTTAGGGGTGTTTAGGATTGCTTATTTGAAATAATTTATGTTTTTTTACAAAAGTGTTTATCAACTTATATTAAGTTAAATGGTTTAACTTCTTCAAAAACTTCTTATTAGCAGTTTGGCACCGGCATAAGTTGTTTATCCAAATACTCAAAAGTACTTATTACTGGTGGCACACCGAAATAAGTCAATAAATTATTTTTATGCACAATCCCAAACACCCACTTAGGTTTATGTGGGTTAAACATTTGGTTTATGTGGTTTATTATGAAATCGGTTCATCAACGTTATTACTTATAAAAACCATGACGATTATTGATTTTCCTCTTGTTAAGAACTGGTCTCTTTCGTTGATAAACTTTAACTTTTAATGATTAAGTTGTAACATCAAAGATTTTTAAATATATTTTATTGAGTTTTATGATGTGTTATGACATTAAAATGTCGTTTATTAACCACATATTATAAGATAATTGGTTGGTAAGAAGTTATGCAAGGAAAACCAAGAAAAAGGGTAAAACGAGTGAGAAACAATGGCCTCCGATGGCTGGTGCATGGCCTCTTTGTCTAAACAAATTGGATGTGGGCAAGGGTCGCAAGGTTCTCTAGAGGCCGAAGTCACCTAACTCATTGGAATGTCAAAACGGAATTGAAATCCTGAAACAGAGAGTTAGGCTACCAGATATGCAACCAGGGTCTTAGTTGAGGTAGCATATAGAGTTAGGCGACTAGATATGTGACCCATGTCTCAATTGTGATAGCATATACTGAATAGAGACTTAGAAGACCAAATTGAGATAACATATAGAGTTAGGCGACTAGATATGTGACTAGGGTCTCAGATGAGGTAGCATATACTGAACAGGAAATTAGGATACCAGATATGCGACCAAGGTTTCAGTTGTGGTTGCATATATGAAGTTGTGAGTGAGAATTTGGGCACGAGCGACCAGATATGTGATGTGGGTCACATATGAGGTCATATATGGTATGTAGATGGATAAAAAGTCTGATTTTTAAGCTTTGACTCATTTTCTTTCTGCTCTTCTTTTCTCTCCTCTTTTTGGCTATTTGGAGTAACCTTGGCAAAAAAAATGGAAGATTTTTGGAGGGGTCTAACTTGTTTGCTTCAAAGGTTTGTGTTTCGAAGTTGGGTTGAGGATTTGGAAGGATTTCATGGAAGAGTTTTGGTTGGTAGATCTCAAGTTCTTAAAATTGTAGGTTTTTGAAATATTTCAAGCTCGAGTATGAAAATCTTTGTAGATCTAAAGCCTAAGCTCGTTTGTGGTCCTTTTTTAGACTTGAGGAAGTGAGTTGTTTGGATACCCTAGATCTTTGTTAGTGAAATCTTTGTGTAGATTTGGGTTTGGAATAAAAAATTGTATCATTTTTCATTTGAATTTCCTCACTGATGAAGGATTCCTCGAAAAGTTAAGAAAAATATGGCTTTTCCCGGATGAAATGGAAAAAATAGCATGTTGTATCAATGGCGAGTGCCCGATCGAATTGATCGGATCATGTAGGAACACTTTTGATTCTGCAATATTTTCTTCATTAATTACTCGAATTTGGCTTTCAAATTAAGCTCCGATTCATTCATCTGACCGTAAACTAGAGCCACTTTTGATTCTGCAATATTTTCTAGATTTAACTTAACCTAGCAAGGTGAGTTCAAGTTGTTTTGTGAAAACTTTGTACATACCAAAGATGTCCATTTTGAAGCCTTAAGATATTTTACTTGATGTTTATCAAACATGTGGTTTATTTGATGAGATTTTCATTTTTGGCACATTTGATTTTATAAATCTTGTAAACTATCTATACTTAGGGTTTTGGACATTTTGATAAACAAATCCCAATGATGTAATTATTTTGATGATTTATTTTATAAATGGAGATTATATGACGATAATGCATTTTTAGGGTAATGGGTTTAGAAAATGGATATTATTGTGTTAAGGTACATTTTGGAAATATAAGTGGTCTTACTCCATTTGGAAAGTGATTTTGTCCCAAACAATGATAGGCTTTTGAGTTGGTCATACTTTTGGGCATGAGTTTGCCTATTGATTGAGCAAATGCATTTTATTGACTTATTTTGGCATTTATTTGAGTAGTTAAATAAGTTGTGGTGCTTATTGATTTGAATATGACTCATCTGAGTTTTTGGGGGACATTTTTTGGTTTAATTTTATCTATCTTAAGTTTTGAAAGTGATATGCAGTTATTGCATATTTATTTAGATATTACATGTTTTGAGTTCGTTGGTCATTCATTTTGAATCATGTAATTTAAGTTGTAACGCGATGAATCCATAGGCATAGGACTCGGTTTGTTGATTTAAAAATTGGATCATTATCCCTATTTTGCAGTTTGGTGCCTATACGAGCGATAGACCTGGAGTGGTTGAGCTTGACGACTACACGAGCAATAAGCCTAGAGGGGTTGATTTTCTATAGACCTAGAGTGATTGAATTTAATGAATATGTGTGGGGAGGG
>NC_037532.1:14487909-14491694 GCF_001531365.2 Cynara cardunculus var. scolymus
TATATATATATATATATATATGAGCGATCAAATAAAAACCGCCTCTATTTGTGTAAACCGTGTAAACCAATCTTACCCATCCATTTTCTTGATCAATGGTTAAGATTAATCAAGATTATTTAAGGAAAATTAAAATAAAAAAATTGAAAATACATTTTATAATACCGATAAGGGCAAAAGGGTAAAACCAAATATTCATTTATTCAAGAAAACCATATCATGTATATCATATTATTAATGAAACTAATCTATTTTTTATAAAGTAATTTATTATTTTTACATTAACATTTATTATTATTAATGAAACTAATTTATTTTTCATCTTGCAATTATTTAATGACAAACTGTCTACATTATGCACCAGTTTCATTTTTCATTTCATCTACTGAATGAATCACTTACGCCATCACTGAAACGAGTTTCACCATGAAAACAGTTCACCACTCATTGTTCAATTACGCCATGAACCAGTTTCACCTTCATGAAACCTGTTTCATGTAAATTAATTTTTTTTATTTCACTCATGATTTGATGCATTCTTTCATTTACTCCTTACAATCTTCAAGATTCTGGAGCAGATTACAATCTTCAAGATCCCGAAGCAGATTCATCATGTACCCGTTTCATCATGCAATTATTTCATGACGAACCAAATAAATTATGCACCAGTTTCATGTTCCATTTTTTCTACTAACGGATCAACTATACCATCACTGAAACATGGTTCACCATGAAATGATTTCACCTTCATGAATCAATTACAACGTGACCTAGTTTCACCTTCATTAAACTTGTTTCATGTAAATTAATTTTTTATTTCACTCATGATTTGATGCATTCTTTCATTTAATGTAAGACCCGAATTTTAAAATCACATTCTTGTTAACTTACCGAAATTGTACCGTACTTAAATAAGGGTCGGTAATTATTGAGGGGTTAACACCGCCAAACTCCTAAACTCTTAATAATTATAATATATTATATATATATATAAGATATGAAAAAAAAACAACAAACCATCGTCGCTTTCTCTTGACCGCCTTCTCCTCTCTCCTCTCTCTCTCTCATTTTTTTCTTCTCTCTAAAATATTTCTCAAATCGTTGAAGCAATCGAAGTAACGATTATATATTCGGAATCCACTCTTCAAATCCTTCATAAAGGTATAAATTTCATTCACTTTTATTAGGGTGTTTACGTTAGCATTTTTTTAGACCGGTTTATAAATGATGTTATGTCTAAGTTTACGGATTGATATTGTTATAAGTATGATATATTTCATGTTAAAAATGCTAGGATTGATAAAATTGATGTAGAAATTAAAAGGGTATATTATGGTTTCATTATGGTTAGATTTGGTGTATATGTTTAACGGTACGCCAATTGTTCGATATAATGTCGAAAAGAGTAAAATTGCATGATTAAGCTTAGGGTAGTGATCATTGGACTTGTTTTACGGTTTAGTATGTTGAAGTATGTTTATAGCATGTAAATGTAGCGAATCATGAAAGTTGGATTATAAAAGTTAGTCAATTCCGGAATCGGATTTTACCGACTATGCAGGTCCATACTTTGACAGTGTATAACTTACAAACCGTAAGTCGGAATAAGCTCATATTTTGTAGTTAGAAAGCCCTTAATGTATACTACAACTTTCATGTAGGATCGAAAATCCAGTTATGAATCTAAGTGGCCCGAAACAGTTTGTTTTCGGGGATGTTTGCAATGTATTTAGGATTGATTTGCTGTTTTGTAATATTCGTATAAGATAGACGCATAATTCAAATGAGGTGATTCGAAAACCAGTAGTTTCAACGCATATTATACTACAACTTTTATTTAGATATTATCTTCTGTACTGATCTCTAAAGTGGGGTAAAAATGTCCCGAAAATGAGGATCAAAAGCTATTAAAAGTCGAATCGGAATTATAAAGCCAAGTGTTGCGTCGATTTCGTAATACATATTCGACTGTCGTATTTGAAGTTTAAGTTGTTTATAAACATGTAAGACCTAAGTAGTTTATTAGCAGAATTAAGATATGATCTTACGTTGTTTAAGTAATAACCGATTTGCGCATTCGTTAGGCACGCRAACAAGTCGAACTTTACCGTGAATCTCGTTTGATCGTACTTTACTACTCTATTCTGCTTAAGGTACGGATTTCACTTTCTTTGGCTCTTAGGCAACTAGTTGTTGTAGTTGACCCTTCGTAACGGTGGTTCACCACTTTGTGATTGATCGCTTAAAAGGGTTCAATAAATTACGTACTTATATATATATATATATATATATATATAAACTCTTGAACCATTATCGTAAACTCTTGAATCTTTATCGTGAACACTTGATTTTTAGTTCGTTGAATTTTATGTTTGAATCTTTTAATTTGGTTAAATTGATTTTCATATTTTGAAGTAGTTTCGAGTTTTATGAAATATTTTGAAGGTTGACTTTTTATGAACGTCATCCGGGTAGTGGCGCGTGTTTAGTTTTTATTGGTTTTCAGAACAACCCAATTAATGGGCGCATTATTTGGGATGCCTTCTATGGCGGCTTTGTAGTCATGGCGTCCTGCAGGTGAACTCGGTCCACAAGGTTAGGCCCAATAGTGACTTACGTGAACCCACCTTATGGACTAGGCCGATTTTATTAGCTCCAGGGCAGATGGATCGATCCTAGGATTATCCACCATGTGACTATGGTTAAATTCACGGGGGACTCGGGGTGTGTGCCCGCACGCCGGCCCGATAGTTCGTGTGGTTTGGCCACCCCACGAACACTACAGGAATTGATGGATTGTGTTTAAATGATGTTTTGAAATGAGAATTGTGAAACGTCTTGATTTTCTATGAATTCAGTTTCATTGATTTTTATGTCTTCCGCTTTATTATCGATGTTACGTATTATTGTTTCAAGTTTATATACAATCTATTCACTGAGCCCTGTGTTCAGCCGTGTTCTTGTTTTCTGACACGGCAGGTTTCTAAGTGATTCTGATAAGGGACGAGACTTGAGATCGAGTGTTTGACTTTTTGGAGTTGGTAAACTTGTTGGTAGATGTATAATATTCTAAACTTATAAATAGTTGATAGAATGTAATATTTTTGATTGTAAAGCATGTTTTAGAAGTTAATCTACGTTTGGAGTTTATTAGTAGCTCTGCAATGTTTGTGTCTTAGAATTAAGTCCCGTTAGTGACACCGCCCGTTCCGGACCACGAGGACGGGGGATGTTACATTTAATCCTTACAATCTTCAAGAATCTAGAGCAGACTACAATCTTCAAGATCCCAAAGCAAATTCATCATGTATCCGTTTCATCATACAATTATTTCATGACGAACCAAATAAATTATGCAACCGATTCATTTTCCATTTTTTCTACTAAACGGATCAACTACACCATCACTGAAACGTGGTTCACCATGAAACGATTTCATATTACTCATGAATCAATTACAACATGAACCAGTTTCATCTTCATGAAATCTGTTTCATTAACATTATTTTTCTAATTTGAACCATAATTTACGATTTCATTTCATAATGCAATTCAATCTTCAAGACTCGTTTGCATATTCAATCTCATAACAATATATCAAATTCAAAATTTTAATATTATAATATAATTAAATATTTAAATGTTACCATTTATACAATTTCCTTTATTACATTTCCTTAATTAAGATTTATTAATAACTTCTATATTTGATAGAAAATATTGTAAATGACCGAAATACCCTTATTGATTAAATTTAATTAGAAAAAAATAGAATTTTCCTATTG
>NC_037532.1:14491839-14513552 GCF_001531365.2 Cynara cardunculus var. scolymus
AATCTTATGAATTTTTTTCATGAAATTGTTTAATCTTGTGAAATTATTTCATATAATACTTTTTTTGATGAATTTGTTTCATATATGGTTATGAAATTGTTTCATATAATATTTAATAAAATTTTAATGAAACTGTTTCATATATTTCTCTAAAATTAAAATAATGAAGATGATAATATCCATGATTAACACCATCCACAATAAAAATAGTTAATCAACCTCTCAAAATTACAAAAAAAAAATGAATAAAATGAAAAATTATGATTGATTAAATGAGGTTTTCACGGTTTTTACAAATTGAGTGATTTTTATTTGAACGCTCCCATATATATATATATATATATATATATATATATAAGAGCGATCAAATGCAAACCATCCCACTTTTGTGCAAACCAATCTCATACATCTATTTTCTTGATCAATAGTCATGATTTAAAATGTGTTATATTAGGAAAGTAAAAAACAAAATAAAAGGTTTAATATTTAATCAATAAAGGGTAAAATTGGCAAACCTTTGTTCGTCTCATTTTTTGAAATTGATTTCATCATTAAAAACATATTGGAAACTGTATCTCTTTTTTTCGTTTGTGAAATTTGTTTCACTGTTCGTCTGTATAATGAAATTTGAGCCATTTATGGTTCAGTCAATGGAACATTTTCCAAAAATCGGAATAACATGTTTTCGTTAATGAAATTCGTTTCATCATTGAAATTGGTTTCATGGACTCCACAATTCCAAAAACTGAATGACATTGTTTCAGTAGTGAAAATTGTTGAAATGTTTCCTAACCAAAATGGAATCGGTTTCATGGTTTCTAACCAAGATGAACTCAGTTTCATGGTTTCTAACCAAGATGAACTCAGTTTTACATATGAAACTAAATATTATTCAGTCAATGAAACACTTCAAGAACTGAATAATAATATTTCATACATTTTTAAATTTGTTTCATGTTTCCTAACCAAAATGAAATCGGTTTCATGGTTTTGTAGCCAATATGAAATTGGTTTCATTAATGAAACCAAATATGGTTCAATCAATGAAACATTTCAAGACCTGAATATTATTATTTCATTAATGAAAGTAGTTTCATGGTTCATAACCAAAATGAAATTAGTTTTATTTTTGAAACATTTTGAAAACTGTATAACGAGTTTCATTAATGACATTTGTTTTACGAATGAAAACAAAACAATATATGAAACTGTTTCTTGAATGAATTAATGAGAGTCATTGTCACCTTGAATGAAAGATGGACCCTTTGACATGGTGTTGTGAACCATATACGAAACTATTTCATTATAGTTATTGAAACATGATTAGACTGTTAATTATTTGTAATCAAACTGATTTTAGGAGTATAGTTTTACAATTCTTATTTTAGGAGTATAATTTAATAAAAAAAATATAAACTATTAATGGTATTAATTATATATTAAAACAAACTGATTTACAGCTTCTATAAAAACAGTTACTATATTTAATTTCCTTATTTAAAAAGAATTAAAACATTACCAAGATTAACCATTACAAAGTAAAATGACATTTATACCCTTTTTCAGTAAAAATAAAGAATAAAACATGAAAATTTTCTATTGGTTGAAATTGATTTCTATAGTTTGCATGAAATAGGCGGTTTGCAATCTAACCCCCCTATATATATGGGGGGACTTACTTTTGTGTTCTGTCACATTCGTCGAAATTATTTCTTACTTACCATACTCTTAGATCTCATAGTATACCGTTGGGATCGTCTCTAGGAAATTTCCATTCCCCACTTTTTTCCGAGGTCACTCCGTTACCAAAATGTGTGTTTTGGATATGATATTTTATCCATGTTTCCGGTTCCGTACCCACGATTTGATGTTTCGTATGTCATTTGTTATTCATATTTTGTTGCTATGGATACTTGGGTTTTATTCTTATTTCTTGTATTTGAATGTCAGGCTTTATCCATGGTTGTATGAGTATTGTGTTTTTTTTATTAACCTGAATATCCAACCCATTATGCGAGCCGACTAATCCCAGGGCAACCACCTGCTTTGCAGATAGCCCGGAGTCACCGCATTTGAAACTCCGTGGCCACAAGGAGATTTTTATTCCTCCTTGGATTTGAACCTGGGACCTCCTGGTACTTTTGACCGCATTTGAAACTCCGTGGCCACAAAGAGATTTTTATTCCTCCTTGGATTTGAACCTGGGACCTCCTGGTACTTTTGACCTTTGGAGCCAAGCTCAAATCAAGCCTGACATGATGAAAATGGGTAATTTATTGGGTTTTCATCACGAAAATGGTGGGTTGGGAAGGATGTTGTTTTAATAATACATTTTATTTTGGAAATTGTTATTTAAATATCATTTTTTCAGTTTTATCGTTTTATAATAATAATGAAAGTTGTTTGAACTCATTAGGCATTAAGCCTAACTCTTTTTATTTGTCGGCATATGCATCAGGTCCATGTTGGAGAGTGATACTAGTAACACCGTGATGAGTTGAATGCTATTTATAGAGGCATGAGAAATATTTAACTATTCAGGGACGTGTTCAGTATTTTGGAGATAGTGATCGCCTTTTGGGTTCTAGTAACACCCGTCTATAATTCAGACTTTGTGTAGGGATTGGAGTATTATTTTTTGATGTAAGTCTTAGATTGTCATTATAGATAATCAAGTGTTAGACATTTAGAAAGAGATTATTCTTTATTTAGTGTTTTATCAAAAAAATTAAATTAGTCGATATTTCCATATTTGGGAGTGTTACATCATATGTGATGGAAAACTATATGTTTGATTACAGTTGGTCATTTTAAAGGTATGACATGTACTAGATTGTAATACAATGGATTCATAGGCATAAGAGTTAGTTTGGGTTTTGAGATGGGATGGTTTCTCATTTTGTAACTAGAAATAGGCATTGTGTCATCGGGGCATTATGGTACCGACTCTTGGAGCCGGTTACCAACCATTAACCATATGGTATAATTTCTAGTTTTTGAGCATAACTAAGATCATCGGGGGTCTCGTTCTATAGATCACGATTGGTTGAACTCAATGGTATTGATCTGTAGTGTGGTTCTATAACATGGATAGGTAGCCTACTTTATGTTTTGCCGCTATCCATGGAAACCAGGTCTCCCCTGTCATCACAAGATGTGTTTGGACTTTGTAGTCTTTAAAATGAAATATGTGGACTACTATTGATCAAGTTTATAGTTCCAACTTTATGTTTACTTTGCTTCATGTAACACCCGAAAATATGGAAAAGAGCGACTAATTTATAAAAAAATTATAACACATCAAATAAAGAATAAATTCATTTCTAATTATCAACACTTGATTACCTATAATGGAAATCTAAGATTTAACATCAATAATTAATAAACCAAACCTTACATAAATTCTAGACTAGGGACGGGTGTTACTAAAACCCAACAACAATCGCTATCTCCAAAATATAGAAGACATCCCCGAATAGTTAAATTCTTCTCGTGCATCTAACCAGTACTCGACTCTTCATAGTACCATTCTCAACAAGAACCCGATGCACATGCCGACAAAAGAAGGTGTTAGGCTTAACACCTTGTAAGTTTAATCAGTTTTCATCTTTAATATAAAATGGTAAAATCGAAAAAATGCTAATTAAATCACAATTTCCCAAAATGAAATGTTATTTAGTATAAACTCAACACCTTGCCCAAAATCCACTATTTTCGTGATGAAAACTCATTAATTAAAATACTTATTTAGATCGAAACCAAAACCCCACACTCATTCAAAATATGATACATCATAATATATAAATACTAAAAACATGGATAAAATTCTATTATCCAAAACATCAAAACATTGATAAGGTCCAATATACCAAAACCATAAATTATGGATACACTTCATATCCCAAACCAACAAAAAAAAAACACACAGACAATACATTATATAAAAACAACACCTTTCAGTAATAGAGAAACCAATATCTATCGAATGTGGTGAACATAAAGTAAGTCATACATCTACATTATCATGTAACACCTAAAGATTCAATTTACCTTAGTGACTACTCATTCGAGTTTCACCTCAAGGCTAATGTTCCTAGTGCCTACCTCCTTGGGCAACACCTCAAGGCTCATGGTTCTTCATGCCTACCACTCTGGGTAAGACCTCAAAACTCAATAATCTTAGTACCTACTCTTTAGAGTTTGTTTCACTTCAAGGCTCTAGTGTCTACCTCTATAGGTCTCACCTCAAAGTTCAACCCCTTAGTGCCTACTAGACTAGGCCAAAGTCTCAAAACAAGGGTCTCAAAATTTGATTCATTTGAGTTCACCTCCGTAATACCACGGCGACCATAATGCCTACTCAAACGTTGCCCCCAAAGTGGGAACATTAAAACTCTCCACTTACCAAACATAACTGTTAGGTCGAATATTATTGTATTCGTTATCACCAAGCATTGAAGATTTAAAGTGTCAAAGATGAAAGTCAAGATGCTCAAAAAAAGTCAAAGTTGTTAAAGATTATTAAAAGTCAATGTTATAGTTTGTGTTTAATTGTAGTTTGACTTGTATTAGTCAAGATGTATAAATAGCTCTTGTATTGTTAGATTGTAGTAAAAACTCATATTGTAATATTCTAGAGATAGATTGTAGAGAGAGAAACATGTATTGAGAGAGTTTATCAATATACATGATGATTTGATCTCTAGATTGTTGTTCTTATTGTTTATTTATTGTTATCTGATTGAAACTATGTTTAATATAATTGAATCTTAGCCTTATGGATTGAATGAATTAAATAACATCCAAAACTCAACTTTGAGTAATTTAAAATCGGAGAATTGTCCCCAAAACTCATGTGAGTCAAAATCCAAACCAATTAACCCAATAACTTATTTGACTACATAATAAAAGTCAATATAAGTCAAATTACACATTTACTCAATGTTTACGCAAACTCGTGCTCTAAAATATGATTTGGTCAAAAACTCACCATTGGTGAGATAAGTCATCTCCAAATGAGAACCATGAACTTATACTTCAAAAATATCTTATAACTTGATAATATGTGATTCCCTAGAGGTTTACAAAAACTAAATGCACTAAAAGTGCATTTAAATAATCTCCATTATATAAATATTAAATCATCAAAATATCGCATTTTATGATTTAATAATCTAAATGTCCAAAATCCCCAAATATAAGCATTTCTCAAGATTTATAAAATCAAATGTATTAAAGAGGCAATTTCATCAAATACTCAACAACATTTGATAATTATTAAGGAAACTACTTTAAGACTCAAGAATTGACATTTTTGGCATGTACAAAGTTTTCACAAAGCAACTTGAATTCACCTTGCTAGGTTAGGTTAAGCCTAGTTCTAAATCCAACTCTAGCTTCCAAAAATTAAGGTTTGAGGTTCACAAGTAAAGTTCCACCAAGAACCTTTTCCAAACATAACCCAAGACTAAAGATGTACAAAAATCGACCACAATATTATATCCACAACAAAACCCAATCTACATATCAAAAGTTACTTCCTCAAGAAATTGAAGGTTCCAAACTAAACCCACCATGAGACTCCTCCAGTCACCTTAAAATGCTTCGAAATCAAACTTATAGCTAAAAAATTGGCCATGGAGGAGAGAAACTGGAGTGGGGAGGATAAATGGGAAAAACCAGAAAAATGGGCTTAAAAAACGAGTTGGGTGTTGGGCGATTTTTGGGGCCACTTAGGTTTCCTGGCCAAAGTCGCCCGGCCCTTGCCAGGTCCCTCGGTCGGTCGTTTGACTGTTCCCGACCATTCGCCGATCATTCTCAGCCAATTCCCCCGACCATTTTCTGGTCGTTCTCCCCATCCTTTTCCCGGTTGTTCTCCCAAACATTCTTCTTTTCATTCTTTCAGTCATTCATCATAAATTAAGAGTGTTACACTTTATTTATAAACTCTTTGGACTCACTATGCTTCAAGCCTTACACATTTTCTTAAGTAACATGTATATCAGGATCTCTAGACGATGGGGTTGCGAAGGCTTGAGTGGAGTGTTAGTTGCCGATTGAGACTCGATTACATATGAACTAAGCATGATGGTCAAGGAAATCGTGATGGTCAAAGTGCAATGGAAACATCACCGTGGCTCCAATGCGACTTGGGAGGCCTAAGAAGACATACAAAATCATTATCCTCTACTTTTCGGGTAAGTTAATTTGAGGACGAAATTTAATTCGAGGGTAGGAGAATTGTAACTCCCGTATTCTCTTAATAAATTTATGAATTTAAAATCTAAGACTTTTAGCTCAATCTACTTGAAGGTTTCAATATTTAGCCTAAATCTATTTAAATTGTAATCATTTGAAGTTTAAGAGAATTTGGACTTAAAATATAGGAAAACAAATTTTTGGATGGGTGGTTTGCATTGCGGCCAAGCCGCGAGATGTGTGGCGCTACCCACTTTTGTTCGACCGAAGTGATGTGCAACAAAAAATGTAAGAAGGTCAATTTTAGTCAAAGTTTATGTCTTGTGGGGGGAATCAGCCAGCCCCACGC
Source organism: Cynara cardunculus var. scolymus (assembly GCF_001531365.2). Classification (NCBI taxonomy): domain Eukaryota; kingdom Viridiplantae; phylum Streptophyta; class Magnoliopsida; order Asterales; family Asteraceae; genus Cynara; species Cynara cardunculus. Next base: position 14,498,387 of record NC_037532.1, read on the forward strand.
CACTATGTTTGGTTTGTTTGGCAAAAGAAAAAAAAAAGAATAAGGAGCAAAAAAGGAGGAAGGATGACCAATTAGGTGCTATCACCCGCCTCCTAACTATTTGAAGCTTAACCACTACACTCTTTATCACTTTCTCTTTTTTTTTATTCGGCACCCACTTCTCTCTCTCTCTCTCTCTCTCTCTCTCTTATTTTTGCTTTCACCTACCAACTTCTCCTTCTCACTTTCTTATTAATCGACGATCACCATTATAGGCAAAAATCTTTAAGGCTTTCAAGCATTTACTCCTATCTTAAATCCAAGGGTTCAAGTGGATGATCAAGCTTCAAGTCTACATTTACATTTTGCTTGGTTTCTAAGTTTTCACTGAAAAAACCTAGCAAGTGAATTCACATTCATTTATTAAGCTTTGTTTATGCCAAAGCTTGATATTTTACATATTTATGAAACCATGCTTGAATATTTGGTTCAACCTATAGATGATATTTGACCTAAAGAATGATTTTGGGGCTTTAAATATGGATGATGACTATAGATGTATGTATTTAAGTGCGTAAGGGGATATTGTATGCTTTGTGTAGCTAAATAATATTTGTAAACTTATTTGGAGGGGAACCATTTTACATGGTATCTTGATATATATGTTGGTGTAAATGAGGAATTGTGTATGGATAAATGAGATATGGGCACATATTTGATTCCTTGTCGAGGATTAAGTGCATTTGTTGAGGCAATTGTGTATATTGACCCCTTTAATTGCTAGTAAGTAGACACTAAAGGTCCAATGGGATTCTTGAGGTGGAACTTGACTAGAGGAATGAGTAGGCACTAAGGTTCAAGAGTCCTTAGGTGAAACTCCTTGGAGTAGACACTAAAGGTAGATGTGAGTTTGAGGTGACACCATGGGTGGGGTGTGTACTAAAACTGTGAACCTGAGGTATAGTCCAAATAATATCATTATGTGGCAATACTTTTGTGTTTCCGCCACCTTGATGGAAACAGGTCTCCCTCTTCATCAAGAGATGCTCTCGTGTATAATGTCCAGGTTGGGACAATATCTTATGGTGCATGGTATTGTACTACTATTGTGGATCGGCTAACACTTGAATTATTACTCTTATCTACCATGTGAAAATTGTGTGTGGTTTCACTAGGCGTCAGTCCTAACACTTGTTTCTTAATTATTTGATTTTTAGATCTTACTAGTGACGGATCTAAGACCGCCTAAGAGACGTGGTTGGTGTTACTAGAAACATCAAAGGTAGTGGCTTTTTGGGGAGCACTTGAGCACAAGTTAAATTTTTTGAGTCATAGTAATACTCGATCGTAATCTAGTTCAGTTGTGATTAGATTATTAGGTTGTTATTCTTGTTTCATTTATTAACTATTGTGCTTAGCAAACTTTTCCTTCATGGATATTAGTTGTTCTATTTATGGAATATTTTATCTATACTACCTTATTAATCAAATTTGCTAAATGTCTTAAAGTCTTAAAAAAGTACAAAATCTAACACAAAATACTTGTTTTTAAAGCTAAGTTACTTTTAGGTTTTTATAATACACAAAATACTTTTAAGTTTCCTGCAGGCAAATTCGTTCGCTCCCCAAGACGACGATTCAGGCAAATTCACTCCCCAATATGATGATTCATCGCTCTCTCTACTCGAATCATCAATATATTCATCCACCCTTCAATCCCCCGCTCCGTCGTCATCTTCTTCAATCCTACTTCTATTGTCATTTTCTTCAATCTTCTAGCTAAAATCCATCTGTCATTTGTCTGTCATTTGTCAAGTTTAGGGTTTTGGTTACACTAATCGTTCAGGGTCAAGTTTAGGCTTCTGTTTACACAAATCTATTTGTGTTCTCGAATGTGTTCTCAAGTTTAGGGTTCTCAAAATCTGACCCACTCACTGTTTACACTAATCGTTTGTAGGTTCTCGAATATTTGGTTTACACTGTCTTCTCGAATCGTTCTATTTAAACTGTGTTCTTGAATCCATCTCCCTTCAACATTCAATCCATCTTCCAGGTAATTATTTGGTTTGCATAACTTTAATGTCTATTTCTGTTTACACTGTGTTCTCGAATCATTCTGTTTATACTTTGGTTTTGCACTTGTTGCCTTAAAATGTAAACATAAATAGATATGTACACAGTGTATCTGAATGTGTTCTCAGGTTTAGGGTAAACACAAACTGATTACAGAATGTATAAAACTAAAGGTAGACAATATGTACACAATGTATCATAACTTTAATGTATATTTATGTTTACACTGTGTTCTCGAATCATTCTGTTTATACTTTGGTTTTACCCTTGCTGCCTTAAAGTGTAAACAAAAATAGATATGTACATAGTGTATCTGAATGTGTTCTCAAGTTTAGGGTAAACACAAATTGATTACAGAATGTACAAAACCAAAGGTAGATAGTATGTACACAGTCTATCTGAATGTGTTCTCAAGTTTAGGGTAAACACAAACTGGTTACAGAATGTACAATTACAAAACCAAAGGTAGACAGTATTTACACAGTGTATCTGAATGTGTTCTCAAGTTTAGGGTTTTGTTTACATAGATATACATAGAAAACAAATTTTTTTTTATTTGGTTTTGCACTTTCTTTTTTGGTTGTTATTATTGCATCCTTTGTATACATATGTGTTACCCATATACATATGTGTTACCCATATACATATGTGTGTGTATGATTGGAGTTTTGAGCCAAGGATATACATCTTGGTTTTTTGTTTTGTATCTGAAATTTGCAAAAAATATTGGAATCTATTTTTTTCATTGGTTTATGTATAAAAAAGGGACATGACTGTTTCACTGTTTCCATTTATTTTTCACTGTTTCCATTTGATTTTCACTGTTTCCATTTGGAGTTTGGAGACAAGGATATACATCCTCGTTTCTTGTTATGTATCTGAAATTTGCAAAACATATTGGAATCTATTTTTTTTCATTGGTTTATGTATAAAAAAGGGGACATGACTGTTTCACTGTTTCCATTTGTTTTTCACTGTTTCCATTTGATTTTCACTGTTTTCTGCATATGTCTATTGGTTGTTGTTCACCTCCATTTTTATGTTCAGCTGTTTGTCTCAGCTGGGTTATTTTTAGAATTATTTGTTTCATGCCTAAAGGGAATAACAGTAGCATCCAATATGCAAATACATACTCCAATCAAAACATAAAGGATCTAGATGTAGCATGCCTAAAGGGAATAACAGTAGCATCCAATATGCAAATGCATACTCCAATCAAAACATAAAAGATCTAGATGTAGCATGCCTAAAGGGAATAAAGTAGCATCCAATATGTAAATACATACTCCAATCAAAACATAAAGCATCTAGATGTTAAAAATATCACATTCTTATATATGTTGGAGTAGTAAGATCCAAAAGGTAAAAGGCCTATTCCCATATCTTTGTGATATACTTTGTAAATCCACAAATAAATGCAAGTGTTGTTCTATTACAAACCATAAATACAAGGATATACATCCTGGTTTTTTGTTATGTATCTGAAATTTGCAAAAAATATTGGAATCTATTTTTTTAATTGGTTTATGTATAAAAGGGGGACATGATTGTTTCACTGTTTCCATTTGATTTTCACTGTTTCCTGCATATGTCTGTTGGTTGCTGTTCACCTCCATTTTTCTATTCAGCTGTTTGTCTCAGCTGGGTTATTTTTAGAATTATTTGCATCATGCCTAAAGGGAATAGCAGTAGCATCAAATATGCAAATGCATACTCTAATAAAAACATAAAGGATCTAGATGTAGCATGCCTAAAGGGAATAACAGTAGCATCCAATATGCAAATGCATACTCCACTTAAAACATAAAGGATCTAGATGTAACATGCATAAAAGGAATAACAATAGCATCCAATATGCAAATGCATACTCCAATCAAAAAATAAAGGATCTAGATGTTAAAAATATCACATTCTTATATATGTTGGAGTAGTAAGATCCAAAAGGTAAAAGGCATATTCCCATAGCTTTGTGATGCATAAGAGCATCAATTGCTGTTTAGATTATGTAACTGTCAATGACTGCTGCCTCTCGGCCTGGTTGATGTGTCAGGTGTGGGGTTAAAGAACTCATAAAAACTATTTCATGTGTAAGCAATCATTAGATATCAATGTGATTTCTTTTGCATATCTTAATCCAAAGTGGAAAAAAATTAGTGATAAGATTTGATTTACTATACATTTGATATTGTTTTTGATGTTTTGGATATAATGGTTATTGTATGTGTTCTCAAGTTTAGGGTTCTGTTTACACTAATCCATCTCGAAATCTGACCTACTCACTATGTTCTCGAATCTTTTTGTAGGTTCTCAAATATTTGGTTTACACCGTGTTCTTGAATCCATCTTCCTTCAACCTTCAATCCATCTTCCAGATAATTATTTGGTTTGCATAACTTTAATGTCTATTTCTATTTACATTGTGTTCTCGAATCATTTTGTTTATATATTTGGTTTTGTACTTGCTGCCTTAAAGTAGATATATATAGATTACTTGTGGTTTTTGATTTGGTTTTGCATTTTCTTTTTTGGTTGTTATTATTGCATCCTTTGTATACCTATGTGTTACCCATATACATATATGTGTGTGTATGATTGGAGTTTTGAGACAAGGATATACATCATGGTTTTTTGTTATGTATTCTAAAATTTTCAAAAAAATATTGGAATCTATTTTTTTCATTGGTTAGAGGAATAGATAGATAAAATTATGGGAAAGTGTAGATAAAATTCTAGGAAAGTGTAGATAAAATTTTGTCACGTGTTTTATGTTTTGTGTAGATAAAATTCCGTTCACCAAGGAGTTGTTGTTCCCCCTACCTTGAATATATATGGCCTATGCCTGCATATGTCTGTTGGTTTCTTTTCACCTTGCTCAGCTGTTTGTCTCAACTGGATTATTTTTAGAATTATTTGCATCATGCCTAAAGGGAATAACAATAGCATCCAATATGCAAATTCATACTCCAATCAAAACATAAAGGATGTTATAACCAGGTTTCAGACAACACCGGTTGAGGTAACTTTGCGTGATTATTATGTGAAATATGCATGTTTTATTTAGAAACGCATGGATCATACATGCATGTGAATGTGATGTTGTGCATGTATATGAAGAAATGATACGTGTATGTATATATGATAATACGCATACATGGGAAATGTGAAAGTGCATGTGCGGTAACATTCTTATGTGAAACCTATCATTAAATTTGATGGTACCTTCGTGGTTAAGAAAAGTTGATTTTTAAATATTAACTTCCACCGCCCAAAGGAATTTTATATGATCAAACCTGCCACCGCCTTTGTGGGAAATATATATATATATATATATATATAGAAAGTAAAAAGGATAAGATCTTATCTTATCATCTTGTTTTGAAAAAGAAACCTTTTGAGAGAGAAAGGTGTGTGAGTGTGGCGGTGGAGGCTGTTCTTGAGAAGATTTTGCACAAAAGCAATTTGAAGAATCTGTGTTCCTTTGAAAGGAATTGTTGTGTATTGAACCTGCAAATTTGTGCTTGATAAGGTGAGTTTTGATAACTAAAACCTTTATATATGTTGTTATACAAACTGCTGGGTTTTGATGTTTGATTTTTGGAAAGAAAAGATGGTAAAACTGCTTTTAACAGTTTAAAGGTGATATTCTTATAAATTTGAATATTGGAAACCGTTTTGGAAAGATAAAGAAGAGGTTGCTTCTTTAAGACAGTTTTGGAATGATATTCTGTTTTGAGGATTTAAAAGAGATTTGGTGTTTGGAAAATTGTTGAAAGAACTGATTGTTCTTGAGTTTCAAAGCTTTGATGAATAAAATTGTCTGAAACCATTATTGGTTAAAAACTATAGAGGACATTCCTTTAAGACGGTTGTGACTTCGGTCTATCTTCGTTTGAGATTAATCTAAAGATTTTGTGGATAAAACTATGGAGGTTGTTTCATCAAGACGGTTGTGACTTCGGTCTGTCTTCATTTGGAACTAATCCATAGATTTTGATGAGAAAATAAGGGTGGCATATCAAGGAGAGGTGTACCATGGGATAAGGGTGGCATAGCAAGGAGAGGTGTACCTTTGAATATGAGGGTGGCAATTGTGTGTGGATATTATAGCTCTTGCTATTATGTCTTTTAAGATTGCAAAAGATTTGAGTTCTTACTTCTTTGTGATTTGAGGACTCAGAGATGTTGCTCTTATAAGAAATGATAGTATTGATGTTATTGAGAAAGGGAAAACTTGGCCTATGGCTAATGGTTTTGGATAAACTCTGTTTTGGAACAAGTGTTTAATTTTATGAGGAACCAGAGAGGCTCTGGTTGTTCCTTGAAAGGAACAGATGGGCTCTGGTTGGTCCTCATACTAGAACCAGAGGGTTCTGGACGATGATTGAGATTTATACAAGTCTTTTACTAAGGTTTTATCTAAACTAGAGGCTCTGAATCTCTTAGATAAGAGCTCTGTGTCTAATCATATTTTAGAAAGTTATTTTAAAAGATTTCATACTTAGAAACTTTTCTTACAAAGAAAGACAGACCAGAGGGGATCTGGTTGGTCTACGCGTTGGACTAGAGGCTCTGGTTGATCTTGCATTTTGAGCCAGAAGCTCTGGCTAGTAGAACTAGAGCTATGGTCATACAAAATCCTTTTAAAAACATGTTTTATTCTTGGGAATGCTATTTTACTATATAAGGTGTTGGTCTATGAACGTTTTGAGAGTTTTGCTTAAGTAAGAAGCTCTGGTAGAGGAACCAAAGGGGCTCTGGTTCTCTTGTTTGTTAAAATATTTTCTAAGTCTGGTCTTTGGAACCAGAGATCCGATGGATACAAACAGAATATGTGATTATATTTCATTATGTGAAATGATTTTATTTGAATAATGTTTTGGTGGTATTCACCCTGCAACTACATGGAAAAATGGATCTCACTAGACCTATAGGTCTAACCCTCATTTTGTGTTTTTAAATATGTATTGCAAGAAATGCTGAGTAAAATGATAGTAAAGGAAAGAAAAATTATGAATTATCTCTCTATATGATTAACTTTATAAAGATCGATGGATGTATTTTGATAATTAGATGATATGTAGTACAAGAGCATGTATTTTGGAATTTTTGAGTTGTGTATTTTGTATTATGACCTTTTGTACTTTGGACCTTGTGGGCTTGCACATGTATTATGTGAACGAAATATATGTTATATGCAATGTGAGTTTGGGAGTGTTACAAAGGATCTAGATGTAGCATGCCTAAAGGGAATAAGAGTAGCATCCAATATGCAAATTCATACTCCAATCAAAACATAAAGGATCTAGATGTTAAAAATATCACATTCTTATATTTGTTGGAGTAGTAAGATCCAAAAGGTAAAAGGCATATTCCCATAGCTTTGTGATATACTTCGTAAATCCACAAATAAATGCAAGTGTTGTTCTATTACAAACCAGAAAGACAAGAAGTCTGGACACCATGCAGTGACAAGGAGCTAAAAATATTCTAATATGTTCGAAAGAACCATCTTAGCTTCTTAAGCGGAAAGTGGCAAATGGACATATACAAAGTTATATTGGTTTGTATTTCATTTTTTTTTTGCTTCCCTTAGGTTTGTGTTTCTGTTTTTGCTTCCAGATCCGAACAAAATACCCGCCGAGCCCAAATCGCACTCCATGCTACTGCCGTTGAGTATCTACGATCCCCTTGGAAGTAAGCATTTACGTATTATTCTTCATGTTTTCCTTTCTGTTTTATGTTCTAATCTTTCCCTTTGTTTGCTTATAGTTCCTTACAAAAGAATGTAATATTATAATTGAGCATCAGTAAAAAGAAATAATTGGAATTTTTGGTTGAATTCAGTAAAATTTTCCAATATAAACTTCATGAAATTTCTGTTTTGGAGGTCAAACTTTGTGAAATTGTTAATAATTTGAGGGAACTTGGAGGGAATATATTGCTTTCTTTAGGTTTGTTGTTTTTTGTTTGATGAGCTTTGAGTATTATCATTGAATTAATGGCCATCTTTCGTCTTTGTTTATGTATATTGTTTCGATAAAACCCTTCATCATTTTCGTCTTGGACAGATACAAAGTTATATATATTTCGTCCTGGGCTTGAGCCGAGAATGGATTGCTTGACCACATTATTTTCTTTGGGTTTAGATAGAGTAGGCTTAGGATTACTTGGGCTATCATAGAGAAAAATTAATCTTTAGGCTTAGATAGGGTAGGATTAGGATTACTTGGGCTACCTTAGAGAAAAATTAAATAAAGGGATTATTTTTTCAAGTAAAATATTATGTGTATAGAATGAAATCATTAGTCTTGTTCATTATCTAAGTAGATTTTGAATTATTAAATTCTTTTATGATTGAATGGAACAAGACAACATTTCAAAAGAATGAATATTTTTTTTTAATATATTTGTTTCATATTCTATCTTTAATCTATAGAAAATGGATTCACATTCTTATGGCGAAGTATTTTCATCATTACAACAAGCTCATGTCCGGTGGAATTTTTCCACTCTTAGTGTAAAATTTGTTTGGGAAGATGTGGAAGAAAAAAGACTATATCTTATCTTTCTTGACCAAAACGTAAGTGAAAGTATTCATATTTTAGTTTTGTTGTCATGAAATTTCTCTTTAATATACTAACAAATATTATATTACATATTTTATACATTAGATGGACAAAATGACAGCAATTGTTTCATGTGGTTTACTGAATTTTACAAACAAAGAAATTTGTTGGGAGGTGTTTTTTCTTTGGAACATTTTCAAATTGAAGGGATTTGTCACGAGTACCTAAGGTATGAAAAATACAGCTTCGTTCATGGCGAATGGATCATAATCATCAGTAAAAACACCAAGTTAATCCCACTGATGGGTGGTATTGAAAGAGCGTTTGTGTTATATCCATTGGTGCCTTCGATAAAAACTCTTGCTGAAGATAGGACTACAAGAAAGATGATGATCGGTAGATTAAAATTTTCTATTAAATTTATATATTTCTCATATTAATCAATATTTAATATTTAGATTTAAATATCCTCGGTTAGATGTTGTTGGGAAAATCATAATGGGAGGACGAGTTAAGTATGTGCGGGACGATCGTGTCTTTCGATTGGGTTCGTGTGATTTATTTTTACAAGTTGGAACGTAAGTTTGCATTTTGTATAAAAATGAAATATTTACCAAATTAACAAATTGTTCAAATTGTTTTACTAAGTTTGTTATTTTTAATAGGGGGCACATTATAAAATTGAGGTTGTATGATGCTCAACATACACGTATTGTGCAGATTGCTCGAGCCATAAAAAATAATTCTATATTTTATGCATCTCGGGTTAAACTTATCCATTTATATGCAAGTATGTTATATATTATTTAATAATTTATGTTCTCATTCTATTTTAAATATTATATTAATTCTACTAAATTTATATTTTATAATATTTTCAGTGAATATTTTGAGTTCTACGGCTTTAACCAAAATTGTGATCGATCCAGATATGCCGGAAGCCCACAATATAAAATTTATGCTGAGTAACCACAAGGGTGGTGCCTGATTGATTTGAGCTTGGCTCCAAAAGTCAAAAAGTATCAGGAGGTCTCAGGTTCAAATCCAAGGAGGAATAAAAGCCTCTTGTGGCCATAGAGGTTCAAATACGGTGACTTCGGGCTATCTGCAAAGCAGGTGATCGCCTTGGGATTAGTCGGCTAGCATAACGGGTTGGATATCCAGGTTAATAAAAAAAATTATGCTGAGTTAAAAATTTGTCACCAAGTTGGTTAGGGTTGGGTGTTTTTTGTGATTGTGTTTGGAGATAAAAACATGTGTAACTTTTATGTTATTTTATATTGGTTGAATGATATTTTGAACATTGATTTGTATTCAGTGAATGTTTTTTTGAATATTTTGAACATTGATTTTTAATATTTTTAGTGAATATTTTGAGTTCTACGGCTTTTACCAAAATTGTGATCGATCTAGATATGCTGGAAGCCCACAATATAAGACTTATGCCGAGTTTTTTTTTTTTTTTTTTTTTTTTTTTTTGTGATTGTTGTGAAAATAAAAACATGTGTAACTTTTATGTTATTTTATATTGATTGAATGATGAATGATTTTTTTGATTTGGTTTCAGTGAATGTTTTTTTGAATGTTTTGTAAATGAGTGATGTGCAACAATATTTATTTATTCTATGTATTTAAGGTGCACAATGAGGATTATCGATGAAGGAAGTGCAAATGTTGATGTTCTTCAAGTTAATTTAGATATAGCAAAAGGTATGTGAAATATATATTAAGAATACATTTTAATTCTTGATGTACTTACTCAATATATATTTAAAAATAAAATTTAATACAATAGACTTTATTATGCAGAACAAAAAGAGATGAAGAAAAAAAGAAAAATTGCGTTTGGTGAGGGAAGTAGTCAATCAATGTCAAACATGACAGATATCTCTCTACTTGAGACAACACAAGAGAATATCAATGAAACAACTCCTGCCAGTACACTAACTTTTGCACAAAGAAGAAAAATTATTTATCGCAACTATTATCAACGAAGCAAGGAAAATGTCGACGGTAAAAACCATCCGGTTATACACACTTTAGAAACTTTGGAGTTCATATAAACTTTAGACTCATTGACGTGTTTTTTTTCATAGGCATTATTAATAAGCGTGTAATATTGCTACCTTTTTTTGACGAAGTTGTTAATCAAGAATCAGTAAGTTAGTATCTCTTTTCGAACTCGATCTTTTTGAACTCGACTTTCGTAGTTCTTTATAATAATAATCTTTATTTGTCGTATCCAAATATCTTACATAGCGCTTGGGGAAGGAAGTGGTCAATCTATGACACACATGACAAATATCGCCCTGCTGGAGACAACGCAAGAGAATATCAATGAAACATCTCCTGTTAGTGCGTTAACTACTGCTCAAAGGAGAAAGTTATTAATCGAAACTATTATCAACGAAAAAAGGAATCGACAAGTTAGTATTTATTTTGAACTCTATGTTTTTGAATTCGATACGAAGTGATAATTTTATAATAATCTTCACTTTTTATATTCAAATTTCTTATTTAGCGTTTGGCGAAACAACTCCTGTCAATGCACTAACATCTGCTCAAAGGAGAAGAATTACTAACTGAAACTATTATCAACGGAACAAGGAAAATAACAAAAATGCTGAGATCCAACAAGAGGATCCATACAATTTTGTTTATGATGGTGTCCCTAAACAACATCGTGTGTTGAAGGAACAAAATGCCTATGAACATTGTGGAGCAAAGCGGTTTGAATTTGAATTCCGTTCCTTTTGTTGCATGAGTGGGAACACAAAGTTAGCATACTCACCCATTCGCGAAGAACTATACAAGTTATTTACAATGCAATCAGAGTTAGGCAAAATATTTAGGCACAATATTCGTGCATACAACACAAACTTTTCCTTCACGTCAATGGGGGTAACTTTGGATAGTACAGTGAGCAATATGACATCTAGGGTATATACATTTTGTGCTCAATGAGAAATATATCATAGAATCGATCAGTTAGTTCCTAGGGATAGACAACCTCGGTACTTACAACTTTATTTTTATGATGCCGAATCTGAGCTTTCGCATAGACTACAGTGGCCAAATCTTGATAGAAACGTCATTGAAATGTTGACTCGTGTTTTTTCTATAAACCCATACGTGAGAACATCTCGAAGCCTTGCCGAGCTAGGATCACTCGACAATTATAGTCACTTTGAATGCTTCTGTGGAACTTGACCAGAGGGTATACAACCGACCGACTACATCTGAAGTTGAAATACAAGTATTTATTTTATCTTATTTACAATAAAGTGTATCATATGCATGGTACTGAAACAAATTCTACCATTCTACAGGTTGCTGGTATCTGGGTGGAAGGAAATGACAACATCATTGCATACAAGAGAAGTATTGTTGTGTATGGGAGGTCTGACTAGTAAAAAAATTGAACATCACTATGGTTGTTATGATCCTTTGTCTTATCCTTTGTTTTTTTCCCAACAGTGAGTCTGGGTGGCATGCTAGAATACCCAGACATAGGGTTTGCATCAATGAAATTGTTAATGACAACGAAAACTTCGATGAAGATCATGAAGGTATGAACATTGTCACATATATGTATTACCTTATTCACTCATTTATTAATCTATACTATTCAAAATCGATACTATGTAGAGGTTAGCTTAGGAAGGGGTAGGAAAACTGTAACAATGCGAGATTATTATTGTTGCAAGTTCCAGATTCGGTCAAGTAATAATGTGATTCTATTAGGCGGAAGATTATTTCAACAGTTCGTGATAGATATGTACATCAAGATAGAGATTGCACGTTTGTCTTTTATTAAAAGGAATCAAACCAAGATAAGATCAGACTTATACCAAGGTGTTGTGGATTGTGTCAATGCCGGTGAGGTTCAACATAGTAGAGTTGGACAACGGATTGTGCTTCCTGCAAGTTTTATCGGAGGCCCACGTGATATGCGAAGAAGATTTATGGATGTTATGACTTAAGTTCAAGATGACGGGAAGCCCAATATATTCCTTACCATGATGTTTAATCCGAAGTGGCCTGAAATCCTTAAAAAGTTATTGCTAGGCCAAACCGTGCAAGATAAGCCGGACCTTGTTGCAAGAGTTTTTCGTGCCAAATTAGAGAATCTTAAAAATCAACTCTTCAAGAAGCACATCCTCGACGAGGTTGGGGCATATGTTTATGTCATCGAGTTTCAAAAACGTGGTTTGCCACATGCACATATCCTCATGATAATGAAACCGGAACACAAGATTACAAATCCAGACCATTACGACAAGATAGTTTATACTGAAATCTCGGAACTGACAAAGTATCCTGAAATGCACGAGCTGGTGATAAAGCACATGATGCATGGTCCTTGCGGTCATTTACGATCGTCTAACCCTTGTATGGAGGGTGAGCCGATAAAATGTCGTTTTAGATATCCTCAACAATTGAACGACCAGACGGCACAGACAGATAACTCATATCCAATGTATCGGAGGAGAAACAATGGAATAAAGGTGAACGTCCGGGGCAATATCCTTGATAATAGATGGGTGGTCCCATATAATCCAAAGTTGCTAATGATGTTCAACTGTCACATCAATGTTGAGGTTTGCTCAAGTATAATATATGTGAAATATGCGTTCAAGTATGTTTACAAGGGTCATGACAAACAAATTATTCATGTCAATCCTGATAGAGAAGAGGTCATTATCAACGAGATAAATAGATTTCAAGATGCACGATATGTTTCACCACCTGAGGTGATTTGGAGGATTTTTAGCTTTACACTTTCTCAAATCCACCCTTATGTGATGGCTTTGCAGGTCCATCTTCCGAATAAGTAGTTGGTTAGGTTCAGAGAGAATGATATAATGACAGATATCGTTGATAGAGAGAGGGATAAGAGCTTAATGTTGACTGCATCTTTTTAGAGGAAGAGAACAGATATGAATGTGAGACAATATTTATACAAAGATTTTTTGAAACATTACACATGAAATGCCAGTTCACGTAAATAGAATCCTCAAAAACAAGGATCAATGAGAAGACGACTGGTTCATGCTAATCCTGCCGAAGGAGAACGATATTATCTACGCCTACTTCTGTCTCATATTAGTGGGCCCACATGCTTTGAAGGTCTTTACACGGTTAATGGCATAATATATCCGACATTTCGAAAAGCAGCTCTTGAGAGAGGTTTAATAGAGACCGACGATAATTTATCGCAATGTCTTGCCGACGCCTCATTATTTCAGTTTCCCAATGCTCTTAGATGATTATTCGCGATGATCTTGATTTATTATGAGCCGGGAGATGTTCGCAAATTATGGGATGAACATTATGATTCACTCTTTGAAGATTATAAACGAGACTACGAAAAAGTTGAGGGAGTCCGAAATATGGTTCTTACAGGCATCGCAATATTTTTACAATCTATGGGTAAAAACCTCGATGATTTTGATCTTCCATGTTTAAATGCATCAGTCAATTTAGAATCACGAGGATTACGTGAGGTACAAGAGGAGTACTCCATAATTGTGCAAGACGAAGACTTAGGGGTTGTTTGGCAGTTGCTGTATGGTTTGGTGCAGAATGATTAAGTGGTCATAATGATTAAGAGGCTTTCATGATATAGTGTAAAATGAAATATAATTGTTTGGTAATTGTTTATAATGACATCAGAGCGCTTAATGGTTAAGGGAGGCTTATGATACACAATCATTCAGAGGGTTTTAGAACCATTAAGAGGCAGACTTTTTTTTGCCAAAAAATATTCATCTCTTAATGATTTAGATGTTGCCTCTTAATGAAACTATTAAGAGGTAAACAAACAGCCTCTTACATGCCCGAAACTCTCTAAATTCACACCAGAAACATGCATTTGATGAGATCGTGAGGTACGTAGATAATGATTGTCTAGATGTGTTTTTTGTAGATGGACCAGGTGGAACTGGAAAAACATTTTTGTATAGAGCTTTGCTAGCTAATGTTCGTTTCCGTGGACTTATTGCTCTCGCAACTGCTTCATCCGGTGCTGTCGCTAATAACATGCCAGGGGGAGAATAGCTCACTCTTGATTCAAGATTCCCCTTACTCTTAGTAATAATTCGGTGTGAAATATAAAAAACAAAGAAGAACTACTCAACTACTTCGAGCTGCAAAAATAATCATCTAGGATGAAGCATCAATGTCAAAGAGGCAGATAGTAGAGGCACTCGATAGAACAATGCAAGACATGGGGGGGTGAGACTCCCATTTGGTGGGAAAATAATGATTATGAGAGGTGATTTTAGACAGGTGTTTCCAGTAATGAGACATGGCACTCGAGCACAGATCGTAGACTCGAGCCTACGGATGTCACCTATTTGGTCTTCGATTAAAAAGTTGCGGTTAACGATCAATATGAGAGCACTTACTGATCCATGGTTTTTGGATTTTCTGTTACGAGTCGGCGATGGAGATGAAGAATCAGTAGATGGAAACTTTATTCGCATACATGATGACATGGCCATTCCTTACACCAATAAAAATGAATCGAAGGATGCTTTGATTGA
>NC_037532.1:14515012-14539993 GCF_001531365.2 Cynara cardunculus var. scolymus
ATAAAGAATAAAATGAAATATTAAAAACACGATGTATCTCGCTGCATTGCGCGAGTACGCTTCTAGTTGATAATAACAAGTCATCATAATCTTTCTCGTCAACATCAYCTTTCATATCATGCATATATTTAAATATCATGCACATCAATGTAATCAAGTTATCATCATATGCATATAAACATATCATGCATATATCATGGATAAAATAATTTTACAATAATCATGTATATATCCCATAAAAATCGCATAATGTACTCACCTTGAATCGTTAACGTTCGATAGGTCGTTCTCTCAAAAACGGCAACCTACATGATAATTTATACCATTCMTAAGCATCTTAAATAATCGTAATTAAATTGACTACTATTCCTTAAGTTAACACGATTTTTCCTTTTATTGATCAACCCCCGATAACATCATATCTCATGTTTCACTCCAATATTTTCTTGAAATATTATTAATAATATGACGTCGTTAAATATTAATTGTTGCTTGTACATTTTATAAAAATATGTACTACACTTCACATTTTCTTGAATAATAAATATTTTACCAAAATAATTAAACTTTAGTTCGCAACATAAATAATGTTTTGTGACCAAAACGTCTCGTTTAAAATTTGCAAGTAAATAAAGGTGACAACATGTCACACACGTATAAATATAACGGTCATTCCATAACTTTAAAGTTCAACATAATTAATACTCGAAATAATGTGAGAATACCAATTTTCCAAGTATAGGGGCATTTCGGTAATTTTATAAAGCAAATACGTAAGTATTGCTAAAATACCAATTTCCACATTGTAGGGTCATTTTGGTAATTTCATAGGGATTAGATTTAAAATAACACTTAGAGATACCAATTCCCAAGACATTGGGTCATTTCGGTAATTTTATAAAGCAAATACGTAAAGTATTGCTAAAATACCGATTTCCAAATATATGGTCATTTTGGTAATTTTATAAAAATAATAACACAAAAAATGAAGTTCATAGGCCAATCCCCAAGACATAGGGTCATTTCGGTAATTTTATAAAGCAAATACGTAAAGTATCGCTAAAATACCGATTTCCATATTGTAGGGTCATTTTGGTAACTAAATGAGATAAATAATCGAAATGGGGTCAAGGTTTGCATTTTAAACAAACTTAACAAAAGTCTCATAAAATTATTATGATTATTTCTGGAAATTTAAGAGACTAAATGCTAATTTTTGAAACTTAAATATGTAATGCATATTAATAATAACAGCGAATAATAAATACAGAATATAAAGTTAGCTTGTTGGCTAATGCTTTGAGGCAACTTGGTTGAGGTCGTGGGTTCAAGTCCCACCCTCACCATGCCCTCTTATTCCATTTTTTTAAAACCAAACGGGCCCGTGACCCAGCCCAAGGTACCACGAAATCAGTAGCCCAAACAGATCAGCAGTCCAAACAGATCAGCAGCCCAACAGATCAGCAACGAAAACAGTAGCCATGGCTGCTCGTTTTCAAGCTTTTCGAGCTTCAAAATTGCTCGTTTCTTGACCATTTTTCTTCATTCTTTTTGCGCCAAACTCTTGGTAATATTTTTAYCAACACTTTGACATAAAGAACACGAATTTTCGTCAAGAAATGAGTCCCATTTACTCATTTAAAGTTTGTTTTTAAAACTAAAACTTAACAACTTAAAAACATAAAAATCGAACGACGAAAACACAAATATGAGATATGAGGCTACTGGGGTTTAATAGAGTACTGAAAAACGAAGTCATARACATAAAAATCAAGAGATTTGGTTAAGAATCTCACCCAAAATCGGTGAAAAACCGAGATTTTCAATCCCGAACTTCAAACTCCGATTTCTCTCTCAAAACTCAACTATTTTTCGAGATATTTGAACCAAATTGATCTTAAGCCGGAGCTCTACAATTTATATGCCAAGAGTTTTGGCTTATTAGTTGAAGAAATCAGACAAATCCCGAGTTTTTGGCCGATGGGTCGTTTTCTCAAAYAGACTTGTACTAATGGCAAAACAGGTCCCTCGTCCTTTGAAAAGATGACATTTGTCCCCCAAAACTTTCTGACATTTACCACTAACCCCCTGATTTCACTATTTTAACAAGRCTTACACTTTTTACCCCTAAATCAACATTTTATTTCAACTTTGGTTATTTCTAAGTTTAAGATTTCAATAATTATTTCTTCAACTAATCACATAAATATTTTAACACTTCAAATAGATTTAATAACTAAAAATTATATATTTAAAGACTCGTATATATATATATATATATATTTAAATTTTTTTTTATATAATTAAAATTAAAATTTTGGGTTTTACAAATATATCCTGATAAAACCTTTACATCCTGCCGCATTGCGGGGGAAGATGTCCCATTTTTCAAAAAATTGTAAATATGAGAAATAAGAGTTATTAGTATGTTGTGTTAATAAGCGGAAGTTATTAGACTTGTGCAATCTTGATCACTCTTAAGATAAGTCACGTCATGCTTTCTATTGAGATCGATAGATTGTTCTATAATTCGACATCCCATGCATAACCAAATTATAATCAATCAGTTGTTAAATTTCAACATCAAATAGATTATTGGGTTGTTTCAGTTCTTCTCAAATCAATTGAATATGAAACAATCAATAGTGTAGGCCTGACAATATCAAATACAAATTTTTATCCGTAATCGATATGCCCGTTTACATCTTTTCAAAATTTCACATCCCGATCGATTGCACGGGTATACAACTAGTTTGTACAAAAGTGTTTTCTTGTTAAAATTTTAGGGTGTTACAATGGCCAACCATTTGACCAAGAGTGCTCACTTCCTAGACACATGGGAAGCTTTGTTGATGGACAAGTTGGTGAAGTTATACATTGATGAGGTTGTTTCTAGGCACAGGGTGCCTTTGTCGATTGTATCAGATAGAGATAGTCGATTCACTTCAAACTTTTGGAACGGTCTACGGAAGGAGTTAGGCACAAGAGTGAAGTTAATAACGGCTTATCATCCTCAAACCGATGGTCAAAGTAAGAGGACCATTCAAACTCTTGAATACATGCTTAGATCATGCGTATCGATTTCGGCGGAAGTTGGGATTCTCACCTACCGTTAGTGGAGTTTACCTATAAAAATAGCTACCATTTCAGTATCAGGATGGCTTCGCTTGAGGCTTTATATGGTCGAAAGCGTAGGATTCCGGTTTGTTGGCTTGAAACAATTGAGAAACAATTTTCTAGGCCCGAGATCATGATGGCCAACAATGTTAAATGTATTCATGAGCAGTTAAAGGTGGCTCAAGATTGTCAGAAGAGCTACGCCGATAAGAAGAGGCGACTGATGACAAGTGGGGACCATTCTATGTTAAAAGTGTCCCATTGTAAAGGTACTATATGGTTTGGGAAGTATGGGAAACTCAGTCTTTGTTTCCTTAGATTGTTTACCATTTTAAGTCGGGTGGGACTTCAAGCCTACAAATTGGAGTTACCACCTGAGATGAATGGGATTTACAATACTTTCCATGTGTACTATCTAAAAAAGTGCTTAGCAAAAAAAATAAAGCATGATCCCTCTTCCAAAAATACGCATCGATGAGAACAATCGTTGTATTGAAGAGTCGAAGGCAATTTTGGAAAGAAAATCCAAGAAACTAAGCAACAAGGAGATTGTTATGGTGAAGGTTTAGTGAACGCATCACCGAGGCTCCAAAGTGACATGGGAAGCGGAAGAAGATATGTGAAAGCGCTACCCTCACCTTTTTGTTTAGATTAAAACTTTGAGGACAAAATTAATTTCAAGGTTGTGAGGATTGTAACATGTTGACCCTCTCTCTCAGTGATTTGATGATATTCCCTTTTCACTTATACGTTGTATTTATGTTTCTGTCTTTTCAGTTCCAGCGATCATCACTGAGCCTGTTCAATGATCACTGAAGAACTTGTATTGTAATTCAATCAGAGACAACGATACTTTAAGAAGACAACACTCACACCAAAGAACTTTTAGCTAATGTCGAAGACTGAAAGTGAAGATTAGAGACTGGTTAGTACGTGATCTGAAGCGGTACTCAGTGATTACAAGCCCGTCTACATATGTGTGAAGACTGCTCAAACCTCAGCGAATGCTGAAGAGACCTTCAGGTTATTCTGGCATTCAGCGATCAAAGGAAGCTTGCTTACCACGATTGTTGTTGTCTTGTCCTTATGTACACAAAGGACAAACCCATACCCTTATAAACGTCGGTACGGTACGGAGCCGACTAGTCGACTCTATTGTCCACCAACTTTAGGTAAGGATGTCTGCACATGAATAATGTTTTTTGTACTATTCACTGTGGCAAAGGACAAGCTTCCTCTTAAGGCTTGACACGCAATCTAACCCTACCATATTGCATTAAATGTTCATTTAATGCACTGGTTATAAATATAAGTGTTTCTTCTCCATGCAGAGTGCGCGCAACTCACTCTCTAAACCTAATTCTTACTTTGAACATTTTCTAGCCTAAGTAAAAGATCCTCTCTTTACAGCATTTATTTTCTCATTTGCTAAGAATTCGTGTGTAACCAAAGATTGTTAAGATAGTTTTTTCTTACCTTATATTTCCGTAAATAATCTTGTAAAATCTGTATTGATCTTTTTTATCAATATATATTTTAAATCTGAAAATATTGTGTTTGTATTCATCCCCCCCCCTTCTACAAACTGTTTTACTTATCTTGTAGACCCTCAAGGGACCAACATAACACCCGAAGTTTTGCCATGTATTTCATTTGGAATTTAAGTCCTTGTTGGCCTAAAATCTGTTTGTTGTCAATCTATTTTGGTGGTATATTGTCATGGTTAGAACCCTGCAATTAAAACCAAAGAAGGAGCTGGATTCGAGCTAAAAATATAATGTCACGACCTGGCCCGAGTCGCAGGTGTGGTTGTGTGGTACATTGGAAGTTTCAGCTGAGGTGGTAGTAAGTCCCACGGCTAGAGCGCGACCTAGCCCGAAATTTCTTGCAATATGATAAGTGCGTTTGGGTTAAATGACACGGGACAGCACTGCAACTTGGGTCGTGGGCGTGGCCACAAGTAAGGCTCTGGTTGATTTAGAACTCGTTTTCTTAGGGCTTCTTCTCATTTTTCATTCCTTGAGACTCTCTCTCTCTCTACATTTATTCCGATTTGGTGAAGTCTAGAACTGATTTTGGAGCATTAAAGTCTAAGATTTCGGTTTTTAAGTTGAATATTGAAGATTTACTCTTCATCCTCCTCATTTGCTTGGTTTGGGATTTTTTTCAAAACCTAAGTATTGTGAGTTCATTCTAACTTTTCTAAACTCTTATATATGTTAAAATGTTATGCTTTAGTCTCCTAAACTTCCCTTTGACGTATTTTACTTATTTATGGATTTTAACCAATTTTTGGTACTTTGGGAGATTTGGGGCTCTTTACCCTATTTTACAAAATGAAGGTTTAATACTTAGATCTTGTTGTAAACATGAAAGGATGTCTTAAATACGATATCTTGAGTTATAAAGCTTGTTAGTTTGTAAGATCTTTACAAAAATGACTTTACTCTTAAAAGGGAAAATTATTGATACTGGGATGAGGAAAATTATTTGAGTTTTGGAGCTTATGAAATCACATTAACCTTAACACTTAGTTCTTAATTTCTATTAGATGTTATGAAGCGTCGTTGATTATACTTTTGAAAAATCTTGGATTTATGGATTTAATGATAATGATATGTGAAAGAGAACTATGGGTTGATCATAGCTAACTGTTTGAAAACAACAATATGCTTAGACTATAATGCAATGGATCCATTGTATAGAAATTAATTTTCTTATGTAAGATGGGATAGTTATTCCCATTGATAACTAGATACGTGTATTGAATCACTAGAGGACTCAAGCTATAAACAATGGGTGGTTGAACTTGATGACCATGTGTCCCGTAAGGATTTGGTTCTAGCCAAAAAGTATTTCTTAGACATTGAAGAACTTGAATTACAATCCGTGAGTGGTTGAACTCAATGACCAATGTTCTATAATAGAAACTCTATAACATAGATTTGTGGCCCACTTTTGTGTTCCACCACAATCTATGGAAATCGGGTGTCTCCCGTTGTCATGACCATGGTGTCCCACGTGATCATGTGGAAACATATATGTCTCCTTGTCCAAAAGTTCTTTATTGGTGACAAAATATGATTCACTGACCTAGATAATTCACTAGTTTGACACATTACCTTCTCTAATATTTGTTTCCTTTCATATTCATTAAAGCTTATGTGCATATACTCATTCCCATTCTCGTAATATGATTTCCATGTAAAATGGATATCTTAACAAGGTTTTATTAATATAGTGTTTTAATGACTATTAATCTTGTGACATTAGGCAACAAGGAGGTAACAGTTCATCGTCTATGAATTTTATTGGAGGAATTATAGACTATTAATTCAATTAACATCAGTCTATCTTTTAAGATTGTATGGGAGGTGCAAAAAACACTCAAGTTCTCTCGATACAGTTCTACATGGAACGGAGAATATTGAGAGTTTTGGATATGTTTTTAATGTATTTTTTTACATTTTAAAAAATTACATATTCGGTTTTACATATGCAAATGGAATTAATTTAATCTCTCGAATACAATTTCAAATAATCCAGAATAATCAATTAACATAAAAATGATCTAGTTCATCAAGATCTAAAAACTTGAAAACATAAGAGATGATATATATATATATATATATATATATAGGGTTGAGTTCACGTGAGACCATGGGTGTTTCGTGAGACTCGTGAGACCAATTTATGTTCATTGATCAACTTTATAAGCTAACGATCTAATGATCTAAAATAGCACGGTTGCAATTTTGTAATTATACAATTTTGTGATTATGAATGTTGAGATTCTAGATCTAATCCAAGGGTTGATAATTGGTCTTACGGGTCTCACGAAAAAGCCTTGGTCTCATATGATCCCAAGTCTATCTCTCTATACATATATATATCTCTCTCTCTATATATATATATATATAGGGGCTCATTCAAGGGAGAACTGATTAATTTGTGGTACTGTGAGATCCAATCTCAACCATAAATCAACGAATAAATTAGGAAATTAATAATTATGGTAATTTGAGTTAAAATTATAATTAGAGGACATTTTAGGTATTTTTAAAAAACTCTTCTCTCCTCTCTCATCTCTCCGACCTCCAATCTCCGGCCTCCGGTGAACATTAATCCGGCAGGTACCAAGTAATCACAAAGATACACAATGTGATACTCATTGTGATATATTGTGATACCATTGTGATATCAACTATGATACCAACTCAAGCCTTAAAAATAAAGATACACAAAGTGATACCCATTGTGATATACTGTGATACCAATTTCACCGGAAGCCAGAGATTGGAAGTCAGATAGATGAGAGAGGAGAGAGAAGTTTTTAAAAAATACTTAATATGCCCTCTAATTATAATTTTAACTCAAACTAACATAATTATTAATTTCCTAATTTATCTGTTGATTTGTGGTTGAGATTGGACCTCACAGTTACCACAAACTAATCAGTTCTCATTTGATTAGGCCCCTATATATAGGGAAGAGTTCAAACGAGAGCCCATGTGATTTACAAGAACGCAAGAACAACCCAATAACCTCATATTGTGATAAAAAAATAAAATTAAAAGATTTTTAAAATTAAAATTGAAATTTAAAAAGATTCAAAAAAATATTAAAATTAAAAGGGTAATAATGGAAATGATATCATAAAATCTTTAACACGATCATGATTATCATTATCTAATAAACGGTTAAGAATTCAAGGAGACTTAGAAGTCGTAACATCAAATCGCAAAACAACAGTGATCGACTGTGATCGACCAAGAACACGCGAACCCTAATCGATCAAGAACCCTAATCGATCAAAGAGAAGCTATTGCATACAACAATCGAACAGCAAGAAGAAGTTTATTCAAGGTATCTTTCACAATTACTCGTTTTGAATATGTTTTTAATCGATTAGTTGTGATAATCATGTGATATCAATGTCACTCGACTTGATCATGGTTTCAATGCGTTATGTTAGACGTTATCACAACGATTTCGGATGGTTTCGATAGGTTAGGATTAGACTAGGTGTGATAATCATGTGATATGGGTGTGATTATCACACAATTATCACATTATCGCTTATATCAACACGATTTGGGTGTGATAATCATGTGATTATCACACAATTATCACAAGGATTTCGTTCGGCTAGGGTTAACTTAGAAAATCGACTACCGATTTGGTGTGATATGGGTGTGGTAATCATGTGATATCACTATAATAACAGCGCACTCGATTTAATTATGGTTTCGATTGGTTAGTGTTAGACAATCACACATTTATCACAACGATTACTCATGGTTTCGATAGGTTAGGATTAGACAATCACACATTTATCACAACAATTACCGGAGAAATCCACTAAACGATTTGGTGTGATATGAGTGTGATAATCATGTAATATCACTATTATAACATCACTTGCGCACTCAATTTGATCATGGTTTTGATTGGTTAGGATTAGACAATCACACATTTATCAAAACGATTACCCATGGTTTCGATAGGTTATGGTTACACTTGATTGATCATGGTTTCGATAGGTTATGGTTACACAATCACACAATTATCACAAGAGGAGAGAAGAGAGTGGAAACGAATGTGCAAGAAAAAAAGGCATAATTATGACTAATTAAAATAAAATAAAAATTATAAAATTACTTAATTACATTACTGYCCTTATTAATTTATTTATATTTAATATAAGTTAATTTATTAATTAAAAAAAGTTTGAGGTTATTAGGTTATTCTCGCTTTCTCGTAAATCACAGAGGTTCTCGTTTGAACCTCCACCTATATATATATATATATATATATAAGAGAGAGAGAGAGATGACCTATATAGGGGTCATTCAAGGGAGAACTGGTTAGTTTGTGATAACTCTGAGATCTAATTTCAACCACAAATCAATGGTTAAATTATGAAACTAATAATTTTGGTAATTTGACTTAAAATTTTAATTAAAAGGCATGTTAGGTATTTTAAAATTCTTATATGTCCATCTCTCCTCTCTCCTCTTTGCGTCGAACTTTATTCCAACGAACCTTATTCCGGCAAACACATGATGCACACTATGATACCTTCATAAAATAACAAAAAAAAAAAACACAGTGTGATACACTTAGTAAAACAACATTATCTGATATATTGTGTTACACTTCGTAAAACGACAAAAATATATTGTGATATACTTCGTATGACGAAAAAAATACACTATGATATCAGATCTGGTTGATTAATACAACTGTGGTGATACCACTGTGTTACCATTGTATTACACTCGACGTTACATCTCTAAAGAGATTTAGGTTACATCCAAAAACCTTACATCTTCTGCATTACATCTCCGATGATATCTGAATTACATCTCCGACAAGCTAGGTTACATCCCCGATCTAAAATGAGATCTGAACAAAAACCATAAACTAAAACCGATCTTGGTGTGCAGAAACCAGATCTCTTGGGATATGAAAGAAAAACCGAAACTGATCTGGGTTGTTCAACGGGGGGAGTCAGACCGGTGAAGGTGAGTGGTAGTATATTTTTCACACACTTAGACTTATAAAAGGAACCACAAACCAAGTATACAATATGGTCAAATGTCGTCTTTTCCAAGTAATAAAGTGGTAAAAACCGAATATCGTCTACGGAGATTGTAACAAAAATTTAACAAGAGTCCAATGAAAGAAATGATTTCAGATGATGAAATTGAAGACTTCAGTTGGATTCTAATTAACAATGATAAAATAACATAATATAAAGGGTAGCATGGGTGTAAGACTTATGGTGAAATGCAAACACAAATTCTAGCAGACAATGCTGTATGAATGCTACAACATACAGTAAGCCAAAACTAGTTCCACCATCTATTTTAAAGGTATTTCTCTTGGACTTCACCTTTGCACTATATTATAGCTTTCAACTCATATCTCTATGTGGTATTCGGAGCAGGGATAGTGACAAAATGGTGTCTTCAAAATATATGGATAAAAAAATCTCTTTGTTAAAAATCACTCTCTCTAGCAGATTCTCATATCATTCAAAGTGGCGTGTGTTCTAGATAGTTCATCTCTGAATCTACTGCATATTGACACTTTTAAAGAGTGACCAACTTGTCGGGAGTTAATTTTGAAAGACATAAATGACAAATCTCTTTGAGTCTCCCTCTCATATCATTCAAGTGGACGTGCATTCAATGACTTATCTCTAAGACCATGGCACTTTAACACTTTCAAAGTGATCAACTCGTCAATAAGTGTACTTGGTTTTTATAAAAACTTGAATGAAATAGTGGAACATTGTTATTGCGAAACCAGTGGCGGATCTAGAAACTATTATGGTTGGGGGCACACTTAAGAGGGTCGAAATTTTTTCGAAACCGAACAATTCGTCCGAACCAAAAAAGGTTTCGGGTTTTCATTTTCAGCTTAAACTGTTCAGTTAACCAAATAAAGATAACTGATGCGGTTGAAGTAAGCTAGACATTGACCCTACAATTTATATTTGTTGAGTGAATATGACTTATTTATTTACCTTATCATGTGTGGTACTGAGTATCTGCTTACTGAAATGCAATGATGTGGTGGAGAGTGACTTCTAAGGCTTATGCTTTAATCTTTTAGTACTCTTCTTAAGATGAGAACCCAAGGAGACTTACCAACTAGGATTTATTCATTTTGCCTGATCATATAATTCACAAATAACACTTGATCTTTAATTGTCTTGCATACTGATTTTCAACACAAAATTGCAAAATTGACCTAACATTTCCATTTGTCTAACATTTCCATTTTCCTACAAAATTAACCTAACATTTCCATTTGCAAAACTAACCTAACATTTTCATTTTCATACAAAATTGCAAAATTAACCTAACATTTCCATTTGTCTATAAAATTACAAAATTAACCTAACATAAAACATTTACCAAAATACCAAACAACAAAATCAAAGTCATTCAAAATTAAATATTGGAATTTAGAAATCAAAAAATTTACCCAAATTAACCTAATAGGCTGTAGCCGGCTACCGCACTCTGCACCGCAAGAAGAAGCAGCCACAGCCACTCAGCCAGCGCCCAGCAGGGCCGTCAGCGAAGAAGAAGAAGCAGGCTGCTGGCGGGAAGAACCAAAGAAGAAGAAGCAGTCCGTTGCACACAAGGAAGGGACGAACTTGAAGAAGGCAGAAGCGTGAACTGGTGACTGGTGTGAAGGAGAAGGACTAAGGAGAGGGGGCCTTCATAATTTTATTGTTGGGGACCCAACCAAATTAAATTATAAACTACAAATAAAAAAAAATTGGGCTTTCTAAAAAAATTGTTGGGGGCCCGGACCCCAATAGCTTCCCCTTACATCCGCCATAGTGCGAAACAACGTCCACTTTCCTTCGGTTTAACATTTCACCCCTTATCTTACACCCAAGCTATTAAAATTAGAATTACGAAAAATAAAATGACATGAAATATAAAGAACAAAAAGTAAAGACATAAATATAAATGACGGAAAGTAAATGACTGAATATAAAGAGCGGAAATTAAATGACAAGAAAAATAAATAAAGTAAGAACAATGCTGCAGCAACTCATAACGAAGAACAATATTTAAAGAAAATTCAAGAACTAACTTGCATAAGCATAATAACTACAAATCTGATTGTTAAATGTTCGTGGGATGATTAAATGAAAGCAACTAAGGTCCCTATTTATACAAAAGACTTAAGCAACAAGACAAAAATATTGGAAATAACCATGTTTTCAAAAGGGAGACAAAAGTAAAAAAGGGGATATCACATCATGAACAAAAGAAACCTCCAAAAACCCCTTCTCCAAATATAATGGTTATTAGCCAAGAGATCAGCATAATTTTATCTTCATTCTAATTCGGCAGCTGAATCATTAAGCACTTCTCCAAAAGGGCTGTTTTATAACAGATCAATGTTGTAGCATTTGTTTCCAAGTTAAAATCACTTCTACTCAAATGGTGTAAAGACAATTTAATCATTCAATTTAGCTCCAAGTATAAACAAATGGAAAATAAAGTAATAAAAATGACTCAATGTTGGGATAAAAGAAAATAAACTACCTAATAAGTAAATAATTGGGTACTTTATGCATTGAATAATCAATGCTTATCAGTGAGAGTTGAGGAGATAATGGTCGGTGGTTGGAGATGGATAGAGAATAAGAAGCATGGTGGCCAGTGGCCGGAGATGGGCTGAGAAGGAGGCGTCGGACGGTGTTGGGCAAAGGGATCGGTGTAAAGTGTCGCACCGAAGAGGAAACACGTTTTGGCCGGTGATAGGGAAAAAGGGTCACATGTGGTGATCTCGTCCATTCTAATACACACACACACACACACACACATCTATTTCAAAATTAGAATATTAAACTAACTAAAGTAAATTGAATATTCAACACAATATACTAATTTACCCTTCTACTTATTTTAAGAAATTATAATAATTATCCTGAATGATTAGTTCATGTTGGATCTCACAGTTACCACAAATAAACAATTCTCATTTGATTAGACCCATATATATATATATATATATATATATATATATATACACACATACACACACACGAGGGATTTCAAACGAGAACGGTAACAATATAAGAGAATACAAAAACGGTCAAATCAAGTGCAAAATCACATGTGATTTTACACTAACAGACGACACATGGGTGTGTGGCGAGTGGGTCCAAAGTCACGTGAATCACATGTCACATGTGATTTTAGTGTAAAATTACATGTGATTCGACATTTTTCTTATTGTCTTATTTAGTTATTGTTCTCGTATGAACTTTACTCATTCATATATATATATATATATATATAGAGAGAGAGAGAGAGAGAGAAAGAGACTTGGGATCATTTGAGACCAAGGGTTTTTCATGAGACCCGTAAGACCAATTCTCAACATTTGGATTAGATTTACAATCTAAACATTCATAATCACAAAATTGCCACAAGACTTCTCAATAATTACAAAATTGTCATCGTGCAACTTTAAACCATTAGATCATTAGCTTATAAAGTTGATCAATGAACATAAATTGGTCTTACGGATCTCACGAAAAACTCTTAGTCTCACGTGAACCCGATCCTATATATATACACACACATATGTATGTCTATAGCAAAGCCTTCTAATTTTTTAGATACTCAGATCCAATATAAACCACATATCATATTAATTCATGGTTAAATCAAGAATTATAGTTTCGGTAATTTTGAATTACAATTTAAGTAAAGGGTATTATAGGTATTTTGCAAATCTTGTTCCTCCTCTATTCTCTCATTCACATGGTATGCACAAATAGAACTAAGTTTGTAGTCTATGAACAAATAAAGGTTAAAACACAGTCAATAAGGCAATTGTGAACACATGAACAAAGTAAACATAAACTCTATATTTATTCTAAAAACACCAAGAACATAAACATAAACTCTATTTACTCGATAACATAAATAAACAATTTTTGCAAATTCATTATAATAATTTTGATACCACACCAAATCTACCCTTTTCCAACCCCAAAATCAAAACAAAACTTGAACACAAACACTAGTTATATCCAAAACCTTAATCTAAATTAAAAAAAATTGAACTTTTGCTAAATAAAAATCCAAAACCTATTCATCTTTTATATCTAAACCTTAGACATCAATGGGTCATTTGTTGCATTTTTTTTCATGATGGTTGCCTTTGGGAGGCTAAAACAAGAGAGGCAGCTTCAGATGATCGATCAAAAATGATGGGTGGATACTAATGGTTGAGGAGGATGTAGATTGTGAACCACCGAGGGACACGCTTTGTTTGTTCACCTTGTGTACACCTGTTCTTCATAATCGACCATTGTTCTCCAAAAACCAAACTCAACCATCTTCTTAGGCCATCCACCCTCTAAAATCTAAAGCTAAACAAAACACTTGAACTTCAACTTCGATTAGACAAATCTGGAAATATAAAAGTTGGTGCCTCCATCGAAAATGATGATTGTCTTCTCTTCTACCCTCCACTATGATCCACCGGCCTCCATAGAAAACCACATTTGTCTCGTGCACTTTAACCTACCTCCCTCAATTTATTGGCGAAACTATTGGTGACAAATCTGGTAGTAGAGAAGAAATGAGTCCTTTGTTCCATGTTCGGCACCATGTTTACATCGAACCTCAAATTATATGGACGAGAATCCGTTGAAAATCTCAACTTCTAAATAAAGAGGTGTTTTTCTATTGCAAGTTAGAAGATATTTAAGAAGACTTGGGATCATGTGAGACTAATGGTTTTTCGTGAGACCTGTAAGACCAATTCTCAACCCTTAGATTAGATCTACAATCTGAAAATCTAAACATTCATAAATGCCACGAGATTTCTCAATAATCACAAAATTGTCACCGTACAATTTAGACCATTAGATCATTAACTTATAAAGTTGATCAATAAACATAAATTGATCTTACGGGTCTCACGAAAAACCTTTGATCTCACGTGAACCACACCCTATATAAGAATGTTTGATTAGCATGTGTAACCGATTTGGATTAGAATCATTATTTATTTGCTTAGTTATTATTATTATTATAATTACTATTTTACCCTTGTATCATTAATTAAATGGATGGCTTGGGTTGGGATTGATCTATCACATATTTTGACTCATCAAATATATATATAGGAGATTCAAACGAGAACACATTCACTCTATGAAAACATAACACCACCCTTATCGCATGCGACTTGGCTCGTGACAGACGAAAGTTGTCCACATCTCTGATTTAGTACCACATGATGAACAACACTATCAAATGTAATTCACTATTGTAAAATGATGTTCCCACATTCTCGTAAAATAAAGACGCTCTCATTAGAACCTTTCCATGTATATATTAGAGAGAGAGAGAGACACACCATAAATCAACGGACTCTTATAAACTAATTACAAATTAGAGGTAAGAACTAGAAATGTGCAGATTGCCCAGTTTGAGATATGCATATATAACATAAAGGACCAAAGCGATTCTTTTGGAAGAATAGACGAAAGGGCATTCTGCTAGCTTTCACCAAAATTATGATATCATGTAGATAATGTCTTTATACTTTTGCTTGGGAAGTAATGTTTTCGTTTAGCTCAAGAATGATTCACAGCTGACAATTGAATGATCGATCCATATCACGATGAAATTTGATAGATTACCCGTTGAATACAAACATGACCCAAAACATCCAAGAACATCACAAACCTGTTATTACCTCAAACTTCTATAATACTATATCGTATAATATCTATCTACACAAGAACTGGTGTATTGCACAGCATAGGTGAAGAGAGTAACGATAAGTTCATTCAACGACTACTTTCAACATGTCGTAACAAAAATGGGTTTGAATCTTCGATCGGACTTTGGCAGCTTAGGGAAGAATGATGGCTCGCTAACAAGGACCCTAAATCTCTCAATTTTTGGCATGCAAAAGTAGACCGAGCTCTGTCCCAACTAATCTTAGGTACCAAGTTCTCAATCTTTACAATCCAAGGCATATCTGGCTTTAGGCTGCATTTTAGCACATGGACTAGACCTGACAAACAAGATTGAACTTGACGAAATAATTATTACCATTTTTTCCCAAATAAGTTCTAATAAGAGCAATTATATTTCCTATTTGATCCCACCCTTCTTGGTTAGACAAAAAAAAATTCATTTTTGTCCCAGGCCTAAGTCGTGCCAAACATGGAACAAGACATGTTCAATCCGATCCATAAAGATGGGTATGGATCGGTCCGGACTGCTCCTAAGAATCTGATTTGGTGAACCATCTGGACAAGACAGTCCAAAATAAGCCCAATCCGGGCTTTATTTAGTCAAAAAAATTACCGGCCCAGTAACAGTCCGCCTAGAAAATATTTGGAAAAATTGAAGAACAGTGGTCCAAGTTTATATAAATTAGATTAATGGAAATCTTCGAGTGATAAATCTTTGACATGGCTAGCAAACTGAGAATAGAAAAAGGGAAGGGGACTGGGAAGGGGGATGGGACATCTTTTTGGCAGGTTCAAGGAGTTCTGTTCTGGTGGGATGACAAAAAAAAATCTCTTGAACATTTAATTTTAGAGTGTTCTCCAAATTTGGAGATTTTTATCATCTCTCTCCTGTTTTCTTCATTTTGGAGAATGTTTTTGAAAATCTTTTGGAGCAAAAAAGACACCTAAAAACATCAAAATCTCCATTTTCTCCATTTTGGAGAATCTGTTGGAGATGCTCTTATCTGTCATTTCAACATAATACCAAGATCAGGCACAAGAGTGACTTACTCAAGAATCAAAAGCAAATATGGGCAAACCAATCTCAAGAAGTAGGCCGCTGTTGCAAAACCAGATCATCAGCAGAGTAGTAATCTGCAATGAGGCGGTACATGTATGAAGGATTATGCCCTCCGCTGCAAAGGAAAATAAGGGTGAATACTAGACCATACCAAACGATCCCATTATATCCCACCCGAAGGTGGGGTCTTGGGGTGGTAAGATGTATGCAAAGCTGACCTCTACCCTAAAGAGTGGAGCGCTTGTTACCCCCGGCTAGTAAAAAGTTTGTGAAATGGAAATATACAGATATGCAAAAAATTGGGAAGCTAGATAGGAGTAAGCAATATCAAAAGAAATAGAAAGAGAGAGACATATGCTAACATTTGTGACATTGGGTGATTACTAGTATAAATCTTGCCAAAAATATCAATTACTCCCTCCATCCCAGAAACAAATGTCAACAATGAAAATGGCACACATTTAGAAATGCATAATTATCACACTCATTAATTAACTAAATGACAATTTTACCCTTAATAACTTATGAATTTCTCCATCTCAGAGTTATGGGTAGAATTGGAAATAAATGTGGACGCTTATACATTTTAGGATGGGATGGAGGATCAAAATACGGTAATAGTGGCACAAAAACTGTTTGATATTCAAAATATACGGCAGAATGTAAATAAGTTGTTGATTTAGATATCGTTGAGGTTAAGGTTTTATGCAGCAAAAGATGAGAAATTGTAGACAGAAAATAGCAACTTACGTGTCGGTAATAAATAGGCTGACGAGCTTTGGTGGCACGTAATCAAACGCAGGGTTCACAACATGAAGAAGAGGAGAAGCGGAGGCAATACCGAAATCCATGCAATCTGAGAATTCCCCGAAGTCCAGCAACTCAGATGGGGACTTGAGCTCATTCAGCAACACTTGTGGGTTGTGAGGATACAAGGGACACAACTGTCAAAACAACAATTAGACAATTGAAAGAAAGTTGCCATCAGTTTCTTTTAAATGTCATTGATCATTATCAATGAGATTGGATTGTCGTTTCCTGAAGAGAAGAACTAACTTTAGTAGTAGAATTGCAATAAAATAGTAATACCAAAACTGCCA
The DNA here is from genome assembly GCF_001531365.2 of Cynara cardunculus var. scolymus. Lineage (NCBI taxonomy): Eukaryota > Viridiplantae > Streptophyta > Magnoliopsida > Asterales > Asteraceae > Cynara > Cynara cardunculus. The sequence goes on from NC_037532.1 coordinate 14,532,555, forward strand.
ATACTACATGTTGTCAAAGAGTGTCTGAATCACAACCACACAAATCATAATAAGTCAAGACCAAAGTATCACCATAAACATCACACGCTATAGAAACTATGAGAGGAGAAATCACAACCAAAACAGTWKAAAACCAATKATGCAACTGGGTTTTCACAGTTAGCAATTTCAGGATTGTGGTGAATGATGGCTGATCTAGGGTCAGGATTCATATTAAAAGCCAAGTGGTTTACTAAATAGCTTTCTACGAAACCATGCTAGAAAAAGATACCAACATATAGAGTACATCATAGATCCTGGAGCTAGACTTGAAAACTTAACAACTATAATGAATTACTTAAGCCTATGTCACGCCTAGCAATGCCCTAAATTTGGAAGGGAAAGAAAAAGATAAACAAAAACGTAGTATATCACAAAGAATATGTAGAAGAGCAGTTTGTCTCTTCTATATGCTGTTCACAACTAGGAGTTGTATTTGGTCATCATAATTTAATGTGGAGTAGAGTAAGAGTATGGCAATAGAAGTTATGATCCTGGATATGAATACAGGGCTCTAAATTTATACAAGGTATCGAAGGACTCAAAAAGCTTTTTCAAATTATAATTTTTCATACTGACATTCTACCTTAAGGAAATTTCCTTTGTTTGATTTTAAGTGCCAACTGATGACAGACCAGTAAGAGGCGCTAACAAGGTAGGAGTCCCTCCTCCCTTAGCTTACCAGGTAAGAGGCGGTAAGCAGGTAGTAAACAGCCCCTTGTTACAATTAACATAACATTGCACTCAATTGTAAATTGCCCCGCCCTCCCTAATACTATCAAATGTTTCAATCCATTCCATGTCATAGAAGACCAATCTACTTACAGTAATACCGGACTAATTATGTACTGGTGATGCACAGTTACCTTGTGAATGCCCGCAAGAACAACAAAAGGGACAGCATGCCTTTGAGCTGCTAGTGCAACCATATTTAAACCAACAGGAGCTATCACTCCACCATTAGCCATGACAGCATGGGCCCCAACAATAACCTATCATAATTCCAAAATCAGACTCAAGACAGAAACATCCAACAAGCAATTAAGTTGGTGACATACCATGTTCACACGTGAAATCATGGCAAATACAGCAGAATCAGTGATTACTGTAGTTTGTAGTCCCCTAGCAACCAGTTCCTTTGCAAGAGTATGCCCTTGATATCTACATGGGATTGTACAAAAATAAAGCATGAAAATATTTTGCCACTTCCTACGCTTGTAAAAGACAATAGTGTCAAACAAAAACCTTGGAGCACCCTCTGCTACAAAAACCCGAAACGATCTTTTCTTCTCCTTAGCGGCACAAAGAAATTCGATTACAGTTCCCGAACTGCCTAAGGTCAATATAACCTCACTGCATATCATTTAGCAATTGAACATGTTGAATCAATTTTGGTAAAACAACTTAGACATCATTTAATTAGCAGATGAAAACCAAATACGCTCAATGCTGTTGGTAAATAGGGTAAGGGATCCTGCACCGGGTAAATCAAACTATATAATATATGATCCAAGATTGATCACTCTTACTGTCAATTCGTTGTAAAGGATTCTTTACATTTGCTAATGGGTCTAAAGTACATTGTGTGTGTTATGGGGTTGAGAGTCATCTCAACAAAGATATGAATGGAATCAAATTGGAATAAATTCCAACTATTCGAGATGTTGGGATCTCCAAGTGTTCACAAGCTGGTTTTATGGGCCTGAACATATAAAGAAGCAAAACCCAAATGCTTCCAAAGTGAAGCTATTTTCCACAACCCAGATGTATGGTCTATCACATTCTTGACAATTGATGGTTGTCTGCTGCAGTGATGGAGGCAATACATTTCAGACAATAACACATTGTTTGGAATAGAATATCTATTGTAAGTACGAGTGCACTTGTGCATGGCAGTACGTGTAACATGAAAGGCAGACCAATGGGTCATGTATGCAGCTGAGGTAGGCCACCCAACTCTGTCAGCAAACAAAGTCAGTCAACCAATATCCAGTTCATTTAATCCCAAGCTCGTCGAAAAACATGGTGACTGTGAAAATAAATAATGCAATTTGAGTTTTTGGAGTATAACTTCATACAGAATGAAATGTAACGGTAAATTTGAAGTTAGTTGAGTGAAATGTCTTCATTGAATTTCCCTCTGGTAGAAGCCTACCTGAGTTTTCTTAAGTTGAATGGTTTGACCCAGAGCTTATGGCTTCACGTCAAACGAAAACATTTTTAGGAGGTGATATAAAAAATCAGAGAGATTGCATGGGGCGTCATCCAGGAGGATGTACATTTGTACAATGAAATTGGGTATTGCAAGCTTGTCATGCGTCATTGATGGTATTTAAAATACATGGGGTTGACACTTTTAATTCATCATACATCTTCTAGCAGGTAACGTAAGATGTAAATGTGGGAATTCAAGTTAAGTCTCTATAACACTACAGGCATGTGACATGAAAGATAGTGTACATGTGCTTTTTAGTGATTGAGCAACAGATGACGCTAGACAACAAATTGGTCTCTACGGAATGTTGTATGGATCCCAGTCCCACTGTCACAAATACCCAAGGCAGATCCAATTTTACCTCAAGATCAGAATCAATGTGAAACAGCATCAAATGTGACAGCACAGCAATACAGATGAACAAAGCATAAGAGAACCGAAGCAACAAATCAATGGGTCATCATGTATGGACATAATAGATGAACTACACAGTTTGGCAATAGTGTTGGTGGGTTTTAGACACCTTTAAAGAATAGGGTTCAAGGTGAAGCTTGTCATAATTAAGGCCATGAGTGCTCAACAAATGTGGTATCACCAGTCATCTCTATGTAGACAAGCATTCTCAATATACATTTCAGATTTGTATTGGTAGACATGGTGTAATAGCAATCCAGGGGGTTTAACTCTAGGGTATATATGACCATTTCATTCTTTGTAGAGAAAATATAGAAATAATAGTGAAAGCAAAAAAAGATACTTATGGTGAATATGCTCCACTGCTTGCTCTGCTATCAGCTCATGACAGGTGGTAATATCTCGAATAAGCTCATTGACAGTCTCAATCACATGATGCTTTAGCTTTCGACTCCTTGAATTTTTATCAGTAGCTGCAGTGTAATCAGACTCAACAGTAAGACTACAACTAGATCATTTAAGTGCGTAGAGATATCCAAGAGCTAACATTTGGTCTTTTCTTCAGAATCACCAGCAGAAGATGAAGACTGATGAAGAGGTGCAGAGTGAGGCACGCCCTCAAGAAGGGTCTGCAAGGAAGGAGCTCTCAGGGTGCTTCTGGCCGCAGCAGCAACAGCAGCAGCTGATAGATCATCTGGGTCAACGTTATCTTCATCATCACTCATGGGGTGTAAGCTCAATCCACCAATAGAAGCTGTTGTGAGTGATAGATCTTCCTCCCTAATTATATGGAGTACACGCCTTACAATATTACCAACAGCAACTTCTGCAATACAAAATTTTGAAGTTACATACAACACAAAAGTTAAATTAGTAATTTATTTGCATCAAATAGCTGCTATTCGGTTAATCTTTTTTCAGATCCGTTTATTCTAACTAATTCACCACACATGACAAGAACAAATACTGCGAAATCAAAATTTCCAATTGACTTAGATCATGCTTCAAGTATACTAGTTTATCTATGATGTCAATTCTATTTCCACAAAAAAAGTTAAAGAAGAATCCAAAATAAAACTATATGAATTAAGAACAAGATATAAGGAATAATCATCTAATGCACACCTATATGTAACCACTAGCTTGCCAGCTTGACCAAAACTGATTCCAATTTTTCTTTTTTGAGGCTTGAACCCTTGACCTCGGACCTCTAGGGAGGTTGGATACTACTGGGCCAATGATCCTTTGTAACTGATTCCAAAATTTCCAGGTGTTAACTCTCTTAGAAGCCATCCTAGACCTAGTTAACTTGTTATCAGTAAGTGGCCATTTGGCCCACTTGCATTGCCCAAGTATACTAAGTAGTGGTTGGGTGAGCAAACAAGTAAAAGAACTTGGATTTTAGTTATCCCTTGGTCCTCATAATATTTTAGCTACCCCTTGCTCCTAGAACATGATACCGTACTATGTTGCAAGGATACAGATGGCGAGAACATGAGGACGTGAAACTTGCTTACTAAGATTTGAAAATTCCAAAATATTCATGTTATAGTGTGCATTATAACTAAACGAATTGAAGAAAAATCCTATTTGCTCTAAATGTATACCATTAACACATATTTAAGATTAAGCGTTATAGTTGATTTTACTATGAATTAGTGTGCCTATATTAGTCAACACCGTCGGGAAATAAATAAATAAGAATTTGTGTCTTGTCTTGTCTTCTTTTTCTCATAACCATAATATTTGAGCTTACTTCAGACTTTTAGATTCTTATCTCCATTTTCTTGGTCAAAAACTCAGGGGATGTTCGGTTAGAGATATTATGCGGTAATCAATGGGAATGAAAAAAAAAACTGTTTGGTTTTATATAATATAATGGGCTCATTCCCCCAAAAGCCCAAAATTTTCATTTCAGGTTAAACTGAGGGAATGAAAATTCATTCCCTGTCATTTTTATTTTCATTCTTAAACAAACACCCCCCTCAGATCAAGATTTTATCAATGTTGCCCCTCTTGTGTCCTGTGTTCTTGGTCAAAAAAACCAGATACATTTAAACTGGATATGGTGCCCCAGATTACCACACCCCTGAAGAACTGCACCCTAAAAGCATCTGATATGGGGATCCAAATGCACCCCTGCTTCCTAGATTATAATATTTCAAAAAGACAAAACAAGCACCCTTAACTATGTTTCTACAATGCCTTTGAAATATATTAACTTCTTTACAAGTATTAGACAATTAAGTGTGATATATATATATATATATATAATTATATTAGAGGGTCTAGAGTGTAAATGTATCTCTTATATATATCCCTGATTGTAATCGGTATACACCTTGGTTTTAAAAAGCGCGATGCGGTCCGATGCGTTAAGGGTCCCGGAACCCGATGCGTGATGCGTGATGCTGATGCGCTCGCATCACGCACGTGATGCGCCCGGTATTCAAAAAATATTTATAAATTAATTCTACATATCAATTTCTACCTTAAAAATACTTACCTATCAAAATACTTCATTTATAACATAAAGTAGTTAAAAAAGTGGCATTAGAATCTTAAAAAGTTCGTGAATCAAAATAACAGAAGTACATAACACACAAACTACTACCATGAAGAACACAATTACACAAGTAAATGTCTAATAGTCCTAATCCCTAAACTAAATGACCAACCAAGTGACCAACCAAGTGACCAACTAATACTCCCCAAGATCAGCATCATCAAACCCCAACATGGTATGACTATCGACTACTGCTGCTGCTGGTGGTATGACATATGACTATCGACTACTGCTGCTGCTGCTGGACCGCCTATCGACTACTGCTGCTGCTGCTGGACCGCCTATCGACTACTGCTGCTGCTGCTGCTGGTATGACTATCGAGTATCGACTACTGCTGCTGCTGCTGCTGCTGGACCACTGGTATTGAGTATAGACTATCGAGTATCGACTACTGCAATACTGCTGTCGGCTTCTAAGTTCTATCGATTAGGTCGCTTCCCTACTCGCTAACAGTCARTCCACGTTCTATCGCTAAAAGTCACTCAGGTTCTATTTTACATAACTAAGAAGCCCAACTAAAAAAAGCCCAACTAAAAAGCCCAAGTAAACACTGAAAAAGGGAGCCCAAAACGCAACATACATGATGCGCTGATGCCTAAGTGATGCACGCATCGTGTGATGCATAGGTGATGCGTTCGCATCATGGAATCGCATCGCATCAGACTCTTTGATGCGTTCTGTCCAGCGCATCAGAGCGCATCGCGCATCAGAGCGCATAATGCACGCATTTTTAAACCAAGGTATACACACACAATTACCAAGTTTATCTTGGTATCAGAGCCGGCCCTAAACGCCCTACGGCTGCTGCCTTACCGCTGTCGCCCTACCATAGCCGGCCCTAAACGCCCTACAGCTGCTGCCCTACGGCTGCTGCCCTACCGCTGCCGTCTCCCTACCGTTGCCATCACAAGGCAACCCTAAAGCTACCGCACCCGTCTTCTACCCTACGGCTGCCTCACCTTCTGTCCAATGACAATTGTTGCAGCTTTCACTCCAACCGAGAAAATCACCCATAACTCCCACAAGTTTGGCTTCACTTTATCACCAAACAACTATGGCTATTGGAAGACAATGGTTCAACCGTTCCTTGTCACAAACAACTTGTTCGGCTATGTTGATGGCACCATTCCTTGTCCACCGATGACTATCTCATCATCATCATCATCTGGAAAAGATGCCGACAGCACCACAGTGCCCCCACCACAACCGAATCCTAACTACACAGCATGGGTTTCCAATGATGCTCATGTACGGATGCTGATTATTTCTACAATCTCTGAGGCGTCGTTCCAACACGTTCAAGGACTTACCTCTCGTGATCTTTGGCTGTCTCTTGAACGTGCTTACCCTCCTCACACATCATCTAGGGAATACACCCTAAAAACTCAGCTTCTTAAACTAGAGATGAAGCCTGCTGAAACCTCCTCCGCATACCTGACCAGGGCTCAAGAATATGCTGATGCTCTCGCCAATATAGGCGAACCAATGAAAGAAAAAGATTTGGTGATGTTGGTTATCTCGGGTCTTAGAGAAGAATACAACGGGCTGAAGTCAACACTCCTTGGTCGCCAATTCCCAACTGCCTTTGCAGAACTTCATGGCCTGCTATCAGACCATGACTACACGATCAAACAATCTGCAACTGACATCTCTCCGCCTCAAGCATTCTCGACTGTCACGAACAACCGCAACTCAGCGGTTCCTGGTCCCACCTCGTCTACTCCTCAACCGGATCAACTTCAAGCTATTCAACAACTTCTGTCACAACTTGGTCTTCAAGTTCAGCCTGTTAATGCACAGCCTGCACATGCCTTTTACACCAACAGATCTGGGAATAACCGTGGCCATGGACGTGATTCTAAACGCGGACGAGGAAACTACAACAACAGAAGTCAAGGAGGAGGTAACCGTAATCAATTTAGTTGGGCTTCTAATCAAAACATTATTTTTGGCACATGCAGCAGGTGTGGGATTGGTCATATCCCGTCTCATTGCCCCAATCGAGACCCTACTCCTATGAGGACGAGACAACCACCTTCTGCCAACTTTACAAATTACCGGTCACAAGCTTGGCTTCCGGATACAGGCTCTAGCCATCATGTTGCACCGGACCTATCTAGCTTCGATAACTCTGAGGCCTACTACGGTGAGGACAACCTTCACGTTGGCAATGGTAAGGGTTTACCCATTCTACACATTGGTTC
>NC_037532.1:14540508-14548415 GCF_001531365.2 Cynara cardunculus var. scolymus
TGTGTTGATCATTACTCCAGATTTATGTGGATCTTTCCATTAAAACTAAAATCTGATGTTTATGCCACTTTTAAACGATTCCTTGCGATGGTTGAAAGACATTTTCAAACCAAACTGAAATCTGTCCAAACCGACTGGGGAGGCGAGTTTCGGAATCTCTCCCAATTCTTCTCTCCTCTCGGCATCACCCATCGCCTCTCATGTCCCCATACAAGCGAACAAAATGGCTTTGTTAAACGACGACATCGACATGTTGTTGAAACCGGTCTTACTTTACTTGCTCAATCCTATGTTCCACAACGGTTTTGGCATTTTGCTTTTGACACTGCAGTCTATCTTATTAATCGAATGCCATCCAGAACCAACTCAAACACCTCACCATTTGAACACATGTTCAAACATAAACCCGAATTTTCCTTTCTTCGGGTTTTTGGATGCCAATGCTACCCTCATCTCCGTCCATACAATAAACATAAAATTGACTTCCGCTCTACATCTTGTGTGTTCCTTGGTTACAGCACCGCTCATCATGGCTATCGGTGTTACGACCCACAGTCTGATCGTCTTTACGTAGCCCGTCATGTTCGATTTAATGAACAATCATTTCCTTTCCAAACATCTCCTCCAACCACTCCTACTCCAACCACTCCAAATCCTTACGTCTCCACCTATCCCAAATCTGACCTCCCACCCACCTCTTCATCCTCCACAGGACCTAATGAACATTCTGCTCCACCAGAACCGACACCCTCCACCACACCTACAGTGCAAACTGTCCCACAAGAAACAACACCTACCACCACCCCTCCTAATGACCACCCTACGGCCCAACCACCCCTTATCCACACCTATCACCGCCGTTCCATAGTCACCGAACCACCACCGCAGCCTACCCCTACCCCCCTCCTCTACCACCGAACAACCCACCCGTACTCGACCACCCAACCTACGCCCAAATCCCAAACAAACCAAACCTTACAATGCCTCCTCATACCATACCCATCATCCTTCACCTGACACCGAACCGACCACCTTTACTATTGCTAACGGGTACCCTCAGTGGCGTACCGCCATGGCTGACGAGTATTCGGCGCTGATGCAGAATGGTACTTGGACATTAGTACCACGCGTTCCAAATTCCAACGTAATTGATTGCAAGTGGGTATGCAAATTCAAAAGGGACCAAACAGGGGCAATAAAACGTTACAAGGCACGACTAGTAGCCAAAGGGTTTCGGCAGCAACCAGGCATTGATTATCAGGAGACGTTCAGTCCCGTGGTCAAATCGACCACCATACGTGTTGTTCTATCTCTGGCCGCAACACAGAAATGGTCTCTAAGGCAACTTGATGTGAAAAATGCCTTCCTACATGGTGATTTCAACGAGACAGTTTATTTGCAACAGCCACCAAGGTTCGTTGACCCGGACAAACCCGATCATGTTTGCCTACTTCACAAATCCTTATATGGATTAAAGCAGGCCCCTAGAGCGTGGTTTCATCGACTTTCTACAGTCCTTCATTCTCTTGGCTTTCAGGGCTCCAAAACGGACCCTTCCTTGTTCATTTACTCCCACAGGGGCACCATTTTGTTCATGCTAGTCTATGTTGATGACATTCTTTTGACAGGAAACAACCCGGAGGCTACTGACAAAGTGGTACAACGTCTTAGCCAATCTTTTGCTGTTCAGGATATGGGTCGCTTGTCTTATTTTCTCGGTATTGAAGTGACCAGTCAGGGTCATGATATGATTCTATCACAACGGAAATACATCCTTGAACTCTTGCAACGCATAGGCCTGTCTAATGCTAAACCGACTTCATCTCCTATGACCACTAATGCTAATCTTGCTCTTGGTGATAGTGTTACGTTTGCTGATCCGGTCAAGTACCGCCAAATTGTGGGTGCCCTTCAGTATGTGACATTGTCTCGTCCGGATATTACTTTCGCGGTCAACAAAGTCTGCCAATTTACGCAGTCCCCCACTGAAAATCATTGGACGGCAGTCAAACGAATTCTTCGTTACTTGCAAGGCACTGTTGACTATGGTTTACGAATCATGCATGATTCAGGCACAATCCTTCATGCCTACACTGATTCTGCTTACAACTCCCTACTGGCTTCTCCGATGCTGACTGGGCTGTTGCCCTGACGACCGTCGATCCACTGGGGGATATGCTATCTATCTTGGTTCAAACCTAGTATCATGGTCTGCACGAAAACAAAGGACTGTCTCTCGATCATCAACAAAGTCTGAATACAAAGCTCTAGCCGATACTGTTGCTGAGCTCACATGGCTTCAAACACTACTGCGCGAACTCCGAGTTCCTGTGAAGTCGGTTCCTACCTTATGGTGTGATAATCTTGGTGCTACGTATCTTTCAGCTAATCTTGTCTTTCATGCCCATACCAAGCATGTAGAAGTTGACTTTAACTTTGTTCGAGAAATGGTTGCGCAACGGAAGCTTTCAGTTCAGTTTATATCTACAGATGATCAGATTGCAGACATGTTTACCAAGCCGCTACCTTCAGAACGGTTTCTCCTATTACGGTCCTACAGGTCGCTCCCCGACCTTAGCTTGCGGGGGAATATTAGACAATTAAGTGGGATATATATATATATAATCATATTAGAGGGTCTAGAGTGCAAATGTATCTCTTATATATATCCCTGATTGTAATTGGTATACACACACACAATTACCAAGTTTATCTACAAGAAAAATAAAAAAATTCAGGAAGTGTTTATTTAACACCAAAAGCAAAGCATTGTCATAAAAGAACATGTACATCAGCACATATTGCCATTACTCGCTTTCAATCGCCATAAGTTGCAAAATAGAACTAACCCACAGGATTAGCAGCAATAAGTTGTTCTCCAATAGCCTTAATGGCCTGAATAAGAGCCCCAGCTTGGTTCGTGTGAGGAATCCTTTGCTGTGATATCACCGAACGGAGAAGCTCTGCTGTCAGCTTTGCAGTGGCCTTTGAGCCCTCAATTTTGCTGCCTCATCAAACAAACATACATGTATGTAATGGTAAGAGACAAGAAAAGGTTTAAGTTAGGAAAGACCATGAAAAAGAAAAAATAAACAAATAATTCCACACTGACCGTTTCTTGAGCTGGTTCAAGAAATCATTAACTAGGGCATGTGTGTCCGGCATGATTATTATAAATATCACACCTGAATAAGCATAAAACTCATCTTAATTCAGAAAAATTAGAGGAAGGATCAATAATTTTTATGTGAGATTGAATAACGAAATAAATCATGAGAAATTATGGAAGAATGCAGTAGAATGCGTGTAAGCAATGCATGTACAGTACCAAGCAACTTATTTGACAGATCGTGGATGATTGAGTGATGTATGAATAATATGCCTATATGCCTTAGAAGCTCTCTCCAGATCAAGTCCTCAATAAAAAATGACCGCTTGACAAGTATTCTGAATGGACCTGAATGACAAAAAAATACCACTTTTAACCCTATATATGATTTAGTGGAATGAAATATGACTGACAGATACGTATTTTCCATTGATAGAAATAACAATCTGTATATCTCATGGTTCTATACATCTTTCTAAGATTGTTCGCTTACAAGAAGCCAAGTAAATTGCAAAAAGTCAATAACCCAAAAGTTGACAACAATTGATGAATTATAAAATGAGCCATGGTATATGGGACTAGTGTACGCCTCTCACATGCCTTACCGCCTCACCCACCACTCACCTCTGCTTAAAACCATGGTTACATCGATCCCTATACTCGATACAAACACAAAATAATCCCTAACTGAAGTCAACAATCATCCCATGATGTCACATGTGAGGACCATCTCTTTCCACTGATCATATATCTTCTCTCATGGTTAACATTACACATGTAGAGAACCAATGCGTAAAAAGACATGTTCGTGATTTAGTAGATTTTAGGAAACATAGTTTTTTGAAGTTTGTTTACTATCCAAAGCATACATATAGAATAAAATAGGATGTAGAGGTTGGCAAAAAGCAAAGCCCATTTTGAGAACACTACTACAAACCAATGCACGCAAAGTTGTTCCCATCTTGATATTGTGTCCTTCAAAGCTGTTTTTAGCTATCTCTTTCTCAATCAGCAACTTGTTTCTGGAATTGGTAATCCAGTGTGCATCATGCAAGTAGCAATTCGCATAAGTCAACTAAACCAATGTGGTACATGAGTGAGCATTTCAAATTTGGTAAGAAGAGAGATCTAAGTACTAAAAGAGCCTAAAACTGATACAGCAACCTTATGGATAAAGCTTGTTCAACTGTTGGCAACCTCAAAAGCCTCACCACATCCCAACTCCTGTATCTGTTCCATGCACCGAATGAGTGATGCCCAATTAGCCCTAACAGATGTTACTACAGCTACACAATTGTCCATCAAGAATGTGAGAAGGGCCCAACATACTACTTGTATATTCCACCCAAAAGTTTTCTTTTAGTTCAAAACAATCAATCATTCAGTCACTATAACTCATTACCAAATTTGCCAATTTTCAGTAACACTAATGATTGACTTCAAAGTGTTTGTTGAAATGCCACCGAGTATTTAGTGTTAGAGAAAAGATATAAAATATCTTTTTTGGTTGCTAAAGCTTTAGGATTGGTGATATTACCTAGGACCAAAAAAGAAAATTTAGTTCAGGTTATAAAACTTTTCCTCAGTTTGTGACTTTGTGTAGCTTCGCAAGCTAGTACCATAATCAAAGATTCTTGCAAGCTTGAGTGAAGTTCCCTTATTAATGCTCATCTCGAGTCAATGTGACTTCAGAATTTATAATATCCACCCTAAATTAGCGCACATGAAAGAAAAAAAAAATGTTAAGTGATGCTTGCTCTCAGTTGATTTGAAGTATTTCCATAATATTTTTGATGTTTAATAGTCCAGCCAACAGATTCGTATTTTTATTTAACTTAATAATATTAGTAAAATTACCAGTTAACAAGGATATTTTATACAAAATTTTGCACTTCGGATGAAAATGTTTAGGGCTCTGTTTAGAGGTCTATTTAGGGGAAGATGCACAGCAACAAGAAAAACAGCAAGAAACAAAATGCAGAGAACACATAAAGATGTCAAATTTCCTTGTTATATCAACACCAATTTCATCTTCCATCAAGACCCAAATAGAATAAATTAATTAAACAACTTTAAGTGCATAGCAAACCAGAATATGCAAATCGATAGCAGAAGAAAAGAGAACAGTCACAATCACTTTCGAGAAGATGCAAACAACAAATAAGCATCGAGAGTCACAGTCAAGAAACCTTTGTTGCAGATCGATAGTCGAGAAATAGACACAATCACGAGATCGAGAACGCCAATGGGAGCATATAATTAGGGCACAGTCGCATAAAAATCGAGAAGAGAGCACGGAATTAGGGCATAAAATCAAAGATTTGTTTTTTAAAAATCAAATAGCAGTTTTCATTCGGCGTGTACCTGGGGTTGATCACGGTTTACCACATTTTTACAAGTAAACCGGTTTGAAAGTGGTAAATGCATAAAATAATAATTAATTTTTATAAATTTTATGATTTCAGTTTTTTTATTATAACAATGTATTTTTAAAATATTTTTATTAAAACATTGCATTTTAAAAAATTATCTATTATATCAGGTTTTCATGCCACCTCATTATCTATGTAGACTGTCCACATCTATTATAGTGATGTGACTTTCATATTACAACATTGTACTTTCAAAATTATTTTTATTATAACATCTACTAGTTCTTATTAAACAATGTACTTTTAATTTTAATATTTAAATATTTAACATGTTATTTAATAAATATATTAAATAAATTAAAAAAAATTCTAAATTATTAATTAATATACCAATATTAATAAAACTAGTAGAAGACAACTTATCTCGCTAATATTTTTTTTTAAATATGTGTTTTTTGAAAAAAGAAAATAAGAAATTTTCATTTTTTACCAAAAACAAATATTGTCTTTTAAAGAATATATTATATCTGTCAAAAACTTTTATTTGACGTATACATATATTAAATTAATTAGATTTTTTTTAACAACATAAAATAAGAAGCGTTACTTTTTTTACAAACAAAATATATCTCAAAAATAATGTAGCATATTTATTTAAGAAATATTTTACTCTAAAATATTTAATTTGCATACAACTTAATAAGAAAAAGTCAAAAAATTAAGTGTTTTTTTAAATCATATCAATGAAAAATGAAAATCATTAATAATAATTTGAAATAGATTTTTATTTTTATTTTAGTTAAGTCATCAAAATGATATGTCATCTACGTTACCTCATTAAAGCCACACAAATAAAAAAAAGTCAAAGGGTTAACCAGTTTAAAAGATAACAGGTTGCCTATTTGCTATAATGAGTATATTATTTAAAATACGATGTTTTAATAAAAAATAATTTGAAAGTACATTGTTGTAATAAAGAAAAACAAAAGTAGAATACTATAATAAGAAAAATTATGAAAGTAGGTTGTTATTTCATGCATTTAACCCTAGATAATTGTGTAAATCTGTCTGTGAGAGCTGTGCTGCGTTTATGGCTGCATGCATAAGTTTATCTATAGAAGCTGTCTGTTTCTCTTCATCAGAAGAAATACTCATTGATGATGAGCTTTTCTTTGGCTGTATAGGCTGTATAACCTTTCGTTTTCCTTTGTCTCGTTTATCCATCTGCAGAAATTAACATGTATGTCTATTTATATATCTGGTATATACCTTTTTCCAGTGGTTTCTAATTCTAATCTCTTCATCTATTTCGTTTAATTCTTGTTTCTCTTTTTCAAAAGATTTTATTTGATCATCCGTCAGATTCTGATTTGTTTCTAAATTATTAATATTAATTTTTAGTTGTTCGTGYTTTTCCCAATTTATATGTAGTTGTTTCCAGTTTTGTTTTAAGAATTTTGTATTATATGTTATTTCGTCGTTACAATTTACTTGTATTTTATTACTCATTTTAACAAATAATTAATTTTGATTTTTCTTCTTTAAGTGCGGTAAACATTAATTCAATAAATTTTTCATTATTATAAATTTTTATCATTATGTTGTTTAACATAAATATTTCTATAGATGGGTTTAATTCTTTAGATTTTAAATTAATAATTCTACTTTGTAGGTATATCTTTTCTTCTGTAAGTTTGTTCTTTTACTGTAGCATTAACTTTTTTACTGTAGCATTAACTTTTTTACTGTAGCATTACTGTAGCAGTTTGGAAGGTAGAAATTCTAAAAGTAATGCACAAGATATTATAATTTCAGACAGTTTTATAAATAGAATTATGAGACGAGGATCAGGTAGTAATAGTTCACAACAAGCTATACATCTTGGGGAAGAAATAGATTTAGACAGAAACATAGACTTATACAATCAACATCAACTAGATATTCTAAACCCAAGAATATTATATCAAACAGGAGTTTTAAACATAAATACAGTATTAATTCGTAGTAGTAGAGAAGAAAGCCTATGCTTATTACTAAATTATCTCCTTCATAATTATCATATCCTTTTGTTTGTAGTGCTATTTTTATTTTTTGTAAATCATTTATGTTTTTTAAAATTCCAGGTGTGCAATAAAATAGTGCTGTATTTTGACTAAGATCAACTTCCATTCCAGAAATTATTGCTTTTTTAATATTTGTTTTCCAGCTTTTATCTAATAATAAAGCTAATAATTTTGTTCCAAGGTTTTTTCTTCCTAAAGCTTTAACTCCTATAACTACTAGTCCTATGTGTGCAAAATGTTTTCCTGTTTGTTTAATTTTTTGTATTGTTTCTGRCGAAAATAATTCTACAGTTACTGTTTTGTCTAGAATTCTTAGGCTTTCTTCTCTACTACTACGAATTAATACTGTATTTATGTTTAAAA
>NC_037532.1:14548515-14550092 GCF_001531365.2 Cynara cardunculus var. scolymus
AAAACAAATATTAAAAAAGCAATAATTTCTGGAATGGTAGTTGATCTTAGTCAAAATACAGCACTATTTTATTGCACACCTGGAATTTTAAAAAACATAAATGATTTACAAAAAATAAAAATAGCACTACAAACAAAAGGATATGATAATTATGAAGGAGATAATTTAGTAATAAGCATAGGCATATTAGGAAAAGCAAGTAACGGATCAGGTATGAGATATAAAGTAAACATTGAAGGAATCGTAAATACCATAGCATCAAAATCTATACACATGAAAAACCCAGAAAAAATAGATCCTGAAGAATTAGCAGGATTAGAATGGAAATTAGATGATTTAAAAGAACAAGAAAATGAAATCTTAATACCACAAAAGAGTGTTATATATGAAGATATAGATGACACACATAGCCTAAGATTTATGAAATATACAAAATGTAACATCCCCCGTCCCCGTGGTCCGGAATGGGCGGTGTCACTAACGGGACTTAATTCAAAGACACAAACATTGAAGAGCTACTAATAAACTCCAAACGTAGATTAACTTCTAAAACAAGGTTTACAATTCAAAATATTACATTCAAACAACTATTTATAAGCTTAGAATATTTTACATCTACAAATGAGTTTACCAACTCCAAAAAGTCAAACACTCGATCTCAAGTCCCGTCCCTTATCAGAATTACTTGGAACCTGCCGTGTCAGAAAACAAAAACACGGCTGAGCACAGGGCTCAGTGAACAGATTGTAATATAAACTTGAAATAATAATACGTAACATCGATAATGAAGCGGAAGACTTAAAAATCAATGAAACTGAATTCATAGAAAATCAAGACGTTTCACAGTTCTCATTTCAAAACATCATTTAAACACAATCCGTCAATTCTTGTAGTGTTCGTGGGGTGGCCAAACCACACGAACTATCGGGCCGGCGTGCGGGCACACACCCCTAGTCCCCCGTGAATTTAACCACGGTCACATGGTGGGTAATCCTACCACCAAATTCTAAGACACATGCGCGTAGCATAACCTCGAGAGTCTGAATGGTTCGTTCTAATTGACCATCGGTTTGAGAATGATAGGTCGTAATAAATGCATGACGTGTTCCCAATTCTCGTTGAAATCTAGTCCAAAAATTAGAAGTGAATCGAGAGTCGCGATCAGAGATAATCTTCACTGGTACACCGTGTCGCGAGACAACTTTATCAATGTACAACCGCTCCCATCGATCCATAGAGTAAGACTCTCGGACATGTAAGAACAATGCAGATTTGGTCAATTGATCAATTATAACCCAAATACTGTCGTTTTGACGTTGGGTCTTCGGTAGTTTAGTAACCAGATCCATCGTTAATTCTTCTCATTTCCACATCGGTACCACAAGAGGCTATAAACTACCATACGGTTTATGTTGTTCAGCCTTTACTTGTAAACATCAGTCTGAATCCCAGGCCACCAGTAATCTAAACGAAGATCTTGGTACATTTTGGTACTCCCTGGGTGTATTGATAATCGCAATTTATGTGCTTTTGCTAAAACAACATCTCGCATGCCGCCAAGTTTGGGGACCCAGATT
>NC_037532.1:14551342-14562533 GCF_001531365.2 Cynara cardunculus var. scolymus
AATTTTAGAAAAATATCTCGCTCCTTGCAACTGATCAAAAAGATCGTCAATTCGCGGTAATGGATATTTGTTCTTTATAGTTACCTTATTAAGCTCACTGTAATCTATACACATTCGGAAAGTTCCGTATTTCTTCTTAACGAACTGGACTGGAGCACCCCAAGGAGATGTGCTTGGTCGGATAAAACCCTTGTCCAATAATTCCTGCAATTGTTTCATCATTTTTTTCATTTCTGCAGGTGCGAGACGATAAACTGTCATTGCTATCGGAGCTGCACCCGGTATCAAGTCTATACGAAATTCTACTTGACGATCGGGTGGCAATCCAGGCAGATCATCCGAAAATACATCCGGATATTCACAAACAATCGGAACGTCCATTACCGTCTTTTCCAATTCATTCGCCGCATCTATAACATAGGCTAGAAAAATTGAGCAACCCTTGTTTAGATAACGACGAGCTTTTAGCATAGAGATTACCTTTATGTCGGTCACACGCCGCTCCCCGTAAATGAATAGGTAATTCCCCTCGCTAATTGGTATCCGAATCATTTGTTGTGAACATATGATGTTAGCTTGATTCTTTGCCAACCAATCCATACCAATAACAACATCGAATCCATGTATATCAGTTGGAATGAGTTCAATAAGAAATTCATAGTCATCTAAAAGCAATGTACACCCTCTAAATACCTTATCAGCAACTAACGGTACTCCGCTCGCAGTGTCAACAGTGAAAGGTTTTTCAAGCATAGTAGGTACGGATTCAATATAACGAACATAATCATTTGCACAAAAGAATTTGTTGCACCGGAATCAAATAAACTACGAGCAGGCCAAGAATTAACAAGAAATATATCCGTAACAACATCGAGATCGTTCATGGCTTCCTTCGTGGTAATTTAAAACTCCCTGGCATGAGGTTTCAGGACCTCCTCCTTTTTGGTCGAAGCCCCCGCTGTATGTATCAGTCGTTGCCTCGATTGTTGTATCGATCCCTTACTTTCTTGCAGTCTATTCTTTGGACACTCTCGCATACAATGACCTAACACACCACAATTATAACATGCCCTTTCTCTTTGAGGGCACTGAGTTCGTATGTGCCCAGCTTCACCACAACAAAAGCATCGTACATAAGTTTGATCACCACTACATCGTCCCTAGTGATTCTTGCCACATCGGTTGCAGTTCTGTGGCGTATATGACTGCATTGTATAAGCCTGTGTGGTAGTACGTGGTGTATATGCGATTGAGCTCGTCTCGACTTGAAGAATCGAGATGATTTAGATGTCGGGGTCTAGAAGGTTCTCTCAACTCTCGATCGTTTCTCCGGTACATCAAAATAATCAGGGAGACTGAGATCATGCTCCCGTTTCCTTGCATACTCAACTGCTTTGGCAAATGAAGGTATGTCGTGATTGATGACGAAATCACTAATATTCCGTCGAATATCGTTGACGAAATGATTAATCTTGTCCTTTTCACTTGGTACAAGCCGCTGGGCAAACTGAAGCTTCCGATTGAACTCTGTTTCATATTCAATCACTGACATGGATCCCTGTTTGAGCTCTAGAAATTCCTTCTCAAGCTTTTGTTTCAGATCATCCGGACAGTATTGTTCGAAGAACAAAACTTGAAACTCTTCCCATGTCATTCTATCCCGAGTATTAGGATCCATTGATCGATATGTGGCATTCCACCAAGTGAGTGCACGATCAGTAAATGTCGTTGTAGCATAACATACTTTATCCTCCTCCTGCACGTAAACAGTCCTGAATACCTTTTCAGTGTTTTTGACCCATTGCATGGCAAGTACTGGGTCCGTCTGTCCTGAGAACTCTGTAGCCCCACTTCTTCTAAATATTTTAAATGAAGTCCGGTCCGACCTTGGTTTGGGTACGTCTTTATTAACCGGCTTCGGTCCTTGGTCAACCGGATTCTAAGCATTAACTTGATTTTGCACTTCAGTTAATTTTTTTTCAAACTCTATTCTTTGTTCTCGTAGAGCAGCCCGTGTTTGATCATTCATTATTTTTAATAATCTCTTAGTACGAGGTGATAGTTGGGCTTCATCGTCATTGTCAACATTTTCTTGGACATACCCTTCGAGATTGAGGTTGTCATCCCTGCTCGTCGGTTTATTCAACTTTAGATTTTAACACAAAAATAGAACTCGGCGCAAGTATACACGTCGAACTACTGTCGTCTTGTAACTAGTGGTGAGCAGTGGAACCGGGTACCCGGCTATGGAACCGGAACCGCCTTGGAACTGCCGGTTCCAGAACCGGAATCGATATGAGTGGTTCCAGTTCCGGTTCCTAAAATACGGAACCGATTGAAAATGGTTCCAGTTTCGGTTCTCAATTTTTCGGAACCGTTACCCGCCGGGTACCCGGTATTTTTCAAGTAAAAAAATAATTATTATTTTTTAATACCAAATTTATAATAGGTTTACATCTTGAAAGCACGTCGTCATCTTCATTATTCATCTAAATTCTCCATATAAAATGATCCGTATTTTTTCAAATTATGTATTCACTTGGATTCATAGTATGTAATCGTTAAACTTTRAACATTTRCCATTATAGTATGTAATCGTTAAAYTTTGAAYATTTWCYATTAWWSTATTATAGTTTGTAATCGTTAAACAATATTTGTAACAATTATTCTGTATAATTTGTATTTTTGCTTATTTATTTAGTGTTTTGGCAATGTTTTATTTTTTATTTCTAAATAATAAAATTTTAATATTTTAGGAAGCAGGTACCCGGAACCGGAACCGGTTCCCGACGGTTCCCGTTCCGGTTCCAAAAATTTAAGAACCGCTCTAACCTGTTCCGGTTCCGGTTCCAATATCTCAAGAACCGCCGGTTCCGGTTCCGGTTCCGGTTCCTGTCAAAAAGGGCGGGTACCCGCCTATGCTCACCCCTATTTGTAACAAGTAATAATGGTATAAGTACCAGATATCGTTCCCATAGAGAGAGCTCGTAAAGTTATTTCAAAAGTCCAGTTTATAAAAATTAATTTCAGATGGCGAATCGAGAGATTTGATTTATCTAAAATTGGCTGATTTGATTAGCAACTAAGAAAAATATCAGTCTTAAAAAGAAGCACATGATGCAACATTTGATTAAGACACTTAAACAAATGATTCAGTAAAAAGGTGACATAGCATTCCTGTCACAATTATCTAAAATCAATAAATGATTTTATATAACTATGACAGTATCAACTATCGGGTCAGACGGCCTCCCAATAGCACACACCGGTCAACGTGCTATCGATACGATATCATTTATGTTAGACGTCGTGAATCCTAGCACAACACAGTGTTACCATCCTACACCGTAGAAGTATAGCGTTTGTTAGACACTAAAGCTATTTATAATCTTCTCCTATTACCTCAGGTTTTGAAAGTCAATACATTTTTATACACAAAATTAGTTGTCAATTATTTTTAATGTAATCATCAAATGAAATATTAAGCACCTGAAATAAATAGTAGACTATAATGCTAATAAGACACCTTTGTACTTTCACATCGGCTTTGGTCTTAATTTCTCGTTACACCCCAAGCTAAGGCGTTAGCCCATCATTGCTCGGTTTCTTCTCTCGAAGGATGTAAGGACTGAAAAATAAATACTGATACGGAAAAGTAAATTGCAGAAAGTAAATTACAGGAAATAGATTACAGGAAATGGAAATATTGGAATTTAAAGTATTGGAAATTAAATGACAGAAATGTAAATTGCAGTAAAGTAAAGACTGAAATGTAAAGACTGAAATGTAAAAGACTGAAATGTAAAGACTGAAATGTAAAGACTGAAATGTAAAGGACTGAAATGTAAAGACTGAAATGTAAATGACTGAAATATAAAGACTGAAATGTAAAGACTGAAATATAAAGACTGAAATGTAAATGACTGAAATATAAAGACTGAAATATAAAGACTGAAATGTAAAGACTGAAATATAAAGACTGAAATATAAATTATTAATAACTAAATAATATTAATTAATATTAATCTAGTAATGATGAAAGAAAAGAACTTGATAGGATGAAAATTGACTAATGAAAACCTTGGAAATAGAGTTTGACTTTGAAGAAAAACTTGCAAGTCAAGTAACAAAACTTGCAACACAAGTTTCGTTACAAAGACCGAAAAGGTTACTTACAAACTCGTAAAAAAAGATTATTTAGTCTACGTAAATTAGTCGTGAGCCACAAAGGATGAGATCCGATGTAAAGCAACAATGATCGACTAATTCGTAACTCGTAATAAAAATAAGAAAACGTAACGTAACTTGGTAATAAAAACATAAATGAGATGAAGATTAAATACGAGAACTTAAATTAAAACTTGAGAGTGTAATCACAACTACACTAAAAAAAATCGGTTCTTGATTTAGAAACAAAGAAACCGAAAGCAATAATCTATTCAACACAAAGGTTAATTAGAAGGAAGCATCAAAAGTGTAAGAAAGTATGTAAGTTGGTGAATTGGTGAGGTAAGCATAAGCCTTAAGCCTTCTATTTATATGCTAAGGAAGTTTTCTTAGTGGGAGCCAACTAATAAGACAAAAGTCTCTTCAAAATTGGGCTTTGACCGGGCCCAAGGTCGTTGACCACGCATCTTCTATGGATCAGCCCACTACTTCACGGCCCAGGCAGAATTTCAGCTCTCGGACAGGTGTTATAGGATCTTGCCACTCTTGGTCCTACAGGACTGCTGCAGGATCGGGCCCAAAAATCATCAAAAACCTGCATAAACAGGGGATTAACATTAGATATACTATATAACTACTAATATATAGAAAAGACATAAAAAGACTCAATTAAGACACTAATGGGTAAATAAAACAAAGAAAAATGGTTAAGAAAATGATGTAATAAGGTTAATAAATTAACACTTATCACACCCCCAAACTTGAATTGTTGTTTGTCCCYAAAMAACARAAAWYGACAAATTAAAAGACTCAAAGTTCTAATAAACTAAAAAATTTGAGCATAAGTATTTAATAGCCACAGTATGCATATTTTCAAAAAAATTTGAATGAAAGTGTTCTACTCATGACTTGATGTTTGATATCCATAGCCCTTCATAAACCTAGCTCCCCCAAACTTAAATCTTTCATATTGCCAAACTATAAGCTAGCCTACATTTTTTTTGCTATATTAGATTCAACAGATAGATTGGGACTTTGAATTGGGTTTTGCATTTGGCTTTTTCTTTTCAATGCATGCATTTTACCTCATCTCATTTTTTTCACTCCATAGCACAATTTTACTGCTATGCATCTCATATTGAGATATTTTGGACACTTTGGTCCTTTTCAAACATTCTGGTGTACTTTGACACTCTTTTGTATGCATAAGACATGGAACTTTGTTCCTTTGAATGACTTTTGGTCTTAACGCATATGTTTCATGAACTCTATAAAGTGTTTGGTACTTTTAGGACCCTCCCTCAAACTTAAGGGAAACAATGTCCTCATTGTGAGTGTTTGAAGGCTACAAATTGGCCAAACTGAAATGAAGGCCCAATTGAATCAAGTGAATGCTTTGGAAATGGTTGGCTAGTTCTAGAGGCTCAATTTAAGACAAAGATGGTTAAGCTTTGGATTATTGTGGCTATGGCATCAATTCAAGCATTTGTACAACAAATTCATTATTCATTCTATTTTTGGTGCATATATGGTTAAAGAAGATATGCTACTTAAAATCAGTGCCCAGAATCCTAAAATGAAACAGAAAAGCAAAGATGAGAAATCACAAGTGTGACTTGGTCATCTTGTGAAAATAAAAGGACTCAAAGACTCAAATGAAGGATTTAAACAAAACCAACAATCCAACTCTAAGTCAAATTAACCATAGAGGCAGGATGTGGTACTTGGAATGAGTTTCAAACCAAGTCAACAATCAACCAGAGGACTGCATTTTCAAACAACATGGTATCTTAAAACTAAACAATGGGATTGCCATTGTTTTACCATGAAAATGGACCAAACAGAACCAAACAATGGGATTGCCATTGCTTTACCAAGAAATAGGCTAAATGAAACCAGACAATGGGATTGCCATTGTCTTTTCATGACATAGCCTGCAATGGTCTTATAAAAACACATGGAGGTGAGAATGAATGCATCAAACAAGTCCCTCCCTCAAAGCAGTCATACCAGTTGTGCAAACAGTAACCTGACTGTACCAAAACATTAAAGATAATGCATGACCAGGATTATATGATATCCTAAAAATAGCAAATGTCCTCAATTGAGGTAAAGAGAGAACAAAATCATTAAAAGAAAAGCAAACCATGTCCTTAAACTATGAAATGCCTGAAATAGCTAAAAATAGCAAATAAATTAAGAAAGAGAAATTTGAAAACAACAAATATATAAATAACAATTTACTAGTGAAAACAACAAAGTTAATAATATAAACAAACATATTCTGGTAAACAGATTATGTGAAACAGGACACAGCAACATGAAAGGCATGACCATAATGGTTAAAACAGCCAAACATCTCAAATGAGATAAATAGGACATACTACTAAGATTAAAACAGCAAATGACAAGTCTAAGTGAACATGGACTGTTAAACAAGAATGAGACATAAGGCTTGATGAAAATAGCAAATAAACAGCAAAACAGGAAACAGCAATCAACAACTAAAAATAACAGAATGTTATGCACATCACAAGGCTGTTGGAAACAACAATCAACAACTAAAAAAATATAGGAAACTAAATTTGTAAAAAAAACAGCAAATCAACAAATTAGATATACCAAATGGTAATACTACTTGTCAAAACAGCAAAAGTTCACACGCAGACAGCAAGATGAACACCAAACAGCACCCAAAGATCAAGTACTTCTTAGAAATCCAACTAGACTATTAGGACCTAATATGCTATTGTTAAAACAGAGGGAAAAGGGAAACAACAAATCTTCACCAAACTATACCTAAGAGTTTATGCACTATTAAATAACAAATCATATGCACAAAAACAGCAAAACAGCATATGCCTTTGAAACAGCAAAGCAGACACTAAACTTATTAACTGATCATGCATAGTTAAAATAGAAGTATGTACAAGGGTTAAGAAGTTAGAACATGTCCTACTCAGACTGAGTAGGAGAGTCTGAATGCTGCAAGAGGATGGACTTTGGTGGAGGTGGGAGCTTGAGTGCACTCTTTGATTTCCCATGTTTGTTAGCAGCTCTTAGCATCCTCTCCTTCTGTATTTTGTATTCAGCCCATTGCACTCTCTCCCTCTTCAAAAGATCAACCTCCTTCTTCAAGTCATCTACCCTATTCATCAGTTTATGGTGCTTCTTCACTATTGTCTTCTTCAAGGCATTGGTGTGATCCTCCATGGCTTTCAACAAATTAGCCTTTAGGGCTGCCATGGAAGAAGTTGGTGCATCTGGCTGTACTTTTGCATTCACCCTCATCAATATATCCAAATTT
The DNA here is from genome assembly GCF_001531365.2 of Cynara cardunculus var. scolymus. Lineage (NCBI taxonomy): Eukaryota > Viridiplantae > Streptophyta > Magnoliopsida > Asterales > Asteraceae > Cynara > Cynara cardunculus. The sequence continues at coordinate 14,558,817 of NC_037532.1, forward strand.
TTCTTGTCTATGGAGGTCTTTTCCATAGACATCACATCTTTGGGCAGGGATAGGACTTGGGCCTGTTGCATAAGCCTATGAATTAAAGAAGGGTATAGCAATTTGCCATTTGTTCTTTCCACACATGCTTAGATGTTGGAGCATATCATCCTCCCAACATCAAATGGCCTAGCCTCTAAAATGCAATAGAGGATTAAAACTCTTTCTAGGCATAAATTGGTGTCATGGCTGGTAGGGTGAATTGTGTGCCTCATGAAGTAGAACCATAGATTGGCTTCAGGCTTCAAATAATGGGTTTTTAGAAGCCTAGCCCTCCCCTTGAAACTCCAAACAACCCCTTCCTTGGCTATCCTAGCTAAGATTAAATCAAACTCCTCATCAAAACACCTAGCTGTCAACCTATCTAGCTCAGAGTATGAAGGTGGGATGAGCTCTAGTAGGTCATTTATGGCATTGGGTGAGTATGAAAAGGGGTCTTTCTCACTCTTAAGTCTACCCCATCAGTGACTGCTACCTCAGTGTAAAACTCCCTAACCCAACTAAGATTGTATTGGTTATGTGTGTCAGATTCTAGAATCTATTGTGGCCTTGATGGAAGAATTGGCCAACAATAGTTGTTGTGAAAAACCCTTTTGCACCACCCCTACTTTTTCAGAAAATTGCAAGTATGTTTTTCTTGCTAGGGGAGTGCTAAATAAATGATTGGGCTTTAGAAATATACCTGGCCTTTCCTCAAATTGTTGCTCTGGCCTCTTTCTTCTTCTTGATGCCCTTTCCTCAGCCTCTGATCTCTCACTGTCCTCTCTCATTCTTTTTGAACTCCTAGTTTCAACTCTGCTTATTCTCCTCTTTCTTGCCACCTTCTTTTTTAAACTAGTACCTATATCAACCTCCTCTCTTTCTTGTTCCACATGTGGGCTGCTATGCTCAGGGCTATGATGAGCAAAATGTGCACCCTCATATTAGTCATGAGTCCCAGAGTGTATGGGGCTAGTGGGTTGGTTTGGAATAGGCATGAATGGTTGAGTGGAGTGTGGTGAGGGTGGTGGTGTTTGAGTGACAGGGGTGTTTTGTGGGTCAGAGGGGACTTCATTGTGTTCAAAGGGTGTTAGGCTGGGATTAGTGGGTGATAGACCTAAGACAAAGTCTAATTCTTAGATGGACACATTAGGTGGCAAAGGGATAACAGGTTCAGTAGGTGTAGATAGTGTGATTGTGGGCTGGATTGGTGAAGGTATTGGGCTGGTGGTGACTGTTTCAATAGGGGAAGTTTTAAAAACTGTTTGGGTAGTGGTTGGATGGTCAAATATGGTGGGTTCTACAGTGGTAGATGAAATAGGAATAGATGTAAAGTGTGGTGTAAGTTCATGAAATTGAACTCAATGGGTATGTCTCTAGTGAAGGTGGGTGTATGGGTGGTGGTAACAGGTGGTTGGGCAGGGGATGGATCATACTCTGGTTCCCTCCTAATCATTCTGTCCTGGCTGCCAAAGCAGCACTAACAGAATGCTTAAGGGATGAATTTCCCTTTTTAGGTGCTTGACCAGCCATAGAAGGCTGAGTGTGGACCATGGATATGGTGGGTGCACAAGTTGCTGATCTTAGGCCCAATACCTCATTAGAGGCAGCAATGGCCTCATCCACAAATCTCTTCAACATGAAACCAACACTGGCTTGAGGGTATACAGGAAAACTAGATAACAAATCCATAGTTAAAGGTCTAGTGATTCTCAAACCTGTTTGGAGTCTTTCTGTGATGCTTGGAGGTATGCTCTATGTGTTTATTTGAGTTGCTGCATCTACCAGTGTGTTTAAGGAAGTTGGATCTGCTTGTGGTGGTCTGGATGCACTGGTTTGAGCAACAGGCCTCTCAGGTGGTGAATCACTATCATCTGATAAATTGATCACAGTGCCCTTCTTCTGCTTAATGGGCTTGAAATTGGTCAGACCCTTTGCTCTGCTTCTAGTCATTCTAGGGCCAAATTGGTATTATGGAGGAGGCTGTGGCTCAGACTTCACAATTACAATAGCTTGAGTTCGAGTTTGAGTGGATGGTTGAGGTCTAGATTTAGCAAAAGGAACCTGCCTCAAGGGAATGGCATCAATGGGTTCCTCCTCACTTTCACTAGACTGACCATTGTTGATCACAGGGGGCATAGAATCAGATTCCCCTTCCCTTCTTCTTGCTTGAGTTTTTATAATGGCCATACAAATGGAACAGGGGACTGTTATTTGTTCTTGGAGTAAAGAAGAACAATGGTTGTGAACAGTGGCTAATAGCAAACCCAAATGGTTATTGAACAATGATTAAAGGGTTATATGGTTGCTAAACTTAGTCTCCAAGATTGTGGCTTCAAAAATTTCAAACTTTTCCCTGGGTGAATGACAGTTATCAAGCTATGATGAGGATTAGTCAGAAATGGTACCTTCTTTAACAATGCCAGTTCAATGAAGTCCTTTCCTTCTTGAGAATGGTTCTTTGATGAGATATGGCTGATGGTTGCTTCGTTCACGAAGGAGGAGATTACGGTTATGGTGATTTGAGAGTTTGAAGGTTGAAGAGACAATCTCCGGTCATTTCCTGGTACGAAAGCGCGGGATGTTGACAGGTCGTACCAAGCAGGCTTCGATGTTGGGCCTCTTCTTCGCGAACTTCATCTTGGGCCTTTCTCCTCGTGGCTTGTAAACAAAAAATATAGATGGACCTTGATTGTTTGTGGCCGACTTGTTTAATCAGTACCTAATAACTTGGGACTGTTAGCGGTAAAGCAATGGCCGACCCAAAATAATGAAAACAAATCCCAAACCTTTTAAATTAAATATAAACCTAATATATTAGAAATCATAAAAGAAAATAAACTAAAAATTTAAAATGAAAGTAAAAGAAAAATATAATAACTTATAGGAAATACATATATATATATATATATATATATATAAATACTTAATATTTACAACAAACTATTTTAGAAAAATAACTTCAATAGGTTGCGTAACAACCATTGAATCAAAGAAAGGTTTTACTCTTTGTCCATTCACTTTGAAAGTGGTACCCCTCTTCGGATCTATCAGGTCAATAACTCCGTAGGGGTATACCTTGGCAGCAACAAAAGGTCCGGTCCATCGGGAATTTAACTTTAACCTTGAATTGAACAACAGGACTTTTTGGCCTTCTATGAACTCTTTTGGAATAATCTTTTTATCATGTCATTTCTTAGTATTTTCTTTGTATAGATTAGCATTTTCATAAGAAAAATTCTTATGTTCTTCTAGTTCACAAAGCTGCAAAGTCCTTTTTCTTCCGGCCTCATCTAAACTCATGTTGAGTTCCTTAATGGCCCAATAGGCTTTGTGTGCTCTAATTCCACGGGTAAATGACAAGCTTTTCCAAAGACCAATTTATAGGGAGACATACCAGTAGGGGTTTTGTAAGCAGTCCAATAGGCCCATAACGTATCATCTAACTTAGAGGCCCAATCCTTTCTATGTGGCTTGACTACTTTGTCCAAAATCCCTTTTATCTCCCTATTTGACAATTCAGCTAATCCATTGGTCTGAGGATGGTAGGCAGTTGTTACCCTATGTTTGATGTTATACTTATCAAGGACTTCTTCTAACATGTTGTTTATGAAGTGAGTGCCTTCATCACTAATTAAGGCACGAGGTGTACCAAATCTAGTGAATATGTGCTTTTGTAAAAACTTCACAACTGTTTTA
>NC_037532.1:14563288-14564777 GCF_001531365.2 Cynara cardunculus var. scolymus
ACCACAGCTAATAATTCCTTTTCAGTAGTGGTGTAATTGATTTGAGCATCATTAAGAGTTTTGCTTGCATAATAAACAGGATGAAAATTTTTTCATTCTTTTGACCCAACATTGCACCAACTGCCCAGTCACTAGCATCAGTCATTATTTCAAAGGGTTTGGACCAATCAGGTGTTATTACCACAGGAGCAGTGACCAATGCTTCTTTTAAAATGTTGAAAGCTTTTYTACAATYTTCATTAAAATTRAAAACATGGTCATGCTGTAATAATAAACAAAGAGGTTTTGATATTTTTGGAAAATCTTTAATGAACCTCCTATAAAAACCTGCATGTCCTAAAAAACTTATGATCCCTTTTACAGTTGTTGGTTCAGGCAACTTCTCAATTACCTCTAACTTTGCTTTATCAACTTCAATGCCTCTTTTTGAAATAAAATGCCCTAACACTATGCCTTCTTTTACCATAAAGTGACACTTTTCCCAGTTCAAAACCAAATATGTTTCTTTGCATATTTTAAGACTTTTTTCAAGGTTTTGCAAACACTGGTCATAAATCATCCATGAAAATTTCCATGGAATGTTCTAGCATATCTGATAAAATAGACATCATACACCCTTGGAAAGTGGCAGGGGCATTACAAAGTCCAAAAGGAATTCTTCTAAAAGCAAAAGTTCTATATGGACATGTGAAAGTAGTCTTTTCCTGATCATCCGGTGCTATGGCAATCTGATTGTAACCGGAGTAGCCATCTAAGAAACAATAAAACTCTTTTCCTGCTAGTCTGTCTAACATTTGGTCTATGAAGGGTAATGGAAAATGGTCTTTTTGAGTGGCTTTATTAAGCCTCCTATAGTCCAAACATATCCTCCAACCAGTTACTGTTCTAGTAGGTATAAGTTCATTTTTCTCATTTGGTACAACAGTGACTCCTCCCTTTTTGGGTACACATTGCACAGGACTAACACAGGTACTACTAGCAATAGGATAAACTATGCCAGCGTCAAGCCATTTTAAAATCTCTTTTTTGACAACCTCCTTCATGACAGGATTGAGTCTTCTTTGAGGCTCAATGGAGGTGAAACTTTTGTCATCCAAGATAATTTTATGTTGACAAATGGTGGGACTTATCCCTTTGAGGTCAGCAATTGTCCATCCTATGGCCTTGGTATGAAGTTTCAACATATCAACCAACTTTTCTTCTTGGTCAGCTTCTAATGAAGATGAAATGATGACTGGTAACTTCCCTGAATCTTCTAAAAAGGCATAATTCAGATGTGAGGGAAGTTGTTTCAACTCTAAATCTGGAGCAACATCTAAGGAAGGAACAAGAATCTTCCTATCCTCAGATTCTAAAACTTCAAAAGCAGAAGATTCTTGTGGTGTTTCTAATTCCTCAAAATCTTCTTTTTCATCTCTATCAGTCTCAGATAAACCTAAGATTTCCCCCAAACTTTTCTCTTGACACCAGGTTTCTATCAGACTCAAAG
>NC_037532.1:14565523-14567850 GCF_001531365.2 Cynara cardunculus var. scolymus
GTAGTCTTTTGAAGAGTTGGTGCTGGATTCGGTTTCAAAACTGGTCTCACAATTGGTTCTGATTCAGTCCTAACAGGGATTAAAGGACTGGTTTGGTATTTTATTGCGGGACTGTCACCAGATTGTGACACATCCACTACAACACTTTGTTTGGGAGTCTGCGTTGTCTTGGGTTCATCAGGAAATAACAGTGGAAAATCTTATCTTTCAGGAATGTCCGTACTATCTATGGGCCTGACTATGGATTGTGGCTCACTAGTACTCACAGGAATGGTAGTCACAAAATCTGGTACAGGGGTAACATAATCTTGTTCTACACTTTTCTTTTCAATCTCTGCTTTGGTTGGTTCTTTTTGGGTATTTTCTAAATAAATCTTTCCACTCCTTAACGTGACAACCTTAACATGCTCTTTTCCTTCCCTCTGAGGTATCTCTGTATCACTAGGTAGAGAACCTATTGGTCTTTTTCTTATTTCCAAAGCCATTTGTCCCATTTGAGTTTCGAGATTTTTAATTGAAGCTTGAGTTTGGGTTATAAAACCCTTCATCATTGCTTCCAAAGAAGTAGATGACTCAGGTTGCTGTTTGGGCTTGCTTTGGAAATAAGACTGATGATTCTGAAAATTAGCATGTTGATTATTATGATTGCCTTGATGCGCTTGTGAGTGAAAATTAGATTGGCCTAGTTGTTGAAAATTGGACTGTCCTTGCGGTTGAAAATTGGACTGTCCTTGTGGCTTTTGCATTGGAGGATTAAGAGCTGGACTATGCCACGAAAAATTTGGATGATTTCGCCTTGCCAAATTATAAGTCTGTGAAAATGGTCTAGTCTTGTTGACATAATTTACATGCTCTGGATTTCCAGGACACTGCTCAAAAGAGTGACCTTCACCACAGTACACGCATTATACTGATTGAACATTGGAATTAAAGGTATTATCATCAGATTGCACATGTGGGCTAGATGTTAAATTTGAAATTAGCTTAGTGATCTGAGCTGTTAATGCCGAGACAACATCTACTTCATTTATTCCAGTTGTTTTCTTTAGTGACATTGCACGTGGGTCAGACCATTGTCCGTTATTATTAGAAATCTTTTCAAGTATGTCAAAACCTTCATTATAGGTGCAAGCTGTGAAAGCTCCGTCTGCAGTAGCATCGAGCATTTGTCTAGCAACGATATTTAAACCGTTGTAAAATGTCTCTAGCTGTATACAGTACGAAATGCCATGGTGAGGGCATTTTCTCAGCAGCTCTTTATACCTTTCCCATGCATCAGGAACTGCTTCATCATCCATTTGTCTAATTTCTGGATTTGGCATTCCTCGTGGGTGGAAAATACTTTTTCAAAAACTTTTCTGCCATTTCATTCCATGTAGTCACAGAGTCTGGTTGCAAAGAATTGTATCATGCTCTTGCTCGATCCCTTAGTGAAAATGAAAAAAGTTTTAGTCTTAGAGCATCGTCTGAAACATCAGGGATGAGAAAAGAGTATGTGATTTCCATGAAAGAATGCAGATGAGAATGAGGATCTTCAGAAGATAAACCAGCGTACTGGCCATTTGTTTGAAGCATTTGAATCATCAGTGGTTTAAGTGAAAAATGGGTGGCACCAATGGTAGGCTTACGTATCCCTGTGTGCAGTTGAGTTAAGTTAGGAATAACATACGCCATAATGCCACCATTTTTAGCATTTGCAAGACGAAAGATGTTTTGAGACTCATCCTCATATGGAATATGTGGTTCATTTCTAATTATACCTTCTCCGTCAATAATCACATTTTCAGCCATCGTTTCAGAGTTTAAAGCTCGAAGAGCTCTTTGCACTCTTCTTCGTTGTCTGAAAGTTTGTTCAATATCCAGATCAAGTGGAAAAAAATCACTGTGTGACAGCCTAGGCATACACGGTGCGTTCACAAAAAGATGGTAGAAAAACTAACTTTTATAAACTTTAAAAAAGAAAAACTTCAACGTGCTATTCCCGGCAGCGGCGCCAAAAACTTGCTCGTCGGTTTATTCAACCTTAGATTTTAACACAAAAATAGAACTCAACGCAAGTATACACCTCGAACTACTGTCGTCTTGTAACAAGTTATAATGGTATAAGTACCAGATATCGTTCCCACAGAGATAGCTCGTAAAGTTATTTCAAAAGTCCAGTTTATAAAAATTAATTTCAGATGGCGAATCGAGGGATTTGATTTATCTAAAATTGGGTGATTTGATTAACAACTAAGAAAAATATCAGTCTTAAAAAGAAGCACATGATGCAACATTTGATTAAGACACTTAAACAAATGATTCAGCAAAAAGGTGACATAGCATTC
>NC_037532.1:14568105-14571660 GCF_001531365.2 Cynara cardunculus var. scolymus
CTAAGGCGTTAGCCCATCATCGCTCGGTTTCTTCTCTCGAAGGATGTAAGGACTGAAAAATAAATACTGATACGGAAAAGTAAATTGCAGAAATTAAATTGCAGAAAGTAAATTACAGGAAGTAGATTACAGGAAATGGAAATACTGGAATTTAAAGTACTGAAAATTAAATGACAGAAATATAAATTGCAGTAAAGTAAAGACTGAAATGTAAAGACTAAAATGTAAAGGACTGAAATGTAAAAACTGAAATGTAAAGACTAAAATGTAAAGGACTGAAATGTAAAGACTGAAATGTAAAGACTGAAATGTAAAAGACTGAAATGTAAAGACTGAAATGTAAATGACTGAAATATAAAGACTGAAATGTAAAGACTGAAATATAAAGACTGAAATGTAAATGACTGAAATATAAAGACTGAAATATAAAAACTGAAATGTAAAGACTAAAATATAAAGACTGAAATATAAATTATTAATAACTAAATAATATTAATTAATATTAATCTAGTAATGATTAAAGAAAAGTACTTGATAAGATGAGAATTAACTAATGAAAACCTTAGAAATAGAGTTTGACTTTGAAGAAAACTTGCAAGTCAAGTAACAAAACTTACAACACAAGTTTCGTTACAAAGACCGAAAGGTTACTTAGAAACTCGTAAAAATAGATTATTTAGTTTACGTAAATTAGTCATGAGCCACAAAGGATGAGATCCGATGTAAAGCAACAATGATCGACTAATTCGTAACTCGTAATAAAAATAAGAAAACGTAACGTAACTTGGAAATAAAAACAGAAATGAGATGAAGATTAAATACGAGTACTTAAATTAAAACTTGAGAGTGTAATCACAACTTCACTAAAAAAATCGGTTCTTGATTTAGAAACAAAGAAACCGAAAGCAATAATCTATTCAACACAAAGGTTAATTAGAAGGAAGCATCAAAAGCATAAGAAAGTATGTGAGTTAGTGAATTGGTGAGGTAAACATAAGTCTTAAGCCTTCTATTTATACGCTAAGGAAGTTTTCTTAGTGGGAGCCAACTAATAAGACAAAAGTCTCTTCAAAACTAGGCTTTGACCGGGCCCAAGGTCGTTGACCACACATCTTTTATGGATCACCCCACTACTTCACGGCCCAGGCAGAATTTCAGCTCTCGGACAGGTGCTATAAGACCTTGCCACTCCTGGTCCTATAGGACTGCTGTAAGATCGGGCCCAAAAATCATCAAAAACGTGCATAAACAGGGGATTAACATTAATATAACTACTAATATATGGAAAAGACATAAAAAGACTCAATTAAGACACTAATGGGAAAATAAAACAAAGGAAAATGGTTAAGAAAATGATGTAATAAGGTTAATAAATTAACACTTATCAATCCCCAATTTTCTTGACTAACCGGCGCATTGCTAGATGCATCGTGTTCAGACATCGCACTGAAATTATAATACATATAGGAGTCAACTAATATTCTATCCCTTGTACCCCAACAAATCCTAGGTCTCTCCTATTGGTCTATATCCCATATAATCATAACCTAGTCACTATACTATGTCAATACCTAAGTTTGAGTCTGAATATCATTAATGATATCAATTCACTCAAACCACAGCTCTGATACCATATCTGTAACATCTCGCTTAAGAAATCCCCAAATTACCAATTTCTATAAAATCTCCAATAAAATATAATTTATCGATTATTGGGACCAAAATTGATCCTAATTATTCTAAAAGTTTTCTCAAAGCAATCGGGGCCAAGGATGGAAAATTTGAAAATGCTGTTGAAACGACCAAGTCTGGAGGAAGACCAGAGGCGATGAATTGGTCCAGAGGCAGGCGATGGACTAGAGGCTGCTGAAATGACTAAGTCTGGAAGAAAACCAGAGGCGATGAATTGGTCCTGAGGAGATGAAGGTCCAGAGGCGATGAAGGTCCAGAGGCCATGAAGGACCAGAGGCCATGAAGGACCAAAGGCCATGAAAATGGACCAACACTTTGAAACACACAGATTTGGGCATAACATTAATTAACCTCAAAATATGGGATATTAATTTCTAGAAAAACTTCGAAATATCCATTCTATTTTAGTGATAAAACCACCCAAAATACAATTCCAAACCGGATATAACGATTTTTTTTTACTTACAACCCGAATTAAGTAGCAAAAGAATACGAGGCATATTTATAACCGGAACAAGACTATATATAAGCTACACTTACTACAACTATGAGATACGGTAATAAGCTACTATTTACCCAAAAGCAAGATCGAAATCTTCAAGTTCCCCGATAAATCTTCGAGTCAGGCAACGGGTTCTTTATTTTTATCCGTCTTCTTTCCTGAGAGAGGTTGCCACTTAAATGGTAAACCAACGCTTAGTGGTTAAATAGTTAAGTATTATACATCAATATCGCATATGTATATAAACATACATAATAAACTCTTATCAATAAAAGAGTTCAAATCATCATCCAAATGCAAACCGAGACTTACAAGAAACCGAGTGAACAATTATGTGCCGGATGCTAAGATCATAGGATCCCATATTCAAATCACCATAATATACCATACCATTGATGCTCAACACAACAAGGAAACAGGATCAATAACGAAATATATTCAACAATCGTTAGAATACCAATAAATATCAAGAATCCAAGAGATCGAATTGGTAATCATAACGAAGACAATGCATCACCCCGTCCTTCAACCCCCAGGCTCATGCCAAAGTCCGAGTCAGAATCGTTCATTACGGAAAACCTCGCACTGCCCGCCTTCCTCTACCGGGTATGTGCCAAGGTTCCCTACTCATTGCTCTTCCTCCTATTTGAGCAATGAGTACTCACAACCGCAGAAAGTCTCACCCGTCCAACCCGGGATCTTTACTTCGCCATAAACTTCCGGCATGCCACACGAAGTAGTACCCGTACTATGGCGTACAATTCAGGAACAAAAACAACGAGTTCAGATCCGAAAAGCAAACCGATGTACCGAGATAGTAATATGGAATAGACTCAAGAGACGGAATCAAAGGAAAGTCAAGATCGTGTGACTCAATTCAAGACCAAAAAAAACATTCATATGAAAATATATATGTTCAAATCAATATGTAACAATTAACTATATAACTCACCGGGCAATCGCAATAATACCGAAAAGCTCCAAAACGAGCTCACAAAGCAAGTCCAAGCTACCTCACTTAGATTGATTCCAAAGCATCAAAATATATCCTAATTACCCTTAGAGTAAATGTACAAAATCTCATAAGCAAACAATATAAGAAACTCATGATATACACATATCCTATTTGAACACTTTACCTAAATTTCTATGTACAGCTGTTGCATGCAGAACTGTTTTGCCTATTTTAAACTCGGATTCATGCCTTGATCATAAAATAAGAAATAAACTAGACTCAATTATCTAGTTTTTCTGGTTTGGGGAGACTGTGACAATTCTGCATTTTAGAATTTCAGGTTAGTACCTCATTTTAGGACCTTTATTGAAAACTAAGTCTTTCTAGGATTTAGCTTCGATGATCT
>NC_037532.1:14574830-14578360 GCF_001531365.2 Cynara cardunculus var. scolymus
TCTGGTCTTGTTACCGGCAAGAAGAAGAACTAGATGATCGATGGAAGGGATACTTAGAATTTCTCTAAGTATAGATATTGTCACAGAGGCTCTGGAATCGCAACCAGAAGCTCTRGTAAAGGCGAGTAGAAGAACCAGAGGATCGATGGAAGGGATACTTAGAATTTCTCTAAGTATAGATATTGTCACAAAGGCTCTGGAATCGCAAACAGAAGCTCTGGTAAAGGCGAGAAGAAGAACCACAGGATCGATGGAAGGGATACTTAGAATTTCTCTATAGATATTGTCACAGAGGCTCTGGTCTTGTTACCGGCAAGAAGAAGAACCAGAGGATCGATGGAAGGAATACTTAGAATTTCTCTATAGATATTGTCACAGAGGCTCTGGAATCGCAACCAGAAGCTCTAGTAAAGGCGAGTAGAAGAACCAGAGGATCGATGGAAGGGATAATTAGAATTTCTCTAAGTATAGATATTGTCACAGAGGCTCTGGTCTTGTTACCAGAAGCTCTGGTAAAGGCGAGAAGAAGAACTAGAGGATCGATGGAAGGGATACTTAGAATTTCTCTATAGATATTGTCACAGAGGCTCTGGTATCGCGACCAGAAGCTCTGGTAGTGCAACCAGAAGCTCTGGTAGTGTAACCAGAGGTGTTGTCCAGATGATCCAGCATGATTGTCATGACTTAGATTTGTTTAGAAACTGCTATTCTATCACTAAGTTCTTGCTAGAGGATGCACTTTAGTAACTAAGATCGTTCATGTCACAGATCTCAACGATCTGTTCGGATCTGAGTGAATACTCCGCTGATGAATCTGGTTATGTAGTTGGTCTCTCTGGAAGGAACTCAACCCGCAACGAAGAAATTGATCCGTACATGCAAGACACAGCATCAAGTGATGCAGCAGCCACGCCCCAAGTATCTTACCTACCCCCAACGGAGTCGATACCTGATGTTCCGCCACGAACCCATCATGGCCCAAGAGTCAAAGTCACGCCCAGAAAAAGTGTCCCACTACCGCAGCGGGTGACGTTCGAGAACTCTCATAGGGTGGTAGGGGAGTCATCCCGACCCCATGTAGGGAATAGAATGACTCAAATCATGACCGGAATACCTGCGTCTCACCCTCAAGGGATGAACCTAACTGAAAGAGAGTGGGTGAGGAGGATTGCAGCTGACACGCAAGTACATCAGACTCGGCTAGGATATCATCATCACATCCTCAACAACCTGTCCGATGTGATAGAAGCGCACCACTAGAGTATAATAAGGAACAGAGAGACTGCTATTGCCGCTAGGCGGGAAATTAAGAGGCTGTATAAATGGTTGGTGGTTTGTGGAATGATGATGTTGGCATTAGGAATAGCCATAGGATGGATGTTGTTCTAGAAGGAAAAATTAAGAGTATGATACTCACTTTTTGTTCCGTTACTAGAAGACCCTGTTTTGTACTTGCCATCAAATATCAATGCATGAACACCTTTTGAAGAATGCTTATTATGTCAATTTATTGTCCGAATGAGGTTACTCTATTTTGGTTTTGGTAATGCTTGATCATCCTCCATGCGAAAAACACTTTTGGGTACCATAGAAATATCTGGGAAGTTATAACACTTGTTACCATCAAACTTATGAATTCCATTCTGATTAGGATCCAAAGAAATGCCGCCAAGAAGGGAGAACCCTAATATAGCGCAACTCGCATCAGACCAACTTATCGCTGCACTACCCAATATAGTCAGCCAAGTGGCTGCTGGACTGAATGCCAACCAAACCTCAAACTCTGAGCCTAGACCTCCGCGGGAATGTACTTACAAGACTTTCAGAACTTGCAACCCCAAGGAATTTAATGGAATCAAAGGAGCGGTAGGATTACTATCGTGGCTAGAGAGCGTGGAATCCGTTCTACACATTAACCAATACACCGAAGGGAATAAAGTAGAGTACGCAGTGTGCCTATTGCAAGGAAGGGCGCTCACTTGGTGGAACACTCTAGTGCAAACCAGAGGCCGAGAAGCGGCTAACCGACTTTCCTGGGAAGAGTTTAAGAAGTTGCTAAAAGACGAATACTGTCCGAGGAGTGAACTCCAAAAGTTGGAAATGGAATTGTGGAACATCGAAATGAAAGGAGACGATATTTCTACGTATACAACGAGATTTCATGAATTGGCAAACCTAGTGCCGCACCTTGTGACACCAAAGGAGGTTCAAATCGAAAGGTACATTTGGGGATTGTCTCCAGAAATTAGGGGGAACATAACCTCTGCCAATCCAAAGACTATTCAAGAGGCGGTAGAAATTGCCACAAAACTCACGAACAATGCTGTGTGATCTGGAGGGTTGGCCAAAGGAAAACGGAAGATAGAGGAATATAAGGACCGAAGAATTGGAGGGAAATTCAACAGAAGCAGGAGAATAACAAGGAATTATGGAGCCCAATCGCAGGTGGTAAGACAGGGAGATGCAGAAAGATGCAATAAGTGCAAATTTCCACATCGAGGGAATTGCATCATCTGCCAAAGGTGTCGTCTAGGGGGCCACACGGCAAAGGACTGCCGGAAGCGTCTATGTTTTGATTATGGAAGTCCAGATCATATAAGGAATGTTTGCCCAAAAAGGAAAGCAGGGACAAATGCGAACCAGATCCGGCAGGACAGTTCAGGCAACCCAGGAAGTCAGGCTCGAGGTAGAGCATTTGAATTGGGAGCCAGGGAAGCGAGAGAGGATCCCAACATAGTTTCAGGTACGTTTCCTCTGAATAATGAACTTGCATCAGTTTTATTTGACTCTGGGGCAGACAGAAGTTTTATGTCACTAAATTTTAAACAGAGAATTAACTTAAAGCCCCAGAAACTGAAAGAGGCCTTTGTAATCGAGTTTGCCAATGGTCAAGAACTCAAAGCTAGAAATGTRATTTTGAATTGCACTCTGAACTTAGCCAATAAGGACTTTAGAATAGACCTTATACCGATCGAACTAGGAAGTTTCGACGTAATCGTAGGTATGGACTGGCTATCCAAAAACTTATCCGAATTCCTCAAGAAGGAATGGAACCAATTGTGATCCAGGGAGATAGATTAGATCGAATGGTTAAGCTGGTATCCTGCATGAAGATGCAGAAGTATCTGAAGAAGAATTACACTGCGTACCTGGCCCATGTGATTGATGGAAGGATCAAGGAGAATAGGATTGAGGACTTACCTGTAGTTCGAGAGTTTTCCGATGTTTTCCCCAAAGATTTACCAGGTCTGCCCCCACAGAGACAAGTCGAGTTCGGTATCGACTTAATTCCTGGAGCTGCCCCAGTGGCAAGAGCACCATACCGCTTAGCACCATCAGAAATGCAAGAAATGTCAACCCAACTCCAGGAGCTGCTAGACAAAGGATTCATAAGACCGAGTTACTCACCCTGGGGAGCACCGATACTTTTCGTCAAAAAGAAGGATGGGTCAATGCGAATGTGCATAGATTATAGGGAGCTCAATAAGCTAACCATCAAGAATAGATACCCTCTCCCTAGAATCGATGAC
>NC_037532.1:14583060-14603014 GCF_001531365.2 Cynara cardunculus var. scolymus
TTATTAAGTGCAAAGAATTCGCATAAGTTTGCTATTACTTGGTTTATGCATTGAAATGTTTTATGCACGTGAAAATCCGTGAACTCACCAACTCTTTGTAGTTGACTTTGTTTTATTCCATGCTTTTCAGGTTCTAAGTAAAGTTGTTTGGATTTTGGGAGCATACTTGAGCATGGATCGATTAAGACAAGATTTTGAAGTATTTTGAGAACGTTGTGTAAAATTTTAATTTTAGTTATGTCGATGAACTACTTTTTTTTTGAACAACTTGGTATGGTGTTATTTATAAACTGTTGCTATGACTCGCTTGTCTGTTACATCTCGTGTTTCCGCTTTAGCGGGGTTTGACAAAAGATCTCCCAAAAAAATCCATTTTACGTAACTATTTGATGTGAAATTTTCCCAAATCCTCTAATATACTTCTAAGAAGTATAATTCTAAAATTCCAAACCCAAACTCCCACTAAATCATAGATTCTCTTAAACCTAATAAATAAATATACTAAACAAATAATTTGGGCAGATTAGAAATTGGATGTTACATGGCTTATGTCAATATATATATATATATATATATAGAGAGAGAGAGAGAGAGAGTTCTAGAAGCCTTTTTCAGCTCATTCTATTCATTTTTTCCATACACTTTCAGAATAAAATCTCTCTCTCTCTTTATCTCTCTCTCTCTCTTTCATTCTTATTCTTGCGACCATTAGTTTCTTAATGAGTGTATTCTTCATCTTCTTAATAGAGGTAGATCTTTACATGTTTTGTATTCCTTTCTTGTAGTTGTTTATCTTTGAATAATAAATATCAGAAGTATTTGATTTCAATACTTTTTCTTTCCACTAGTCTTTTGAACAAGATCATTGAAAAAGTATGACCCAAGCTTGATATTTCTTTGAAATATCAATGAATGAGCCAGTCTATTTGTGTAGTTTAGAGGTTAATCAAATCTAGTGGTTTTATAGCTTAAGCAATGTGTTAATAGAGAGAAGAGGTAGCACCACACATCACTCATGTGCTTTTGTTGCAAAGTCCCAGTGGCAGAAGCTTTAGGGATGGCTCTTTGGTATTCTATCACAGTAAGAACATCCTTTAAATCCTTATCAGAAGCAATTGTTTCGAACATCGTATTTTAAGAAGAGGGGACGTGAAGGACAGAAGATAGATCATCCACATTCAATGATAATTTATAGGGTGATATTATAGTAACAATTATTTTTGTTGTTGTCGCATTGTAAGTACAAGAGAACCAAAATTTTTAATAGGATGTAGCTTATTTGAGGAGTTGCAGTGAGTTCAAAGCATATTGCGCTTTTGGACAAGAAATTCATCAGAAGGTGATGGGAAGGTGTTCCATTGATCTTGGATAGACATTCAAAATGATCTCCTCCTTTTATTTGACATTAGAAGGTGATGAAATCAGCATTAGATGTTAAAGAAGCTCTAAATGAGTTCGACATTGTTGAGAAGAGACAATGGAGAAGAAGAGGATGAACTAGATGAAATAAATGAAAATAAATAAATAATATTTTAGATTTCAGATGGATTTAATGTAATAAATGGTAATGCTGAGAAAAAAATTGAAGGTGGCGGTTGAGTTGACATGCTTAAACTTTGAAACCAGCGCCGACTCTTTGAATTCTGACATAAGATTATCGATGAGACATTGAGGTTATCATCAAATCTTTTGGGTTGCTTTGCACGGATATGCTAGTTTAGAATAACTATTTTATATCAGATGAAAAGGATATCCAATAATACTTGATTTTATATCTGATATTGAGAAGGTTGAAAAAGAAACCTAAATGTTGAAAGAATTCGGATGAAAGTATTTGATGATTTTGAAAAGGATATTAGAAGAAGAATGGATTTGATCAAAATATCCGATGAACAAGAATCCGTTAGATTGATAGAAGAGTTGAAACCTTTTGGATGTATAATAGAAAACTTACATTTCCTTGATCTGATTATGAAGGTATCAGAGAGGTCTTGATCGGATATTGGAATAAGATATTATTCACTTGTATTCAATAGGATAATGAAAAGAAATTTCTAAAATGGAAAATGATAAAGCGTATCAAAAAGAAAAGTTTGATGACATCTTTATTATTTTAATTTTCTACATTTAACATTTCCAATTCACTTACAAGATACTTGGACCTTGATTCGACTAAAGGTTTAGTAAATACAACTAATTGATTATTTATACGAATAAAGTGTAGTTCCACATTTTCTTTGGATATGTGGTCTTTGACAAAATGATATCTTATGTTAATATTCTTGGTTCTTGAATATAGCACAAGATTGTGGCTATGGCAATGGTACTGGAATTATCACATAGAATGGGTATAGCATAAAAGTTTATGTCATAATCAGCTAGTTGATTTTTCATCCATCAAATCTGTACAACTTCCAACAACAACGTATTCAGCTCAACGACAGAAGTTGAAACTGAGTTCTGTTTCTTGCTTGACCAGCTTACAAGTTTATTTCCCAGAGTTGGCAACTACCTATAGTGCTTTTTATGTCTATTTAGCAACCTGCATAGTTAGAATCTGAGTACCTAGTCAGATCAAAACCTGTGTCTTTAGGATACCAAAGACCTACGTGGGGAGTGCCTTTCAGATACCTAAAAATCTTTTTTATGACAACAAAGTGTGACTCTTTTGGATAAGCCAATCTTGCACAAAGACATGTAGAATGGGTGATTAACAGTTAAATATAAAAGAGAGCCAATCATTCCTCTATATTTGGTTACATATATTGATTTCCATTGAAATCAGAATGTAACTTTAATGGATGAGCCATTGGAGTTTTTTATGGGTAAGAATTGTTCAAATTTAAACCTCTTTATCAAATCCTTGACATATTTACTTTGACTAATAAAAATCACATTATTTGATTGTTTGACTTGTAATACAAGAAAGAAAGTGAGTTCACCCCATCATGCTCATTTCATATTTGTTTTTCATTAGGTTTGTAAAATTTTAACAAAGAGAAACATCAATCGCAACAAAAATTATATCATCTACATATATTTGAACCAGAATGACATTACTATCAATATTTTTGAGAAAATACAGTATTGTCAATCTTACCACGACTAAAATTCATTATCAAGAAGGAAAGTTGATAGAGTATCATACCATGCTCGAGGTGCTTTTTAAGATCGTAGAGTGCTTTGTTGAGTTTGTAAACATGATCTGGATTGGATTGGATTGGATCTTCAAATCATGGAGGTTGTTTCACGCAAACCTCTTCTGATAAATTTCCATTCAGTAAGGCACTCTTGACATCCATCTGAAAAACTTTGGAGTTTTTGTAAGCAACATACGCTAAAAAGATTCTAATAGCTTCTAGTATAGCAACATGAGTGAAGGTTTCATCATAATCTATCTGTTCTTCGTGACAGTAGCCTTGAGCAATGAATCTCGCTTTATTTCTGATAACAATGTCATCTTCATCCATTTTGTTTCTCAAGGTCCACTTTGTACTAATGATGGTTTTGTGGAAAAGAGATGGAATAAGTTCCCCTACATTGTTTCTCTCAAATTGAACGAGTTCTTCTTGCATGACACTTACCCAGCTTGGATCTTTGATGGATTCTTCAATTCTCTTAGGTTCATAAATAGATAGATAATTAACATACAAACACATTTTTGCAGCTCTTCTGGTTTTGACTCCTGTATAATGATCTCCTATGATTGGATCAATGGGGTGGCTTTTTGTCCATTTGATGGCAAGAGGAAGAGAGATAGAAGGATAGGAGCTTGGTATTATAGCTGAGGTAAGTGAGAAGAGTTAGGAATATTTCGAATGTTGGTTCAGCATGTTGAGTATCATACACATGAGTGACAAGATTATGGTCTTCAGATCTGGTGTTGGCAGGTACAGAAGGAGGTGGAGATTTAGAGGATAATACCTAAAGAAAGTTAGAAGAGAAATGTTGAATGGATTTTATCAGACATGAAGAGATTCATTGAGTTTATCTTCATAGTAGGAATCTGTGAGGTGCATGGTGAAGAACTATTTTCATCAAAGTTAACATGTATAGATTCATCAATACATTGTCTCCTTCTGTTTTATATCATGTAGGCTTTTGAGACAACATAATATTCACCGAAGATTCTGTAACACCCTCAAAATTTTGGAAAGAGCGACTAAGTTTGAAGTTTTCAATAATACATAAAATAAGGAAGTAAATCCCTTTCCAAAGTCAACGATTGATTACCTACAAAGGCAATCTAAGTTTTAACATCAATACATAATATTCCAAAACCTTACACAAGACCATATTTAAGGGCGGGCGTTACAAAAACCCATTAGTTGTCGCTATCTCCAAAGTATGGAGCTACTGATTAGCTAGATCCATCTCGTGCCGCTAACTAGCACTTAATTCAATACAATATCACTAGTACTAATCCCAAATGAGTGATGCATATGCTGACAAATAAAAAATGTTAGGCTTTAATGCCTAGTGAGTTCAAACAGTTTTCATCTTTAATATAAAATAGTAAAATTGGCAATAGATGTTACTTAAATCACAATTCCAAAACAAAATGAATTTAATATAAAAACATCTTTCTCAAGACCATAATTTTCATGATGAAAACTTGGTGATCAAAGCACCCATTTTAAACATGAAGTCAAAACCCAATACTCACCCAAAACGTGAATAGGATTAAAAATCCAAATACTGAACAGATGGATAAAACTCTATTATTCAAGACATCTAAAGAACATGGAAAAGGTTCAATGCACAAAACAATAAGGCATGGATAAGTTCCAAGATACCAAAACCATAAAATATGGATACATATCGTACCCAAAACAATATTGAAACATGGATAATACACTATCCAGAAATAATACCTATTGGTGACGGGGGAGACTCGTTTCCATCAAGTGACAGAACATTAAGTAAGCCACATTGAGATATTGACGAGTAAATCACCCCTACCATACAAGCCTTGGTGATTACTCTTATTGGGGATAAGATAAGAACATCAAAACTCATTACTTAGTTAGTCTCTGAGTTACAAGATGAGAACATCAAAACTCCTTACTTGCCTTAAGTCAAAGGTTCTAAAGCGAGAACATCAAAGCTCTTCCTTTGTCCTAAACCAATGATATCAAAAAAAAAAAGAACCTCAAAACTTCTCTCTTGTCACAAGCAAAAGGACCCAAGTTGAGAACATCAAAACTCCTCTCTTGACAAAAGATGACTGACACATATGCCTATGAATCCAATGCATTATAGTCTAAATTACATGACTGTAAATGAATAACCAACACACTCAAAACATGTAATTCTCAAATAAAAAATCAACAAATGCATATCATGTCCCAAGCTCAACATAAAGCAATTAAAGCTGGACAAATGTCCTTAAGACTCATCTGAGCTAAAAACCAAGCCAATAACTTAACAATTTAGCTGATTATTCAATAAAAGTTTACGAGTCCCAAATCCACAGCAAATCAAGAATCAAAGTGTAATTGAGAGAAATTGTAGATGAAGATCATGATGAATCAGCCAATTCTTATTATTTAAAACATGAAAATACAAACTCTCTCAACACACTAATCGACTCTCATTGGAATGTAGAAGAATGAACAACTAACATATTCTAGCCCATGTCACCTATTTATAGGTGACATTTACAATGAAAGCCCAATGCCCTTAGCCCAAATACAAACAATATTACAATACAAAACAAGTAAATGACTTTATAAAACTTTCTAATATTTAGGACTATTTTGGTCCTAACAATCTCCCCCAAAGTTTTATAAAGTAAGTATCTCTGAAGCCTTCAGGTCTTCCCCCCCCCCCCCTGCTTTCTTTAAAAAAAAATTGGTGTGCCCAACATTGTTTAAATCTTCAAGCTCCCCCCTGAATAAAGCTCTTATTCTTCATTTTTCATCTTTGAAATAAGATCCAATGTGAACTCAACACCACTGATTGCATAAAGTACAACTATAACTACAGACAACTCAACAAAGTCCTTGAACCTCAAAATTATTGTTGACCCACAAGCAACTAATTCATCCAACTATGTGGATAGATAATGTGCGAGTTCTATGACATTTTAGTGTAAACAGTCTTATAACAAATGATCTTTCTTTGAACTACGAGTTGAATAGACATGAAACTTAAGAACTTGAACCGATAAGCTCATAAAATGGGGTAACAATATCATCTTGAATCACCAAAGCAAACACCTTTGAACAATGAGATCCGGAGAGAAGAATCAACATTATAAACGTAGCTTCAAGACAGTAAGTCAACCAAAAAAATATAAGCCGATTTCCTTCAAACTTTCAGCTGACTGAACAACCAAAATCTAATTTAAAATTCCTAGACAGAAGAGTGATTATTAGTACTCAGAACTCTAGATCACAACCATAACTTCATAATAATGATCGTAGACTTTTAAACCTCTAATTTATCAAGTTAGAAGAATGACTGAGAACACTCAAAGATTTGATAACTCTAGAATCTCCAGAACAATGACTGTTAGCCTTCAAAACCTCTGATTGATTAAGTCAAACAAAATGATTGAAAGCACTCACGGTCTGGCCTCTTGTGGAAAACTCCAGAATAATGATTGCATATACTCAATACTCTGACCAATCCAATCAAATACATAAATCCAGTTAAACAGTTCTGAAATCCTTTCAAATCAGGCTTTAAACTTTCTGCTCCAAAAAGTCAAACTTTAATTAAGAAAAGTCAATGTTGACAAAAATGTTGTTGAAACTCTTAAGGATACTTTTGATGAAAACATCACCTTATATCATTAAGCAATGGTGATCTTGGCAAAGAATCCAATAAGCATACATAATAAACACAATGAGAGTTAATGAAGAGGTACTCATGAGATAAGTGATGAACAAATTGAGCATACTAAATCTCTCATGCCTTAGGCGGATTCCCATGAACTTCTATATATCGCCCACGCCTTGGGAAATATATACAAACTTCCAAATATTAACGCTCAATAAGGAAATGAACTCGCATAGACTTGGGCGGATTGAGTGTACACCAAGCAACATGTCGAAGCTCAAAAAGTTTAAGTAACTAGGCAAACTGTTGATTTGTGGTTATTGCTCACCAACCAATTCATGTAGAGGTTATTGTCCACCAAGGATATCGGGCAAATGGATAACCTTGATATATGAACGATATAAACTTCAAAGGTTGACAATAATATATCCTATTATGTTGGGCGATGAACATCTTTATCGCTCAGCACATTGAGCGAATTAGATCACGAAGGCTCGAGATTTGGACGATAAGCATGATTATCAGGAACCCTTTGGGCGATGACATGGGTTATTGCTCAATACATGCACAAATTTTATCCAAGTCCAAAAATTATCGCTCAATACATGCACAAATTTTATCGAAGTCCAAAAATTATCGCTCAAATAGTTTAATCAAGACCTAGTTACCAATAATTCTTTTTGGCCGATATACACCTGGAAATCGCTCAAATAAGTCTTGTGTCTTCATTGGGCGATGATCATCTTTAAATCGCTCAATGAACATATTCAATTAGTGATGAGGAAGGATCTGAAAATATCAAAGCATACAGTTCGACCAAATCATCAAATTTTCAAAAATCTTCATATAAAACCCAAAGTTGACGATTATTATAGGTTCGAAATCACCAATATTCAAATCCTTGAAAAGGAATTTGATTAAATCATAACAAAAACATGGTGAATCGATCAATTTAAGTCCAAACAATCGAACATGGAAGCAGTTCATGGAGTACTGTTCCATTAATCAAAAACAAAAAATGCTTGAATCTGCTGCAGATAGTATGATCGTATCGATTAGGATGAATTGATTCTTCTCTGATACCAATTGCGAATCCCAGATCCACAGCAAATCAAAAATTAAAGTGTGATTGAGAGAAACTGTAGATGAAGATCATGATGAATCGGCCATTCTTATTATTGAAGTCATGAAAATACAAACTCTCTCAACACACTAATTGACTCTCATTAGAATGTAGAAAAATGAACAACTAACATATTCTAGCCCATGTCATCTATTTATAGGTGCCATTTACAATGAAAGCCCATGTCCCTTAGCCCAAATACAAAACAAGTAAATGATTTTTATAAAACTTTATAATATTTAGGACTATTTTGCTCCAAACAAAGTCGTTATAAACCAATAAAATATAAATTACCCAAAGTTTATATAGCTTACGCCCAAAAGAGGTGAATACCTTTATGTTCAAAGGTTAGGCTAAATCCCAACATGAGTATTTACACTAGATTCAAGTCATTAAGCTTTTCCACTTATTGCACTAATACAAAATGATTTATCATAAACTCAAAAATGTATTTAAAGAGTTTAATAAATATTATGACCCCAAATACCACAAAGTTCAAATAAACTAAATCATGCATCTTATTTGAATTATACATACAAACAATATACCAAAATGCATTGTTATCAAATAATCCTTATGATGAATAAATCATCAAAATCCTCAAACTTTATGATTTATTAACATATATCCAAAAACCCCTAATATATATATATATATATATATATGTGTGTTAATATTTATAAAATCAAATGTACCAAAGATGTAAATCTCATCAGATAATCAACACATTTGATAAATATTAATAAAACATCTTAAGACTCCAAAATAGACATTTTTGGCATCTACAAAGTTTTCACAAAGCAACTTGAACTCACATTAGGTTAAACCTAGATTATGAAACCTGATCTCTAGCTTCCAGAGGATTAAGACCTTAGATTCACAAGAAAAACTTCTAGATCTATGATGCCAAAATCTCAAGAACACTTCATGTACACCCAAACTCAACAAATATACCACCAACAAAATGATGGTTGAGGATATATAATAGACAAACCCTACGTCAAATAGATACTAAGACTTGCCTTCAAGCACTAGAAGTTCCATAGCCATGAATAACTTTAACCCTCTTATATCATAGTTTGAAGTGCTTCAAAAATCGGAACCATCACCACTAAAATCGTCTCAAATTGTTGAGAGATAAAGAAGAGAAGGTAAAATGAAGAAAACCCTTGAAAAAGTCGGGTTTTGTGCAGGTTAGAAGGCCCACGCAACCTTGCCCACGGTTTATGTCGCATGGCAAGTCACCCGAGAACACGTCCTAGTGAAACAGTGGGCCACGCGAGTTGGCCGACGACCTAAGTCACACGATAGGTCGCGTTAGCCCCTTTTTTGTGTGTTTTCCATCGTTTTTCGCATTTTTTGAGGCTGGTTCGAAACCCAAACTTTCCAACATGGGTTCTATATAAAAACCCTCATCGATTAATAACTTAAATACCCTTAGATGAGGAAATTATTATAAGTAAAAGTTCTAAAAATTGCAGCTGTTACAGATTCTCTCATCGGATTTCATATCAAAATTTTCAAGATTATCCCTATCATTTAGCACATAGCACACACATTCGAAGGTATGGGATAAACCAATTTTTGGTTTTCTTTCATGAAATAGTTCATAGGGATCATTCTGATGACCTCTCAAAATGGTAGATCGATTTTGATTGAAACATGTCGTGTTTACATCTTCGACAACAACATTTTGTTAGGTGGTTCTAGCTGTGGAGAATTAGTAAGAAATACCCTTGTTTGAACAAAAATCATCTAAAATAAAGTTTTTGAATTCAGTTTCATTATCACTTCTTAAAGCTCCAACTGAGGTATTGTTTAGAACTTCAATTCTTTTTATGAATAAGATGATTTACTTATTGCATTACTTTTAGAAAGTAGAAGAATGACCAATGTATACCTTGAAAATCCATCAATAAGGACTAGGGTATATTTTTTTCCATCGAGACTGAGAACATTTACTGGTCCGCACAAGGCCTTGTGAAGAAGAAGAAGTGGAGTAGAAATCAAGAAGCAAATTTTGGATTTGAAACTTATTTTTGAGTGTTTCCCCTTTTTACAGAGACCACACTATTTTTCTTTGGAGAAAAATAAGGAAGGTAGTCCTTTTACAAGACCTTTTTGTGATAATAAGTTTATGGTTTTAAAATTTAAGTGAGAGAGACACTTGTGCTATAACCACTTTCGTTCAGAAGAGGTTTTAGAAAAGAAACAAACATTTTGATATGAAAACAAGTGAGCACTAATCATGTCTATTACATAGACATTATTTTTGCAAAAACCAAAAAGAATTTCAATGTTCTCAGGTGAGGGAATAGAATATTTTTCTTCAAGAAATTTTACATAAAACCTTTATCATAAAGTTGATTAATGCTTAAAAGATTATGTTTGAGTCCTTCTACATAAGCAACTTTGTCAAAGGTTACTGATCCATTAGTTAAAATATAATAACCCATAGTTGACCTTGTTGAATTATCACCAAAAGTAATAGAAGGACCATTTACTGACACAAAGTCCTTGAGCAAAGAAATATAACCAGTCATGTGCCTTGAACATCCACTGTCTAAGTACCAGGTTTTTTGTATGACCTGGTCCTTGCAATTTTAGAAATATTAGTGATAAACTACCCATAGATCATGGGTCTTTCAGAATAAGAGATATATAATATGATATTGAGGATCTAGGTGAAGAAGGTATTTTTTTTAGAATGCTAATAGAAAGAAGAGATGTAGCTGAGAGTGATTCTTTGAGGAAGTTGAAGAAGAGATTTTAGAACAGTTTTTGTCCAGATAGACAAAGTTCAGAAAGACAAGCCATAAAACATATGTTTTTGAATAGTTTTTTCTTAAAAGATTTAAGAAGAAGAGAGAGAAAATTGTTTTTAAAATAAGAAAAGAGAATTTAAAAATAATGTATTTTGTTAGAAAACCCAATCTTTCGGACTTTGTCAACAAGAAAATTGGGTATAACATTATTAAAGGAAGACATAGAGAATTTTTTTCAAGATTCATGTCTATATGTGAAAATAGGAGGAAAGTTAAAGAATCAGAAATTTTCGTACTTTCACTACCAGTTTTAGAACAAGTAGAACATAATACAATTCCTTTAATCTAGGAGTGAAAACCATCTACAAGATATAGAGACAACCAAAGCTCCTAAGAAAAGAGCATAACTTTTTGAGGATAAGAAAGTTTGAATAGAGAGTCATTATCATTGATTGTGGAAGTCATATGGGATCTTGTATATGAGTTTAAATAAACCGCTTTGATACCACTTGTTGGTCTTGTAAGGAGATGACTTACAAAAAAATATGTTTTTAGAAGGATGGGTTGAATACAATCACAACAAATTTTCACTTTTTCATTTTTTGCTCTATAACTTATATAAAAACAAAGAATTACAGATTTATTACGGAAGTTAGGAAGGTAAGATCTATTATTCTAAACAATCTGACTATGATAAATTTGCTAGCTGAAAGAGAAAAATGGGGAAGGGTTCTCTTTTAGATACGACGAACAAAGGATGTTCTTTGGAGGATAATGCCAAATTTACTTCAGAAACACTTGTTGATCCAAACTCTCTCAGTGATTTGATGATGACCCTCCACGCTTAGTGGAATTTGCTTGTTCTATTTTCTATTAATCACTTCTGAGTCTGTTTAGTGATTGCTGAACATGTTGTAAACTCCTCAGAGAACAAGTATTGCTTAAAGACAAAACTTACACCAAAAGAACCTTCAGCGATGTCGAAGAAGTAGCTGAAGATATAGAGACAAAATTTCATGATCTGGAGTGGATTCAGTGATAACAAAAGTGTCTAAATCGAAGTGTGAGACCTAACCAAGATTCAGTGAATACTGAAAAAACTCTACAGTTGATTCAGTGTCAGCAATCAAATAATCTTGCTCTACAAGATTGGTTTATCTTATCCTCTTGCACAGCAAGGACAACCCTATACCTTACAAAAAAAAATACACATACAAAGTTATTTTATTGTCTCCAAACGTGCTTACCAACTTTGTGAAAGTCAATTGTTCATATGCGGCCAAAAGCCTACATATATGAAGACAAAGGACAAGCTCTACACTAGAAGTTTTTCACGTGGCTCATACCTTCTGACTTGTATTAAATGCAATTGGTATGAATAGCTAAGAAGACTCTTCTTAGCAAGCACCTTCTCCTCATTCAAACTTTCTTCTCTCTTATTCTATCTTCTGTGCAATCTATGTGTTTATGAACTTGTTTAAATTAGGTCTTAACCTTATCTTCTTCTGTAACAATCTGTAAATTCCATATTGATCTTCTTTTATCAATAAACGAATTTAAAAAGTGAACATTGTTGTGTTTGTAATTATTCCCTTACAAATTGTTACCTCTAAAACTATTATAGATCCATTTGGGACCTACAACACTCTCAAGGATTATTTTTTCAAAACGGGTGAATTGCAATGAATGCCAGTGGTGGACTTATAACCATCATTGCATTTAATGCTATCTATCCAATTTTTATGTGTGTATTCTTCTTGTTGGTTGATCCATGTATCCTAGTACTCTTCCTTTCAACCTTTGAGTTTGATGTAGGCACATTTTGAACTTCATCCTTTTAGTATGCCGAGGGAACAGTAAAGCAAACAAAGTACCACTCACATGGTATCTTTGTACTTTCTTAGGCTGACATGATATACATGTTCTCATACTAAGATTAGGAATCAAGTGAGTTGGAGAGCCAAACTTGCTGGCCAAGTTTGTACTTCAAGATTCGTCTTGTTAGTAGTAGTATTTTTCAGACTACTAGTTGACATTTTACCTTTCTTTCAACTAGATGACAAACCAATCTGCTTTGATGACGATCTTGATCTCACTTCAGCTAGTCTTCGATTTCGCTGAAGGCATTATGCTCTTTGATCAATATATATAGTTATAAGACTTCTAAAGTAAAAATCTTACCTTTAGATCTCAAGGTTATCACAAATTACTGAGTTCTCATTTACTTAGGGCTTAATCAAATGAGACGTTTACTAATCTCTTACCACCTCTTATCCGTTAAGAGACGTTTACCTGCGTAAGAGGTAAACAAAATCAACAATCATATTTCCTACCTCTGACCATCCTCTCACCGGGGTCAGCAAAAAAATGAATCTTACCGTGGTAAGAGGGATGTATTCCTTATCTACCCTCTCCATCTAAAACCCTAAATCGGTGCGTCTTCTTCATACAACAGGTGCGAGCTTGCTTCAGGTATCACTGGTTTTGTTTTCTCTTCGATTTGTTGTTTATCGTCTATTTCTTTTCGATTTCTTCTTCTTTTTCTTGATTTCTAACATCCCATATTTGGTAATCAATTTTGTGATTTCTTCTTCCTTTTCTTGATTTCATAAATCTGCAAAGAAAAGGAAAGGGGATCTTCTTGAAGCTTCAAACGACCAGCCGACTCCAGGTATTCGTTTTTCTTCTCGGTTACTGCAAATGGGTTGATTTCATTAATTAGTTTTGGATGCATAAACTTATCTTCATGATCATCAGCCACAATTGCCTCTACTTGTCTTGTCTTGAATATGTTCTAATGGTCCCCAAAATCCATAGGAGTTTACTTGTTATCATCAATTGACACTACAAACCAAGTCCTTGTGTTTTGGTTGTTTCAACTATTCCCTTATTCCTGTCCTGCATGCCATCCACCAAAATACATTCCTATGATATATATATATATATATGGAATAAATGTTTTGGTGTTATTAATAACATAAGATTTTGAATTGCTAACCTTATCTGTATCTACATCATCAAGGACTTTATCAGTGGTTGCTTCGTCTCCCATCCCGTATTAAGTCATAGAATGTTTGAGCTCACCTCTAGTGATAAACCCACTGTTATCCTTGTTGAAGAACTGGAAGGCTTTGTACATATTCTCTTCCATATCCAATTTGCGTTGATGCATTGTAGCAGTCAAAAACTCTATGTAGTCTATTGTTCCATTCTTATCAACATCAGCCTAATTATTCACACTTTTTATCATCAGTATATATAGTATATGATATAATGCAAATGAAAATGTAAGAATGTTGGTCGCTTACGGCTTCCATGAGTTATGGTCCATTGAGGTTGGTTGGTGTGAAATATTGGTGTTGAAGAAAAATTGCATTTGGAGCACATGGGGTGGTCTAGTCAGAAAAAGAATTGTCTTTTAAAGTTTATGGCATTATGAATGCATTTCACATCAAGGATGGGGGCGGGGGTGGGGAGTGGATATGGGTTTCAACAGTAGACCTCACGATAGCTTCAAGTAACATCCATCTTTCTGATATGCCTTAACTTTATGCTTAAATGTGATCTAAAAGTTGGAATACCCTTAAATATGTTTGAGTAAGATTTTGGAGTGGTTATATGTTAAGAAGTCAAAGTACGTTGCGTTTTGGCTAAGTATGAGTTGAAAATATCATTTTTTTCCGATATGGTTTTGAACATTGGGGTCGAACGAAATACTTTTATAGAATTTGAAGGTTTGGAACTAAGCTTAGAATCGTTTGGGAGGTATTAGAAGTGTTGTAAAAATTTTACGCGATTCCGATCATAAAGCAAATAATTGAATTAAGGAAAGTATAACGTCTAAGTTACAAATAAGTAAAACTGCTTTTATTGAGAGATATTTTCTAGAATATTTTTATTGTAAGTTGTAGGTTATCTCGTTATGAACGCATAGGCGAAAACCTCTTCGAAAACAGAGTTTCGAGTGAAAAGTTATGCAATTTTTAGTGTTTAGTAGTCAAATTGGGTACCAAATCGGGTCAACCCGGCCCAACTTGGGTTTAAGACGTGAAAACCCTCAAAACAGACCCATTTTACCCACATTTCACCCAAAATCAGTTCTTGGTGTTCTAAGCTGAGAACACACACACTTGGAGCTAATCTAACCCTAAATCAAGTAATTTAACAAGATATTTGAAGGATTTGTAGAGAAATCAAAGGTAAAACTCACCTCATAGTCTTGTTTTTGTTTTGTACATAAATTGATTAGTTTTTAGTCCATGCATGTGATGATTTAGTAATGAAATTATGTTAAGATTAGGTGTTATTATCTGTTAGTATGTGAAATCCATGGATGAATTGTAAGATTTCTTGAAATGTATAATGTTAACTCAAGAATATGTGTTGACTTTTAGGAGTCAAAATGAAATATGAAGAAATTGGTAGGAAATTGATGTTATAATCATGGTTTATGATTGATTTATTATGTAATATGGTAAAAATAAGTGAATATATGAATTTGGAATTGATTGGGCTAGTATTGGTTATGTTTTTGAATGAAAAATGGATGTTTTGAGCATATGTCAACATGGTTATAGCTCTGTCTTTGAAAAATCATATAAATTCGTATAAAATTTCTAAAATTATGTATATATAGGCCCTGAAAAGGTAAGAGAAAGGGCTACAACTTATCTTTAGAGATTAAATGGTGATTTTGAGTTTTAAAGAGTCAAAATAGGTATGCAAGTTGAGTGTTTAGAATGGAATTCAAAGTAGAGTGCCTTAATTAAATTGAGAATTGTGTGAGTTCTTGATGTGCATCACTAATGAGACATTGAATATGACTTCCAGGGATTGTTTAATATTGTATGGAAGTCTTGGAAGTGGTTTTCAACCTTTGAATTGGAATTGGGATTCGACCACTCGGTTTGGCATTCGGTTTAATACAACCAAATTGTAATGTGAGTTTACTTGGATATGTGTCTATTATGTGCTATATGTGTATATGTGTTATCCTTATGGTCTTGCTACTTGTTATACCATGATAACTCTTTGTAATGGGTTCTTTTTGTTGCTTTGTTCTTGTGTTGGGGGCCGATTGTCGGGCACCTTTGAATCCGGGTAAGACAACCGGAAGGGGTTGTCTCTACTCATCTGTTCGGGGATGGAGGATGGTTATTGCAGGAAGATGAGTAGAGGGTTTGTACACCATCCGGGAGTGGAGGAACACGGATTGGTCAGTCAAACCTAATGTTTGTTGGTTGATTTGTACATAAATTGTTGGTTAATGTACTAGCTATGCATAGCATGATTATGAGTATCTGATATGTTTGTGAGATAAGTTCATGTGATCGAGTACTCGTTGAAAGTTTATTGCCTTTGTTGTTTCCTTGAGAACCTATGCTTTGATAACACATGCCTTTGATGATAATTGACTCTTGTACTCATTGACTTCCCTTGTATGTGAACGTATGTGAGACATGATACACATGACATCCATTTAAACTCACTAAGCTTTGTTAGCTTATCCTTTTAGTGGTAAACATTTCAGGAAAAGAAGATAAGGGTAAAAAGAAAGTTGTTTGACCTTTGATTGTTCACGTCAGAAGCAAGGATCGTCATCTTTTGGTATATGGTAGTTTATACTTTTGGGTAGTACTTGTATAGTTGTCACTTTTCTGGGTTGATGTTTTATCGATGAACACTCTTCGGTATTTTAGACGTAAATGTTGGTACAAAACTTATCTTTTGATGGTATATACATGTATCCCGTATTTTGTTGAGATTTAACTATTGAACTTAAGAATTATGCGGTAAGTGTGCTTTGGTAACATGTATGTTACACTTCAGCTTTGGGACATGTAGAAGAGTAAAAGCCTGATTTCAATCCTCTTTGAGATTTAGCAACTGGGATTAAGAATAAACTCAAACTAATGATGATTAGCAAAGTGATCTCCATTTCTGAATATAAGATGGTTGAATCTAATAGGATATATATAGAGTAGTAGCTAACTAGTTGGGTTAATGGTACTAAAGAATAGAAATTCTTGTTCGATATATGTGGAGCTCGATTCATCGAACGAATAAATGTAGAAAAAGAAAAAGACAAGGAATAGGATAATACAGATTAGTGTCTTTTCTTGATCCTGTAATGGACGATTTTAGTTCCATTTACGCAGTATTTAACTTCTTTTGGTGATTTGTTTTTTTAGCAATTGTCAATGAGTTCACATTAGCTTTTTTGAGGTCTTAGTGAATTCATGGATCAGCTTGCATAATGATCTCAATTCCTTCAACTAACTAAAGACCAAGTTGTCTGTAGTAACATTACCACAATAAAAGACAACACCTCATTAGTCAAATCAACAACCATACTACCTCTACAAACAACCATAATAGTCTTGGTAATGCAATTAAGGAAACATGCAAAAGAAGTTGTACTATGTGGTCCAAAAGGGAATATTATATACCCCATTGGGTAATTGTATTAACCAATAGGGACTTTCACTAGTTTGTATATATTGTGGTCTTGGTGCATTTTATAAATGATCAATATGAAATATATCAAATAAAGAACCATTATTCTACTCTCTTTGTTATCTTCTTTCCACAATTTCTACTATGTACATAGCACACACGTTGGCGGATCTAATAAGGAGTAGTAGGGGGCACAAACCAAGAAGATACAATCTATGTGCAAAAGTACCAAGTTAAAACTTACAAAACAAGGTTTAAATAAATACCATAGATTTCCATAAAACACATCATAAATACTTGAATCCAAAATACCAAAATACTTGAATTATTCCATGTCCTTTGAAAAAAAAATACCAAAATACTAACCAAATGAATTGGCATATAACTATTGTTTATATGCATAAATCTTATGTTGGTCTTCCTGTGATCATTTTTGTTTATGCTACTTGACTAGTTGCTTAGATTAGACTTTTTATGTCATGTTATGCTTTGCAATTTTTCATGAACCATGGATAATTGAACCATGTGTTTGAGACATGTTTAATTAATTTCTATAGGTATGGAAAAAGTCGATGAATCTTCACAACCCAAGAGAGCTAAGGTTAGTTGGAAAGATTGCAATGTAGTAAAAACTTTTCTAGAGTCATGTTTGCGAGAGGTATCTATAAATGGGCGAGAGGGCGAGAGGGCGATAGCCTTAAGGCAATTTATTGGAGGAAAGTAGCTGAGATGTTAGAAAAGACACATAATTTTATTGTGGACCAAAGACAAATGAAAAACCATTACGACTACCTCAAAGGCAAATATGGAGCTTGGTCAAAACTAAAAAACAAAACTGGAAATATCTATGATGCGTTAACAAACTCTTTTAAGCTGTCTGAAGAGGAATGACAAATGGAAACAAACTATTTTTTCCTTTTTTAAGTTGTTCTTTTTATTTATTTACACATAACATTTTTGTAAACAGTCCAATATATATGTTGAAAAGTTGAGAACTGCACCACTACCATTTCCAAATCTTTGTGTTCATCTTTTTGACGGAGTTGCTTCCACAAGCGTTGGAAGTTGGGGGCCGACCTCTTTTGTTTCTAATCCTACATGTATTGCTCCCTAAACATAAGAACAACAAAGTTTGAAAACATTGTCTACATGTGTTGCTCCTCAAATACAAGAAACACAAGAGCAACAAAGTTCAACATTGCCTTTGGTACAAGAGTCTTCTTCGCGTTCTCAATCTCAAAGAAAAAAACGAAAAAGTGTTCAACCAAGCAGTTCAGTATATGATGAGGAAGTGTCTAAGGTTGTCATTTCTGTACAAAATGCTTTGGACAAACAACCCATGGAATCTGAGGTGGGTGCTTGCATTGAAAAATTGGAGAAATTTGGGTGGGGAAGCCCATTGTATGAGGCAACACTTCATCTTTTTAGTTTAGGCCCTGACTATAAGAAGATTTTGGTTGTGTTTGAAGGAGTATAAGTTTGAGGGTTGGGTTAAGTTCATGGGACGTCAACTTGGGCTTATATAATTATTGCGACGTTTGTTTAGACATTAGAAGAAGATATTTTTATGCGCTCTTTTGAAACCTTGTATGGT
The DNA here is from genome assembly GCF_001531365.2 of Cynara cardunculus var. scolymus. Taxonomy (NCBI): domain Eukaryota; kingdom Viridiplantae; phylum Streptophyta; class Magnoliopsida; order Asterales; family Asteraceae; genus Cynara; species Cynara cardunculus. The sequence goes on from NC_037532.1 coordinate 14,601,785, forward strand.
TCATGTGCGTATTAAACTTTTTGTTGCACTCTTTTGAAACCTTAGATGGTTTGAATGAACATTAGATGTTTTGATGCGCTCTTTTGAAGCCTTAAATGGTTTATATGTGTATTAGATGTTTGTCGTTTGAACTTTGGAAGATGTTTGTTGGCTTTTATATAACTTTTATCGATGAATGTTATGATCAATGTTATCTTTAAAGGTGATGTTGTCCTTTTCATTCGAATTTTGGAAGATGTTTTGGTCTTTGTATTGACTCTTGATGGTTAATGTTATATATGTTTTGTATTGCAAGGTTATGGACAGGAACAAGTTAATTCTGATTGTGGTGGTTGTTTATTTGTATTTGAAAAAAAAATCTTTGTCAAGAATAGAAAGGATAAGAGACAACACTTCAGCATTGAACGGACATGCGTATACACAAGAATTGTTAAGTTGATCAAATACGCAATGTCATGAATTGATGTGTTTGTCACGTGATGCATACATATTATTATGAAATTATTTTAAAGAAAAAAATTGGGTGCACTCAAGTAGGTATATGAGCGTCGAAAAGAAAATGGCCATATCTTTTACAATAATTGGTCACAATGAACACTTTAGAATGGTTAAACGGAGATTTCAACACTCTACGTGAACCATTAATAAATGTTTTCATGAAGGAATGATGGAATTTGCGAGAGAAGTTGTAGGGCCAACATCCTTTGATGGAACCCTAAACATGTCAGAGCGATTTACACGACTCAAAGAAACATTTTCGGTATGTTTTGTCTTGATATACTGAATATTCTTAACATATATAAATACTTTCTTATGTTTCTATTTCATAAAAAAGGGGATATATGTGCGCTAGATGGAACTTTGGTACATACAATTGTGCCTGTTAGTCAACAAGCTAGGTATAGAACAAGAGGAAGAGGTGAATGCTAACAAAATGCTTTGGCGGTTTGTGATTTTAATATGATATTTACATTTGTTTGGGCTGGATGGGAAGGCATTTGGTCGGTTATATTTCACACCTCTAGACTAATGAAATTGGGCCAAAAAGCAAGTATACAATACGGCCCAACGTCGTCTTTCCAAGTAATAAAGTGGTACAAGTACCGGATTATCGTCCATGGAGATTGTAGCCAAAGTTAGATTAGAGTCCAATGAAAGATATGATTTCAGATGACGATTTTTGAAGACTTTTCTCTGATTTTAGGGTTATCCAAAACAGAATACAGAATA
>NC_037532.1:14606749-14608388 GCF_001531365.2 Cynara cardunculus var. scolymus
GAACGCCTTGGTTTCTTTTTTAAAGGCTGACTAGGTACGGCCTTTGACCTCGTAGCAAAGATTCGTCCCAATCCCTTTCTCTTTTTAGTAGGGATTGAGGTCAAATTTCGTACCTCGGMCTCCAAATCAGGCTCTGCATTATCCTCTACAACAGTGTCTAAAACAGGTTCTACCTCAGCCTCATGATCATTTTCACTACGTGGTTCTACAACAGCCTCATTCATGTCRTTCAAAACAATGTCCTCAAGCCCTACCGATTCATCCTCACCAGTGTGGGGTATGGTATCGGCCAAAACAGCGGGCATACGTGTGCAAGGGTGATTATACCAAGTGAGAAAGAGCACCTTTTGTGGACTAATCACAGTAGAGGGAGAACCAGGAGAAATAAAATGCTCATCCTCAGATAAAACAGAGGTTGTAAGTCCCTCTACCAGTTCATGCAATCGTGAATCAGAAGGTACCTCATTGCCCAAATTAGGGCTTGAATATGTTGGTGATGAAGGAGGAGGCTGATTGATGTCGATTAGCCTTGCGTGTGGTGATGGTGGGTGTGTTGGAGGAGGCGACTGTGACGGGCGATTTTCTGCTTCAGGCGGAGGCGACGACGGACGCGATGGCGGAGCCACAATCGGGAAGCGGATATGGAGGAGCGGATATCGCGAGGGTGCTCGTTGTACCCTAGGTGGCGCGTGGTCAACGAGTGGTGGCGAAGGGTCGGCGAGCGGTGGCGATGGTGGAGAAGGCAAAGGGTTGCCGATTGAAGGTGGAGGCAATGGTGGGCTCGCGGGTTCAGGCGTATGCGACGGCGACGAGGCAGGCGAGGAGGAAGATGAGTCACCGGCGACTAGGTCAACAAACGCAGGATCGCTGGTTCGTCGCGGGGCGATGGTGATAGTCCGCCGGCGGTTACTTCGCCGGACTGGTGGCGCGGGTTCGTGAACAGTCATTCTCCTAAGGCGAGCCATGGATTCGAATCGGGAGGAGAAGGAAATGGTGGTCTATGTGAGGGAAATCGAGAGAGGGAGAGGTCTTGAGAGTGGTTTGAATGGGGATTATTTGAAAAGTGGTTTTTGGGAAGTGGTTTTTAGAAAAGTTAGTTTTGAAAAGAAAAGTGGAGGGAGGAGGGTCATGATGCAGGCGGCGATGAGAAAGTTATGGGGAAGAGAAATAGTCATTTTCTTCCTTAAACTTTCTAATCACAAGTACATGATGAGTTGGCAAGATGCTAAAAATGGGTTTTCAAGAGGTCAAGTTTATTAATTTTGATGGAGTGGGTTAAGGATGCATGGGGAACACAATCTGCAAAAGGTGGCTGACAAAGACTATGGTGAGGTAAGGATGAGGTCACTGAGTACTCTTCTGATATCTTCCAAGGATGCTGAAAATTGTCACATGTGAGCCTCAGAATGCTGTAGCATTGGCAGAACATCAATCTTCTCCTGAAAGATTCCACAAAAAACCTACACCAAATCAAACTTTATAAATCTTAAAAGCTCTAAAATATAAAAGGAACAAGGGAAATTATTTACAAACAGATTTGGACTTGAAAAAGTCCAAATACACCTCYATTTTTAAGGTAAAGCCCAATTCTCAGAGCATTGCTCTGGGAATGCTACAGAATCATGAAAAACCTTAACTC
>NC_037532.1:14608488-14610386 GCF_001531365.2 Cynara cardunculus var. scolymus
AGAGAAATGGGTTCACAAATTAAGCTAAGTACAGCTTATCATCCTCAAACTGATGGACAAAGTGAACGAACTATCCAAACTTTAGAAGATATGTTGAGATCTTGTGTTATTGATTTCGGAGGGTCGTGGGATAGTCATTTGACTTTGGTTGAATTTGCATACAACAATAGTTATCATTCGAGTATTTAGGCAGCACCTTTTGAGGTTTTGTATGGACGAAAATGTCGAACTCCTTTGTGCTGGAATGAAATAGGTGAAAGACAGTTAGCTGGGCCTGAGTTAGTTCAGCAAACTGCAGATAAAATTGGGTTAATACGGGAACGAATGAAAGAGGCCCAAGATAGACAAAGAAGTTATGCAGATAAACGTCGGAAGCCGATTGAGTTCCAAATAGGTGATAAAGTAATGTTGAAAGTATCACCTTGGAAAGGAATGGTACGTTTTGGAAAGAAAAGGAAGTTAAGTCCAAGATATGTTGGACCATTCCCTATTATTGAAAGAATTGGGGAAGTAGCCTATAAGTTAGAACTTCCTTTAGAATTAAGTGGAATACATGACACGTTTCATGTGTCAAATTTGAGGAAGTGTCTAATAAGTCCAGATGTGGCAGTACCGTTACCTGAGATTAGGGTAGATGAAAAGTTATGTTTTGAAGAAACCCCTGAGCAGATTACTGATTATAAGGCGAAGAAGTTACGAAACAAAGAGATTGGGTTAGTAAAGGTTCAGTGGTGTTATCATAAAGGATCAGATGCCACCTGGGAACCAGAGTCAGAAATGAGAATAAAATATCCCTATCTTTTTGCTTAAGTGAATTCCGGGACGGAATCCTTTTAAGGAGGGAATATTGTAATAATCTGGTTATTATTTCGGTTATATATATATGATATGCATGTGTATGATATATATGTGTTTAAAGTGTGTGTGGATAATATTATAAAGAAAAGAGGGGGAGTCGGCTAGTGAACCGCCCCTCACTTCTCCTTGTAATTTTGCATGTATATAAATATTTTTAGTGAAGAAGAGGTTCACACACACACACATTCCTTTATTTAGAAAGTTTTCTCTCTGAAGAAATCAAGAGATTTGCACAGGAAGAAGAAGAAGGTTTTCAAAAGCTTTGATTCTCAAATTATAAAGGTGAGTGTATTAAGAGCTTTGAATATGAAATGTTTTCATACAAATTGATATGCATTTAGATCTGGTTATTATGAATCCTATAGCATTTTGTATGGAATTTTTGTCTAAACCGTTCAAGGGTTATCCGGATTGATATCCAGATAAGAAAACCGCTCATGCTTTGACCGGTGTATCATCTAAACCGGCCAAGAGGTGACCGGATATCATTATAAACCGGCCATGTGGTGATCGGTTTATTTCTTAACCGCTTGTATCAAAAAGGTTCAAGTCTATAAACCGGCTAAGGGGTGACCGGTATAYTCTAAAYCGGTCAAAAGGCTAAATGATGTATTGTCCGGTATACTCTAAACCGGACAAAGGGTGAACGGTGTATCGTCCGGTTTATTCTAAACCGAACAACGTTATAATTAAAGTATTGACCGGACTTGTAATCCGGACAAGGGAGTTGAATTACTTTCAAAGTATTTTGACCGAACTTCTAATCCGGAAAAGTTGACCGGACTTCTAAACCGGGTGAAAAGAGAATGTTTTTCATAAGAAATGTTTTTGAAATGTAATGGCAGTGTAACTGCGTGTGAGATGGCAGTGTAACCGCGAGAGTGATATAATGGCGGTGTAACCGCATGTGAGATGGCGGTGTAACCGCGAGAGTGATATAATGGCGGTGTAACCGCGAGAGTGATATAATGGCAGTGTAACTGCGAGTGAGATGGCGGTGTAACCGCGAGAGTGATATAATGGCGGTGTAACCGCGAGAG
>NC_037532.1:14610736-14614874 GCF_001531365.2 Cynara cardunculus var. scolymus
GAATGATGATATTAGTTTGTGTGCATATGTATTAAAGATACATTTTGATAATTCATGTTTTGTAATAATACTATGTTGAGTATTATGAGTATGATTATGTGAATTATATGTAATGTAAAAGTGAGGGTTGTTACAGCTTGATCGTCCACGGAGATTGAGCGTGGGCTCTGTATGTATGAACCTTCACTCTTTGAGTAAGAGCTCTAGTTCTTGACCTCTTTTGTATGAGAGCTCTTAGTCCATACTGCTTCTATAGACTAAGTCCTATTGACTAGAGTAAGAGACTTCTTACTTACACTTTCACAAGATGGGGTCTAACAATTGCATTTGACTTGTAAATTTGTTTGAATTTCTTTCTGATAGATTTTGCAATGAACAAATCTGTTGTTAAAGAAGCATGAGGATTGTTATTCAACTTGTAATTTCTGTTGATGAACCATTTTTTCCTAACGATTTGGATCATCTTTGTTTTGTTTTAGCAGTGACATCGTGTCTAGAAAAGCAATATTTGGACCTCGGTGGTGGATGACTACTGGAAGAAAAAGCTTGACCTAGAGGCTACTACCAGCTACCAAAGATAAAAATTCACCCTCATCATCTTAACCAATACACCGAGTTACAAGTTGCTTCAACTCGCACAAATCAAATCGAAACTGGTGAAAATATCTAATGTTTCGTTGGTGGATATCGACCAGTGTATTCACACGTGAAATTGTACACCCGTAAACTTTTTGAACCTTAAATACCTTATGCAAAGAACTTGTCTCTAAACCCCAAAACTTTTGCCATTTTGTATTTCAATATTCTTTTTGAGTATGCTTTTGGTTCAGGATACATCAAGCTGTAACCTTTATTCCAAAATTAATAAGCTTTACTTAAAGGGGTTATTTACCTTTTCTTATTCATGCTTTTTTAATAAGTGACCACCTTTTTTGGTCACTAATTAAAGTTAACGGATGTTAACGAAGCCGTTATCTTGAACAATTAATGACAACTTTTAGCGATTTAGTGACGATACTTAGTGACTAAATTAATCGTCACAAACACAGTGACCACTTTAATTTTGTCACTAATTAGTGACCATTTTTGTATTTGGTCACTACCGTAAATTATTGACGAACCTTTACTTACGAAAAGTGACAAACTGAAATTTTAGTCACTAAACGACCTTAATGACCAAATTTTTTTTTGGTCACTAATAAGAATTTTTCTTGTAGTGAATACAGAACTGAGAAAGAAAGTTCTAAGGAATACGTCTTCAGAGTTCGAATGCAGTGATACCACTGTTCGAAAGATAACTTTGAATACGCTTATTTAGAGTTCGGTAATTGTTCATTTCACTCTGAGATCATCTATTTTTTTGAAGACTTGAAGACTATGATACTAAAACATGTGTCAATTTGTAATTAGACTGTTTTGTAACATGTATGTTTAGTTTTTCTATTCATGTATAAATAGAATTAGTTGAATCTGTTAGAACAATTTTTATACGTACTTTTGCACTTGTACTTTTGTGTAATACTCTTTGTTGGTCCCAGCCGGGTCTACAAGAGTTTAGAGGTGAACAATTTGTAGAAGGGGGAGTGAACACAAACACAAAAAACTTTCAGTTTTAAAAATATATATTGATATAGAAGGATCAATACAAATTTTTACAGATTGTTTGTGAAAATAGAAAAGGTAAAGATAACTTATTTAAAACAATCTAAGATTACACACAAATATACTTAGTAAATATAAGAAATTTGCCAAAAAAGATAAAGATTTTCTTCTTGGGTAAGAACTATAGAATTAGAGAAAAATTCTAACTTGCTTGAAGATAAGCGTATGTGTTCTTTTTGTGTGTTGTAGTTGTGGTGCATGAGGAGAGCATTCAAGTATTTATACCCATCACATCAAATGCAATTCAGAAGGGTTAGAACACGCGTTAAGCTTTTAGAGGAAAGCTTGTCCTTTGCAACAGTGAATAATACTATTGTCTATTAATAAGCATACATGATTTCATGGAGTTGGTGGGCACTAGAGTCGACTAGTCGGCTCTATGCAGTATTATACTCTTGAAAGGGTATGGTTTTTTCCTTTATGTGTGGAAGGACAAGACAAAAACAATCATGCATGTCAAGCTTCATTTGATCGTTGAATGTTGGAATAACGCTGGAGGTCTCTTCAGCATTCACTGAGGCTTGTGCAGTCTTCACACGTATGTTGACCAAGTTGTAATCACTATATACCACTTCATATCATGAACGCGCCAGTCAGTAATCTTCAGTTTCAGTCTTCGACATTCACTGAAGGTTATTGGGTGTGAGTTTTGTCTTCTTGAAGTATCCCTGTCACTGTAGGATTACAATGCATGTTTCAACGATCACTGAACAGACTGAGTGATGATCGCTGGAACTGAAAAGACATAAACATAATACTTCGAAAAGTAAAAGGGATTATCATTAAATCAATGAGAGAAAGGATCAACAATGTTCCCCTATAAGATGATGACAAAGCAAGATAAAGAAAATAGCCTTAAGGTTTAATAGTAAGAAAAGTTACATATAAAGTACATGTCCCTTTTAACTATTTTGGGATGTTTTTTAGTGATGCAACTTTTTACTATATAAGTTTTCTTAGGTTACAAGTTTAAGAAAAAGTACAAGAAGGGAAACTGAAACTGAAAGCATGTTCACTGACTAAAGATTGTCAGTGACTGTAAGAGCATACTGGAACTTATAGACATATGTCCCTATTACTCTTTTCAAGGATATTTTTCAGTGATACTGATTAAATACATATATTAATCAAAGGAGAATTACAAGTGTTATAGTCAGTACATTCTAGACTTATTACATATAAGTTATACACTAAAAGAAAAGACATGGGGAAATAAGACTTACAATGAAAGATAAAATATACAAGACAAAAAATTTCTAACTAATCTAAGTCGTTAAAGTCGATGTAACCAGGTACTTCTTATCCGAGCATCTTTCAACATAGAAATTCTTTTCTGATCCCGCGGTCTATCATATCATCATAAAGATCATTGTCCAACCAATATCTTAGATAATCAAGACGTTCTATAGGACAACGACCAAAATCAAACACTCTCTGAAAGCTGTGTTCGCCTTCATAGTCAAGGAATATAAATCTAAACTCAGGCTTTATATACACAGTGTTGGGTATGTAAGGACCCTTCGCTGGCAAAGAGAGGTTCAACATAGAGATTTTTGGCTTCTTCGAATTTTTCAGGACTACCTCCAGGGAGAACTTTGTTTCAAGTTCATTCCTTAGAGTTGGTCCATCGTTAGGATCTGAAGGTTTTCTTTTTCCACCTTTCTTCAATATTGGCTTTGAAGGTACAACAATGAATTTGGACATCTTTTGTAACACCCCGCTAAAGCAGAAACACGAGGCGTCACAGGTAATAGTACATTACACTTAGGATATAAATACATCAACCACACGATTAAATTTACAAACATTTAATTTACAATTTACAAGTCTCCCAAAGGAGTTCTTAAACAAAAGAGTTGCCCGATTACAAGATTCATTTCCAAAACATTGAACACATTAAAAACGTAAATATAATCTAATTTATCCTGCCACATTCTTCTTATTCCCTGAAAAGTACGTTTGAAAACAAGTGTCAACTACAAAGAGTTGGTGAGTTCACGGGTTTTATATGCACAAAACAGTTTATAAAATTTTGCAAGAACTTACTTAGTGAAACGTTGTTCACGTCAAATAACTTATAACTTCCATGAGCAGCGAATCAATTTAAATAAGCCATTTATAGAATTATGCTATTGAGCCACTACCAAACCTAACACAATTTACGCCCCACGAACTACCTCAGCGGTGGTAGCTAGCCACATGGGTAGAGCATTACTTATGAACTACCTCAGAGGTGACTGTTACATGTCACATGTGTAGGACAAATATATGACTAAGTGCATCCCTTACTCGTCAGTCAAGGATGGGTTACTTCCACCAAGTAGCGCTATCCACAAAGATCATAGGCTCAAAATGAGGTAATAGTAGTGTACAATTAGGGACTTTCAACTCAATACATCATCCATGGCGTAAAAAAAATTTCAATTGCTCATAACATTCAATTCACATAACAATGTGAGTTTTATAATTCATAACT
>NC_037532.1:14615314-14616134 GCF_001531365.2 Cynara cardunculus var. scolymus
TATTTAGCATCTTTCCAAAAGGACAAAATTTCTCAAACTTTTATCTACTGTAAATATATGCATTAGGACCAATATGACCAAATTTCATGAAATAAGGAGGTGTTTTAGTCATGTAAATGAGTTTTGTAAAATGACGGTGCACRGACCCTTCAACAGTTTACCTTACTTCAAAAATGCCTATATTTGAAGGTCTTAACCTTCCCCAATTTTAGAAATTCCAGTGGGGTTTTCAAGCTAACACATGTAGCTAACCCAAAAGGTATAAATCTCTTGAATTCCATCATTTTAGAGAGAGATATGACATTTTAAACATGCTTGAAAGATTCTGACTTTGCTGGACAGATTGCACAACAATTTTATTTTAAATGGTTACACCCTCAAAATTCAACAAAAATTTATGAAGTTTGTTGGAAAAGAAAGTCAACTCATTGAACTAGATTCTAGAAGGAAAAAKHWTCTATTTTKGATATTCCTACTATGATTTGTGCACAAAACAAGTTAGCTCAAATTTTCTGGCCAAAGCTGTTGCACACGAATTTTGTTTTAAATGGTTGAGAGTCAAAACTTAATGTTTTAAGGTGATTCYAGTTGGGTTTGAAGCCCAACTCACCAAACCTCATTCCATAAAACTTTTAGATAAAAATAAGTTCATTTAATTCCATCTTGGGTCGTCCAAACACAACTCAAAATTCTGACAGCAAGCAGAATTAAAATTTTCTTTCAAAATCCAAGCTTTTGTGCACTCAAATATACACAAATGGTGGTTCCTTTTACAAAGGATTAAACCAACCATCTAATAAGGTGTTTAACAAAGTAAAAT
>NC_037532.1:14616949-14627417 GCF_001531365.2 Cynara cardunculus var. scolymus
CGGGCTTTCTAAGAAATTTTCGGGATTTCTACGCTACTGCCGGAATTTTTAACAGGCTCTTGCCTAAATCAATCTAAATTAATTCTAATGAGGGGTTTTCACTAAATTAATGCTGATAAAGGCTTTAATGAGTGCTAACCTGAGAACTGAAAATTTGCCGGATGTCACATCTTTTTTATCAGCTCGTTGAGGATGTCTTCAATTATTGGATTGTGCCTTGACTTTGAGCACTGAATGGCTTGGAAGATTGCCAAACATTTACTGTAGCTGTATTGTCCAAGGTAGGAAGTATACTTAGTAACAACTTCAAGGTTGTCTCTAGTGATGAGCATGGAGATGAGAAGTCCACCATCTTTAATTCGTCCATTGATTGTGACGCTTAAGATGTGGTGAAGACTTATTCTCTTATTAAGACGATATTCACTCCATTTCCTGTCTCGTTCGTTCAACTTCATTGCCTTTTCACGTTCAGCTTCTGCAATTGAAAGCAACCTAGCTTGGGCCTTGACAGTATTCACCATCTTTTTAGACGATTTCTTTGGAAGAACTTGAATAGCAAGATACTTGGCCAGCTTTAGGCTGTTCTCAGTCTATTGTCGTTGAATTCTGAGTTCTTTCTCAGCCTTGAGTGCTTCGAGTCTTTCAGCTTCAGTATGGAAGTCAAACTCACCACAACTAGAGGTACGAAGAGGAATTTTTACTCTAGTTTGGTCGAATGACTCCTTAAGCTGAGTCATCTGTTGGTCGCTAGGAACACTAGAAGTTGGGTTTTTAGGTACACATTCTTCTAGACAACCACAGGTAATAGAAGGGATAGAAGAAGAGAGTTGACATAAGGAAGTGACTATTACAAACCTGGAGGATTCAGTATCTTGAGGCACGACAGGTTTGAAGAGAACTTTGAGGTTTCCTTCTTCAGCAACACCTATGTCTTTTGAGGAGGTGTTCTAGTTCTTTGTAGAAGTCTCTTTCTCTTTTTCTTTTTCTCTTTCTTTCTCCCCCTGGGATGAAGAATCCCTGAGAGACTCCTTTCAGAGCACTGGTAGGTTTTTGGTACTGAATCATGAAGTCGTCGTCATCGTCTTCTTCATCATCATCACCACCGAGATCTTTTCCAGCATCAGGAAGGGATGGAGAGTCATCGTCATCTTCATCGTCATCATCTTCACCTTCGTCTTCCTCATCACCAACATCAGCTGCAGGGGTGATCAAAAGGTCTTCGACATGAGCTTCAGCATCAGCTCTGACGGCATCATCAATAACCTCAGCTTTAGCTTCATGGGTAGTGATGGCATCATCAACAACCTCAGCTTCATTAGCTTCAGCTCTTTGAGCATCAGTTTTAGCTTGTGTTATAGGGACAACAACAACAACAACCATGTCTTTATCCCCCTCTTTGTCATCATCATGATGAGAGAAGAGGTTATCGAGACTCAGGGCTATTATGTCCATTCGCTGTTCAAGCATGGAAGAGATCTAGCTTGAAGAAGACCGACCTCGAGCTTGATCCAGCAATAGGTGATCTATTGTTGTGAAGAAGGGTGTAGGAATTGGTACTGGACGTTGAAGAAGTTCCAATATCTGTTGCAAGAACTCACCATGCTTGGCAAGTTGAGCATTCGCTTCATCGTCTTTGCTATTGAGAGCAGAGATAGACTTAGCATTGGTGCGTACATCTGCGTACATCGGCTTGCACCGCAAAAAATCGTTCTTTCACGTCATTGACGTTAACTTTGACAGCTGAGAGGTCAGAGGAAACGTCATCCCTGAGAGGCATGCCTTTTTAGACTTGATCCATTTAAATTAAGACAGTCTCTATGGCCGGGAGAATCAGCTTCACGTCATCAGCCATGTTATAATCTTCTTCCATGGCTGGTGTTTATTCATCACAAGGACCTGAAAAAGAAGATGGTTGAGCATAAGATAGCTCGGGGTTAGAAGAAATGAAAGGATAGGTTGGAAGATTACCTGAGGGTTCATCAGCACCATTTGAAGGATTGATGTTGGTTCTCTCCAGGTTGCCTTCGTGAGGATAGGCTTCCATTAACTGATTCGAGAGGAGCAACCTCAGGTCATGTGGTGAGTGCTTCATCATCAGTGAGAAAAATTACTGATGAGTCACGAGCACATGTCAAGACCAACGAAGGAGGATAAGGGAAGATGGCTGAGAATGGTGGAAGTGGGTGTTCAGCAGTGGCTAGGCTGATATTCACACCTTCAGTGATTTGGGTTACTGAGTTGGTTGGGAGAGGAACCACATGTACGATAGTGACTGCCGAAATCATTGAAGAGCTTGGAGGAGATAAAGCTGAAGGCATCTCGGGGTTAAGGCTGGTTTCAATAGCTGGAACCTTCTGAGAGGTAATAGTCTACATCTCTATCTCGGATTTCTAACAGTTCTGTTCTTCCTTATTTTCTCTTATTTATAAAAGAATTGTCTCCCAAGAATGTGAACTTCTCGATTGATGATGTGTCTTTCAATCCCTACAATCAGGTGGCGCTGTTGGATATTCCGGACAACAAATCTTACTAAGAGGAAACTGCTACATTCCTCAAAAACTCTCCTATCTCTTTCGCTATCTCCCATGAACTTGTCATGGTGAAGGAAGTTTTTCAGCAGTTCTGGCTTACTGTTGAGGTAGTTCAAGAGACTGAAAAGATTGGTAAACCAATGCAGAAAATCTCCTTCACCTTGAACATGATGACCGTCAATTTCGGCGTTGCCACACTAAGAACCGCTCTTCATCTACCAAAGGGTCCCTATGCTAGTGAACCTTCGACTTATGATATCATCTCCTGCTTGGATGATATTGGCTATGCCTAGCCAAGAAAGAAGGATTCCATCGATCCCCTCAAGTCACTTTCAAAAATTGAAAAGAACCGTATGTCAGCGCTATGGCAATTTTTGTTTTCCCATTTCATCTAGTGTATGGGAAGCAAAATTGGTGGACAAGATCAAGCGTCTAGAGTTGCATTGAATATTGGCGTTTCCATGATTCGCTAAAGGCCAATCAACTTTGCCAGCGTGATCTTCAAGGCCTGGTGCTGAAGCTGAACAAGTGCTAGAGGGAGAAGGTAGTACCATACACCATATTCTAATCAATGGTGTTTGCTAAATATTTAGCAACAAGTACTCCATGGAAGGCAACCTGCCTATCTACAAGCTTGGATCCAGAATCTTGGATCATAAGTTGAATGCTGAAGATGTTGCATTCTTCTCCTTTGTGACTGTACCTGCATATACTTCTTCATCTTCTCCAACTGTACATGTATGCCTTTCTTCCTTTGCTCTGGTGGTCAAGACTAAGGCAAACCCCCATAGTCTATCCCAACTACCACCACCCTCTCTTCTAGAAGATCCTCCTCACAAACCACTCTTGGTTCTCCATCGAGGGCCAAGAAAGCCAAAAAGGGGATAACCACATCTCTGCAACCAAAGCTCCATCTTTCCTGTTGGTCATGTTTTGGATCTCACAGTACATATATTCCAAGTCTTCCAAATATAAATTCAAGAAATCAGCTTCTCTAAGCCTCCATATTGTCGAGTCACAGTGAAGACCGGATACCAGACTCTGAGAAGTCTTTGAGCATCTATCTGTTTGATTGTGACAACCCGATGTTTGGTACGAACTTCACTAACAGACAGACGCTTGGCTTTCAAAATGTGCTTGTACTCCAAGCGATAATCTTTGGTTTCTCGGTGGATACCAAGAATTTTATCACCACTCAGAGCCTTATGATGTCGGAGGAAGATTCCAAAGTAGATGTCTTCAAGTTACGGCTCTCGGATCCTTGCCCTATCATACCCTGGAACATTTGCTCGAATGACGAATGGCACATAATTCCTTGTAAAAATCTCTGTAGGATCAAAAGGCTCTCTAGAAGCAGGAATATCAGATGCACCAGCTACAGCTGAAGTGGAGGATTCTGGCACTGTCTGACGGTCACCTTGAAACGGGAATACTGGATCTTCTTCATTAATATCAGCTTCAAAGTCAAAGTATAACCCGGTTGACTTGTCAATGTTTTCAATATCCTCTCCAAAATCTTCCCAGCACAGTAACAAACACGTCATTGAATCCAATATTGGCAGACAAGTCCAATAACAACATTGTTCCTACTGTGGAGTCTGCTAGCTTTTCAACCATTGGCTCGATCGTAGGACTTGCCTCCATTTCTTCCTCATCTTCTACAACAATTGCCTCGATGATTCTTTCCCGTGTAGATTCCAGGGCAGAACCTTCAGCATTGACATCTTGAGCAGTTGGCTCACTTTCAACCCTTGGAGCTTGAGTAGACGTCTCAGCCACCTTCTGTCTTTTCCTCTCCCCCTCATGATGATATGGATCCTCCGGGTCATCATGCCTTCTTTTGTGTGAGGTGGCCTGAGATATGCACGTCTCTTCTAGAATAGATATTCATTCAAAGAGGGCATCCATTGAGCTTTTAAGATCTTGGGTGTTTGATGTAATTAACTTGCTAACTTTGGTGAAGCTAGAAGCAACCACATCTTGAAAGGCTAAAAACTCTAAGGCTCGAACGGGAGGGTTTTCATCTATCTGTTGTCTTAAGAGTCCAACCAAGTCTGCATCTTCTGCATCAGGATTTTGAGATGCTATCAACTTAGCATACAACAGCGATTTGAGTTCGTCCACCGATTGCTCTTGTACCCTCGGAGGCTCAGGTACAGGCGGTGTTGATGGCGCAGATGGTTGCTCTTCTTCGACTTTCTCTTTCCCCTTCAATAGTCTTCTAAGACTTGTAATTTGTGCATCCATGTTGTCTTGAACAGCCTTTAGGATGCCGTCCAGATACTCCCTTGACACAAAGTCTGGTAAACTAACACCTGGATCACTTAGATTACCAGTTGAAACAATAGTTGAATAAACTATTGTGCCTACGTTCAGTGTTGTCATAGGGATAGCACTGGTAGGTCTTTCGACCGGTCCTTGTGAAATGTCAATTGACACCACTTTGGTCGTTCCAACAAGTTCACTAAGAACTGCACTTGGAGCAACAGATGCTCGCGACTCATGTGTATCTATGTGTATCGGCTCTAGACTCGAGGTGCACAGAATCGAAGTCGTAGGCTGGGACAGCGGCTTACTTGTTTCAATAACTACGTTCTCCAAGTGAGAAGTAGTTAGCATATGTGCTACATCCCCATGTTGAAGTGAAACAACTGGTTGTTGAGAACCAATTGAGTGGTCAGGTTGGGTGTGCATATGCATAGCTGGGCTAGCTATGTCTTGTTCAATACCAACATTCAACGAATGAATGTCGATAGTGGATGTGGGTGCCCTGCTATGTGTATCGGCTAGGTAAAGAGCTTGATTTTTATTTTGTGCTCCACTCACACCCTCACCATATTCTTCTGCGTCCGTTTCGCTCATCCTCTCATCATTTTCGACTGCTTCTCCCTCATCTCCTTCTCCGATTGAAACTCCTTGTAAAATACGATCATATTCGTCATATGTAGCTCCATAATCATCAACATCGAAGGACAAGGAATGTAGACTTGGACAAGTCTGTTGGGCAGGAAATTCTGGAAAGATCTCATTTATATCGTCAACCAATGCTCCTACTGGAATATTCTGTGAAGGAATCGTTTGAGCATGGTCGTCAGCACCATCATCAACATTATTATCATCATCACCATCATTATCACCAAAAGCTGCCTGATTGTCGGTTTCAGTATCTTTCGAACATGACGAAATTGTGGAAGTACTATCAGATGAAGTAGTTTGCTGATCAGACGCTCCCCGCTCTTGTTCACCCCTCTTTGTTTCATTTTCCCTCAGCACACTGCCCTGTTCAGGTAACCCGTGTTCCTGAACTCTCTCCTCTATATCTAACACCTCTCTCTCAGCTGAGACATGGGGTGATCCCGGGGTAAGTTCAACCGGTTCCGGTTGAACTATAGGATCTATAACTCTCCTATAGTCTATCACACATTGAGCAGTCTAATCAGCCAAGGCAAAAAGCTCTGGTGGAATCTCCATTATAGAATCCAAGTCTTCAACTTCGGTATGCTGCCGAATTCTAGACATGACAAATGTCAGCCCCATTTCACCATTGGATCTGGCCGGGATATCTTCATTCGAATTCATCATCGCCTTTATGACTAATTGCAGAAATCTCTGAAACGGCACAAATTTTCTGGCTTTTGAAGGAAATCTCTTTGCGTTCACGAGCTCCACCAGTTCATTCCAGATAACCAGGACATAGTCATAGTTACGAGAAAAGACTATCCCATGAAAGAATTTGAGAAATGAACTGCTGCATGTGTCTATTCCTGCATTCTTGGACGTCAGACATCTGTCTATTCCCGCAGTCTTGAACTAAGTCATCGGTGTACTCGGGAATACCCGCTTGCATAAGTAACTTGTGAATCAGGCCTGGGAAAAACAGCTTCCCTTGTCTCCTTTTGGAACAATAAAGAATGGCCTTTTCAACAACTTCCCCCACATTAATGGTCCTAATCGTAACCACACAGTATAATAAAATGATTCTCTCAACCGAAATGGAGCTATCATGAGTAGTTGGGTTGAGAGAATAATCTAATGAAGTTCATCCATACATTAGCATCGGGCTTTAAATTTGAAGCCCTATAAGTCCGTAACATGTAGTTACTATGGACATCCCATCCGGTCCCGGCCTTCCCAAGCTCTCTACCAATTTCCTGCAGTTTATCAAATGAGGCCGATTGAGAAAGTGTCTCAAAATCAGTCTCGACCAGGGGTGAAAGGCCCAAAAGCTTATTAATAGCCTTGGCCGAGATACTCACCCGAACACCCCGGACTTTAATTTTTGTGGTGCTAAAAACACAAGCCTCGGCGCAAAACTCCCTAATCAACGACAAATTAAAAGATTTTTTTACCTCGCAAAGCATTTGCCATCCTTGTTGGTTGATCACGTCCCGGATAAAACCGAATTCTTCGATACTTCTCCTATCGAACCCCTTATCTGGTAGCACTTTCTTGTTTTTGATCTTTGCATATTTCAGTTGTGCGACCTCAGTGCTAAACCCATTGAACGGCTGTTGTGGCCTAGGAATGGGTCTAGTGTTTGTCGTGCTTCGTGTGGCTCGCACCCGAGAAGGGCCGACTGTATCTTCAGGCCTAACCGTGGCCATTCGAGGTGATTTCCTAGGCACAAAGGCAGTGTACTTTAACTGCACAGAAGGCGGGGTGCGCCGTGGTTTTTTTCTTAGAGGGTAACTTTGCACAGCCTTCGATCTAGTAGCAAAAATCCGTCCCAATCCCTTTCTCTTTTTAATAGGAATTGGGGTCAAATTCCGTATATCGGCTTCCAAATCAGCCTCACTGTATGGGGAACTAATGGCCTCTTGTCTATCATGCAGGTTAATGTCATCAAGCCCAATAGGTTCATTTCAACAATGTGAGGTGTTGAGTCAGCCAATACAGTGGCTTCGGGCATGTGTGCATAGGGTTGATCATACCAAGTGAGAAAATACAATCTGGATAGGCTTAATACAGTAGATGGTGAGTGTGGTGGAACCAAATTTTCATCCTTAGAAGAATCGGAGGTCGTTAATCCCTCAACTAGTTCATTAGGGCTTGTATTAAGATTAACCTCAATGCCCAAATTAGGGCTAGCGACCGCTGGCCGCGATGATGGTGGTGAAGCGTTGATGTCGAATGTCACAGGTGGTGGAGATGGAAGAGTGACATTGGACGATAGTGGAGGCGATGGGGGACAGTCGGTTGAAGGCGGAGGAGGCGAGGGAGGCCGGCGCGACGTTCGTCTAGCACGCGGAGGAGAAGAGTCGGCAATGAGTGGAGTAACTATCGGTGGTCTCGGCGGCGACGGCGATGAGGGCGAAGACGACGAGGATGAGCTATTGGCGATGAGGTCGACCATTTCAGGCTCCCCTGTCGGTCGTGAGGCAGAGGCGCAAGCCCGCCGGCGGTTACTTCACCGGACTGGTTGTGGAGGGTCGCGGACAGCCACTCATTTCATCCGTGCCATGGTTTCGAGTAGAGAGGAGTGGAGACAGTGGGTTAAAGTGAGAGTGGTTTAGAGGTTTATTGAAAGTGGTTAATCAAAATGATGAGTGATGGGAAGTCTTAGCAATGGTGATGGTGATTTGAAATGATAAACCGGCGGGTGATGTATGGATGATGAAGCCGGCGGTGGTAAGTGTCAAAGGTGGTTATGGGGAAGATGAAAAGTCATCTCTCCATTAAGACTTTCTAATCACTTGTTTTTGACGGTTAAGGTAATGCCCAAAGGTAGTTACCCAATGGATAAACCTTGAATTAGATGGAGTGGGTTAGTGGTGCATGGGGAACAAAATCTGAGAATTTTGACTGACAAAAACTGCTGTGATGTAGTGATAAGGTCACCTGTACTTTTCTGACTTCCTTACAAAGATGCTGAAATACTTCACTTGTGAACCACTGAATGCTGTAGCATTGGCAGAACATCAACTTCCCATGATAAATTCCTTGAAAACAACCTACACAAGACCAAACTATTAAAACATAATGGCTTTAAAACAGAAATATAAAGAGGGAAACTATTTACAAACAAACTTTGGACTTGAAAAAGTCCAAAAACACCTTCCTTCTAAGGTATAGCCCAATTCTCATAGCAATGCTCTGGGAATGCTACTGTATCATGAAATACCTTAACTCGTTGCCCATTCACTTTGAACCCCGTGTTGTCCTCCGGGTTAATGAGGTCAACCGCTCCATAAGGGTAAGCTTTATGAATGACAAAGGGTCCGGACCATCTAGACTTGAGCTTTCCCGGGAATAATTTCAACCTAGAGTTAAACAAGAGGACCTTCTGTCCCTCTTTCAACTCCCGGTGTTGGATCCTATTATCATGCCATTTCTTTATCTTTTCTTTATAAAGTTTGGCATTTTCATAAGACATTTGTCTTTGCTCTTCCATTTCAAAAAGTTGAAACTTTCTTTTCTTACCGGTTTCATCCAAAGACATATTGAGCTCTTTGATTGCCCAATATGCTTTGTGCTCAAGTTCTAAGGGCAAATGACATGCTTTTCCGTAGACAAGCTTATATGGAGACATATCGATTGGTGTTTTGAAAGCGGTTCGGTATGCCCACAAAGCATCGTCTAATTTGAATGCCCAGTCCTTCCTATTGGGCTTGACCACTTTTTCCAAAATGCTCTTTATTTCCCTATTAGAGAGCTCTGCCAAACCATTAGTTTGAGGGTGATAGGCCGTGGCAATTCTGTGGTTAATATTGTATTTTTCAAGGACTCCTTTTAATAAATTATTTACAAAGTGGGTACCCTCGTCACTAATTAGTGCCCTAGGGGTATCGAACCGTGTGAAAATCTGTTTTTGGAGGAACTTAACCACAATTTTTGTGTCATTTGACACACATGCCATAGCCTCCACCCATTTGGATACGTAGTCAACAGCCACAAGTATATATTGGCAATTATTTGATGGAGGGAAAGGACCCATGAAGTCTATTCCCCAAACATCAAATAATTCAACTTCGAGTATCCCATTTAATGGCATTTCAATCCTTTTGGAAATGGAGCCACTCCGTTGACACTCGTTGCACCTTTGTGCAAAATTGTGGGAATCTTTAAAAATGGTTGGCCAATAAAAACCGGACTGTAAAACTTTGGTTGCAGTTCTTTGGCCTCCAAAATGGCCTCCGTATGGTGCATGATGGCAATGCTACAGGATTGCTGCCACTTCAGTTTCGGGCATGCATCTTCTCAAAATCTGATCTGCACCAAGTCTAAACAAAAATGGGTCATCCCACAAGTAAGATTTAGCATCATGAAAGAATTTTTTCAACATGTGGCGTGTGTAATCAGAGGGTTTTATTCCACAGGCCAAGAAATTAGCTAAATCCGCAAACCATGGTGTTTTTGGTTGGTCAATCAAGAGGATTCTTTCATCCGGAAAAGTATCACTAATGTCCATTCCTCCTTTCTCGGGCTCTTCCAACCTAGACAAATGGTCCGCTACTTGATTCTCTACCCCATTTCTATCAAGAATCTCTAAGTCAAATTCTTGCAATAAAAGCACCCATCTTATTAACCTTGGTTTTGCATCTTTCTTTGAAATTAGGTACTTGATGGCTGAGTGATCGGTATGCACAATTACCTTTGTTCCCATCAAATAGGACCTAAATCTCTCAAAAGCAAAAACTATGGCCAATAATTCTTTCCCAGTTGTGGTGTAATTAATTTGTGCCTCATTCAAAATCTTACTTGCGTAGTAGATTGAATGAAACACCTTGTCTTTACTTTGTCCTAGTACCGCACCTACCGTCCAATCACTAGCGTCACACATGATCTCAAAAGGTTTGTTCCAATCGGGGGCAACTACCACTGGTGCGGTAACCAAAGCTTTTTTTCAAAGTTTTGAATGCATTTCTGCATTCATCATTAAAATTGAATTTCTGGTCATGCTGGAGGAGTAAACAAAGAGGTTTTGAAATTTTTGAAAA
>NC_037532.1:14627702-14634246 GCF_001531365.2 Cynara cardunculus var. scolymus
TCACACCTTTCCAAGCTCTTTTTCAAATTATTTAAACAATTGTCAAATGATGAACCATACAAAGAAAAATCATCCATAAATATTTCAATAGATTTTTCAAGCATATCAGAAAAGATGGACATCATACACCTTTGAAAGGTGGCTGGAGCATTACAAAGTCCAAATGGCATTCTTCTGAAAGCAAAGGTGCCATAGGGACAAGTAAAGGTGGTTTTCTCTTGGTCTTCCGGAGAAATGGCTATTTGATTGTACCCTGAATAACCATCCAAGAAACAATAGAACTCTTTTCCGGCTAGCCTATCCAACATTTGGTCAATGAAAGGTAGTGGAAAATGGTCTTTTTGGGTATCCTTGTTTAGTCTCCTATAGTCCATGCATATTCTCCAACTGGAGACAACTCTAGTAGGGATAAGTTCATTTTTGTCATTTGTGATGACYGTGAACCCTCCTTTTTTTGGAACACATTGGACCGGACTAACCCAAGAACTACTGGCAATCGGAAAAATGATTCCGGCATCTAACCATTTTAAAATCTCCTTTTTGACTACCTCTTTCATGACCGGGTTTAGCCTTCGTTGGGGTTCTATGGAAGTGAAATTTCTATTTTCTAGGATGATATTATGTTGACAAATAGAGGAACTAATCCCTTTAAGGTCAGCAATGGTCCATCCTAAGGCTTTCTTATTCAATTTCAACATGTCCACAAGTTTCTTTTCTTGATGTGATTCTAGGGTAGATGAGATAATGACAGGCAATTTCCCTTCTTCTCTTAGAAAAGCATATTTTAGATGGGATGGGAGTTGTTTCAACTCCAAATCAGGTGGTGATTCTATGGACGGGGTGAAGTCTTTTTCCTCATTATTTTCTAGCAGCTCAAATGATGCAGCATCCACTGGGACAAAATCAGTTCCTAATTCCTCTATTTCCTCAACACTTTCTTCTATTTCCTCATCATACTCTCCTTCCATCTTAAGATTTTTTTGAATTCCCTCTTCCAAACACATCTCCTCTATCTAAGAAATTCTTGAACACTCTTCCAAGTAATCAGGGTACTTCAGAGAGTTGAAGACATTAAAGGTAACTTTCTGGTCTTGGAGTCTCATGGTCAATTCTCCTTTTTGGACATCTATCAAAGTTCTTCCGGTGGCTAGAAATGGTCTTCCTAAGATAATAGGAATGTCCTTATCTGCCTCAAAATCTAGAATGATAAAGTCCGCCGGAAATATGAACTTGTCAACTTGTACCAAAACATCTTCAATTTTCCCCTTAGGATATGCTATGAACTTATTGGCCAATTGGAGTGTGACTATGGTCGGTCTAGCTTCTCCTATGCCTAAGGTGTTGAAAACAGACAAAGGCATGAGGTTGATACTAGCTCCTAAGTCACATAGGGCCTTCCCTATCTCCTTCCGTCCTATTGAACAAGGAATGGTAAAACTCCCTGGATCTTTCAGCTTAGGGGGTATGCTATTGGTCAAAAGTGCACTACATCCTTCGGTTAGGGCTACTGTCTCATATTCAGTCAAATTCTTCTTCTTGCTTAGGATGTCCTTCAGAAACTTGGCATAACTAGGCATTTGCTCAATTGCCTCAACAAGCGGGATGTTGATGTGCAATTTTTTAAACACATCCAAGAATTTCTTAAAGTGCAGTTCCTCCTTTTGATTTCTCAACCTTTGGGGGTAAGGAACATAAGAAGGGACTGGCTTTATCACACTCTTACTTGGATGGGTTGAACAAGACGGGTCTTGAGTGCCTTGGGTCTTTGTGGTGCCTTTTTGAGGTTCAGATGAAATGTTAGCATCAAGCTTAGGGGTCTCTAATATCTCAGTTTCTTTTGACTTTTTTAGAGCATCCTCAGGAAAGAGTAATGGAAAGTCTGATCTAGGAGATTGTTGGACCGGTAACTGCACTAGGGAGCCGCCCACGTGATATTGTCCGCTCTGGGTTGGTCAGCACAACCCCTCACGGCTTTAAAACGCGTCACTGGTAGGAGTAAGACTCCCACTTCCTTATAAGGAAGCCGAATCTCCCTAGCCTCACCGATGTGGGATGCTCCTGCATTGCTACAGGAGCGTTGGGTTTAAGATTCGCAGATTTGACCGGATCTAGGGAACGCTTAGGTTTTTCGGACCCAACAGAGGGAAAGAAGTGGTGGTCTCTAATGCCTGTTTCTCTAAGGATAGGACCGGTCTTTCTTTGGCAGGAACCAATGCTATAGCATCAACTTCTGTCAAAATTGGTGCACTATCTTTGGGCAATTGTTCTTTCAACTCCTTCCCACTCCCAAAGGTCACTACTTTCACATGTTCCTTACCTAGGTCTCTAGGGACCTCTGTATTACTGGGCAAGGTACCAAGGGCTCGATTGTTYTGGTTAAGCGCAAGTTGACTGACTTGAGTCTCTAAATTCCTGATGGCCGCACTTTGTTGATTTATTAAAGCTTGGTTTTGTGCTTGTGCATGTGCAAAGAGTCCTTTAATCATTGATTCCAAAGAAGATGATTCTAACTGTGGAGGAGGTTTATTCTGAAAAGGTGGTTGTGAATTTTGAAAACCTTGTTGATGATTCTGAGAGTTAGAACTGTTTCCATGATGTTGTGGTTGGAAATTAAAAGTTCCTTGTTGTTTATGGACTGGTGGGTTTAAACTGGGACTGTTCCAAGAAAAGTTCGGATGCTGTTTCCAGTTGGCATTATAGGTATTGGAATAGGGATTAACTTGGTTATGAACATAGTTTACTGATTCAGTATTGTGAGGACAGTGTTCATACGAGTGTTCCCCACCACAACACACACATTGCATAGATAGGACTGTTTGGACTGGTGTATTAGCAGCTTGCTGTCCTCCCTGACCAGAAGTTAAGTTTTTCAACATGTTGGTCATGGAGGTAAGCTGGGCTATTAATGCAGTATATGCATCTACATCATGTATCCCCGCAGTCTTTTTCTGTGACTGAGCGCGTGGGTCGGCCCAATGTCCATTGTTTGCCGAAATCTTTTCTAGGATTTCATATCCTTCATTATAGGTCATAGCTGTAAAGGTTCCACCCGTAGTCGCATCGAACATTTGTTTTGCCACGGGATTTAACCCGTTGTAAAACGACTCGAGTTGAATACAATACGGAATGCCATGGTGTGGGAATTTCCTCAACAGCTCTTTGAACCTTTCCCACGCGTCAGGAACAACCTTATCGTCCATTTGCTTGAAAAGACAAATCTCATTTCTGGACTTAGCGTTCCTTGTCGGTGGGAAATATTTTTGCAAAAAAAAATCCGCCATGTTACTCCATGACGGCACAGAGCCCGGAGTTAATGAGTTAAACCATGCTTTTGCCCGATCCCTCAAGGAAAATGGAAACAAAGTGAGCCTTAGAGCGTCATTTGACACTCCCGAGATCAAGAAAGCATCTGTGATTTCCATAAAAGATTTTAAATGCGAATGTGGGTCCTCTGAAGGTAATCCGGCAAATTGGCGATTTGTTTGCAACATGTGAAACATTATGGGTTTGAGTTCAAAATGGAGAGCTGTCATATGTGGCCTACTATCCCGGAATTCAATTGCTCAAAATCTGGAATAGCATAATCCATGATCCTCTCATTTTTGGAATTTTCCAAATTAATGATGTTCGGAGTTTGTGCTCTTTGGTGCTCATTAGGTTCTGATTATGTGTCCAAATTATTATCATTACCATTATGTGGRTGTCCTTGTKGAAAGTTCGGGAATKGTGGAATTTGTTCAAAACCCGGCGGTTGGTTTTCCAAATGTGGTATTTCCGGAATATTTGGGGGAGGTAACGCCATGTTTGGAGGGAGTAGAGCAAAAAATGCTCTTTGAGCCCTCCTCCGATGGTGAAACGTTCTCTCAATATCGGGATCAAATTCGAAAAATTCTCCGCGATGTGACCGTGGCATACACCACTTTTAAAAACGATTCTGATGGTACTAGAAAAATCAAATCTTTTAATTTACTCAAAATAAAACTTTAGCAAAGCAATCCCCGGCAGCGGTGCCAAAAACTTGATCGGTGATATTTTTCATACCTTTAGACTTAATGAAATTGGGCCACAAAGCAAGTATACAATACGGCCCAACGTCGTCTTTTAAAGTAATAAAGTGGTACAAGTACCGGATTATCGTCCACAGGGATTGTAGCCAAAGTTAGATTAGAGTCCAATGAAAAAGATGATTTCAGATGGCGATTTTGAAGACTTTTGATTGATTGTAAGGTGATCCAAAACAGAATACATAATATATAAAAGAAGCAAGGGTGTAAAACTTAAGGTGAGACCCAAACACAAATTCCAGCAGCCAATACTGTAGCAATGCTATAGGAATGCTACAGCAAGCAGTGTTTCGAAACTAAGTTCCACCATCTATTTTGAAGGCATTCCTCTCGGACTTCACAATTTCACTATCTTATAGCTTTCCACCCATATCTCTATGTGGTGTCCGGACCGGGGATAGTGACACAATGGTGTTTTCAAAATATATGGACAAATCTCTTCGTTAAAAATCACTCTCTCGAGCCGATTCTCATATCATTCGAGTTGGCTTGTTCTTGATATTTCATCTCTGAATATATATCACACTTTGACACTTTTGACAAGTGACCAACCCGTGGGGAGTTACGTTTTGAAAAACATAAATGACAAGTCTCCTTGTCGGCAACTTTCTCAAGTCTACCTCTTATGTCATCCAAGTTGACGTGCTTAATGATGGCTTATCTCTAAGTCCATCGAACTTTAACACTTTCAAGTGATCAACCCGTCAAGAAGTGTGCTTGGTTTTATAAAAACTCGAATGAAACAATGAAACACTGTTTACGAAACACTTAGCTACTTTCGTTTGGTTTGAAAATCTCACCTTTCCGTCTCACACCCAAGCTATAAAAGCTTAGCTACTCATAACGGAAAGTAAAAAATAAATGACGGAAAATAAAGACATAAACGTAAATTGCGTAAAGTAAATAACGATAAAATAAATGACGGGAATGTAAATGACGAGAATGTAAATTGCGGAAAATAAATGACGGAATGTAAATGACGAGAATGTAAATTGCGGAAAATAAATGACGGAATGTAAATAGCGATAAAATAAATGACGGAAAATAAAAGACGAGAAAGTAAAATAAGAAAAAGATGAAGAACTTAAAGACTTAAAATTAAAAGCACCCTTGGAGAGGGTTTACAAAAGCTAGCAAATGAGAGAAAAGATGGAAAGAAGGATTAAAGATGAGATTAATGGATGGAAGGATGGTTTAGAAGGCATCCCAAACCCTCTATTTATACCCAAAAAGGGGCACAAGAAGACAAAATAACAAGACTTGTAGGCTAAGTTTCTAAAAGCAAGTTACAAACTAATCAAAAGTGTAACTAGAAAGTACAAAGCCTTAACCAAAATCTAACTTTAGATTTTTCCACTAAAAATCCAGCTTTTACAACTGTCCTCCATCTTCAAAAAGTCAGCGTCTTGTTCATTAAGCCCTCCAAAAAGTCGTGTATGAATCAGGTCGACGCTGCACCAATGCTGCAGCAGCAACTGCTGTTTTCACAAAAACTCTATATTAGCTTCATCCAATCATACCAACAAGTCAACCACAATATTTAGCTTCATAATAACAAAAGTATAAAGAAATAAATGAAAATGACTCAAAGTGGGAATGAAAAGAAATTATTATAACTAAAAAGACGTAAAAAGAGCGGTTTATGTGTTAAATTCTCAACACATATCACAAATATATGAACAAATAGGGACATATTACCAGTACCTTTCCACTTTTCAATGCCAAGCATTCAGAATTATTCAAATCACATACCTTTGAAACAACTAGGTTCCATATAATGCTACTTTTAAACCTTTTCAAATCAACAAGGTTTATTTAAAGTATCAGGCCAAACCTGTTATTTTCTCCTCAATAACATCCAGACTATGATTTCCAATAAGAACCTTGATCCTAGATCTTTAAATCACAAAGAAATAAAGATTCCAGACCACGGTAGTATTAAGAGATATAATAGAAAGAGTTATATCATACCACACACATACAAATGCCACCCTTATATCAAATGTACACCTCTCCTTGATATGCCACCCTTATCCCATGGCACACCTCTCCTTGATATGCCACCCTTATTTCCTCATCAAAAATATTTCACAAAACAATTCCAAATAGACCGCAATCATTGGAATTATTTTCAATCCAAAATTATTTATATCAAAATTCCCATTTTATAACAATTTATCAATCATACAATACATAATACAAATCCGGTCAACATAGGTTTGGCCGGACTTCATCTCCGGTCATGTCTTGGCCAGTTTACCCAATCCGGGCAACTCATCGCCCAAGGCTTGTCCGATTTAACAATTAAAATAAATTCCAACATCTTTGTCCGGATAACAAGTCCGGACAATATATCGTCCAAAACTTGACTGATTTAATATAATCCGGTCACCACATGGTCGTATTCATACTTCTTCGTTCAAAATGTAATAAGTTCAATATTCATAACTCGCTCAATGTTTGGCCGGTTTAAAACTAAA
>NC_037532.1:14634501-14655490 GCF_001531365.2 Cynara cardunculus var. scolymus
TTTCCTTTTATACCTTTCCCAAATCAGGAAAGTCGGCTACCACATGTAGCCTTCACATGCATGCATACATCCCTTATGTATGATATTGATTTCATACATACCATCACACATATACATATATAATCATGCACATAATTAATTATGCACACACACATATCCAATCTAATGCATGCATCCATATTATGCATATAATTTCACATACTAGCATGATCAAATATAACAATTTATCATGTTGTCACATAAAAATTTTGTAACAAATAATCACGTATTTATTACCTCGGGTGATAACCAAGATCCAGTTATCACATTATCCACCCCTGAAAAGAATTCCGTCTCGGAATTCCTTTAATAAAAAAGCCAAGGGTATTCTGATCTCATCTTTGACTCTAGTTCTCATGTTGCTTCCGATCCTTTGTGAAACTTCCACTGAACCTTTACCAGACCTATTTCTTTATTTCTTAACACCCTGATATTTCGGTCAACTACAGCTTCCGGTGTTTCCACAAAGTTCAGCTTACTATCTAATTTAATCTCTAGCATCGGTATAGCTAGACTCGGATCGGACAAACATTTCTGCAGATTCGATACGTGGAAAGTGTTGTGAATCAGACTCAGCTCTTCTGGAAATTCTAACTGATATGCTACTAGCCCAGTTCGCTTACATATTCTGAACGGCCCCACATACCTCGGACTGAGTTTTCCTTTCTTTCCAAATCTGATGACAACCTTCCATGGCGAAACTTTTAACATCACAAAATCACCTATACCAAACTCAATCGGCTTTCGACGATTATCTGTATAACGTTTCTGGCGATCTTGTGTTGTTTTGATTCTTTCACGGATCTGTTCGATCTTCTCAGAAGTTTCTTGGACAATTTCAGGACCCGTCAGCTGGCTTTCACCCATCTCATTCCAGCATAATGGCGTTCGTCATTTACGTCCATACAACACTTCATATGGTGCCTCTTAGATGCTGGAATGGTAACTATTGTTATATGCAAACTCTATTAACGGTAAATGATCTTCCCACGATCCCCCCGAAGTCAATAATACAACTTCTTAACATATCTTCGAGAGTCTGGATAGTTCTTTCCCTCTGCCCATCAGTCTGTGGATGATAAGCTGTACTTTGTCGGATTTCAGATCCCAAAGCTTTCTGTAACCCTTCCCAGAACTTTGAAGTAAACTGACTATCTCTATCAGAGACAATAGACAATGGAACACCATGTCGGGTAACAATTTCTTTGATATAAATATGCGCCAGCTTTTCTAACGAGTACTTCTCTCTTATTGGCAGAAAATGCGCAGATTTGGACAGACGATCAACAATTACCCAAATCGCGTCATACCCCTTTGGAGTTAGAGGTAACTTCATAACAAAATCCATGGTAATGTGATCCCATTTCCATACAGGTATCTCTAAAGATTGAAGACTTCCATACGGCTTCTGATGTTCAATCTTAACCTGTAAACATGTCAGACACTGTTCCACATATCTACCTATATCCCTTTTCAATCCTGGCCACCTAAAAAGGTTTCAAATCTCTATACTTCTTATTGGTGCCTGGATGAATAGAGTATCGGGACTTATGGCTTTAATATAATATTGTATTTTGGATATCTCCAAAACATGGTATCCAAATTCGCCCTTGAAAGCACAATAATCCTTCGTCATTCTGTTCCAAGGTTGAGATTATCTTACCCAACTTTTCTGCTTTAACAAATTCTTCTTTTATAGCTTCTTGTTGGCATCTCTGAATTTCCTTACAAATGTCGGGGATCAAGTTCATTCTCATTGCCACAGCTTTAATGGTTCCACTCTTTTCTTTCCAGCTTAAAGCGTCAGCCACCACGTTAGCTTTTCCCGGGTGGTAAAGGATTTCACAATCATAGTCATTAACCAGTTCAATCCACCGACGTTGTTGCATATTTAATTTCTTTCTGGCTGAACAAATGTTGTAAAATTTTATGATCGGTATAAATCTGACATTTTGTTCCCAGAAGATAGTGTCTCCAAATCTTCAGAGCAAACACCACTGCAGCTAATTCCATGTCATGAGTTGGATACTTCTTCTCATGATCTTTCAATTGTCTTGATGCATAAGAAATCACTTTTCCTCTCTGCATCAGACCACATCCTAACCCTAACTTTGATGCATCGCTGTAAACCACAAAGTTTTCAGATCCATCTGGTAGAGTTAATATCGGTGCTCTGCAAAGATAATCTTTTAATAATTGAAAGGCTTCTTGCTGTTCTCCATCCCACTGGAATTTAACGTTCTTCCAAGTCAACTTAGTTAATGGCACGACTATTTTAGAAAAGTTCTGAATAAACTTACGGTAATAACCAGCCAATCCTAAGAAGCTTCAGACTTCAAAAGGATTTTTCGGAGCTTCCCATCTTGCAACTGCCTCTATTTTTGCTGGATCCACTTTTACCCCTGCTTCTGAGATGACATGACCCAGGAATTGAACTTCTCTTAACCAGAACTCACATTTAGACAATTTTGCGTACAACTTTTCTTTTCTCAACAATTCCAATAGCAGATGAAGATGTTCTGCATGCTCTTCTTTGGTCTTAGAGTATATAAAAATATCATTGATAAATACAATAACGAATTTATCAAGATACTCTTTACATACTCTATTTATTAAATCCATAAAGGCTGCGGGCGCATTAGTTAAGCCGAATGGCATAACTAAGAATTCGTGATGCCCGTACCTTGTTCTGAATGCTGTTGTGGCGACATCTTCTTCCSTSACTTTGAGCTGATGATACCCTGACCTTAAATCAATCTTGGAGAAATAATTTGCTCCCACCAATTGGTCAAACAAATCATCAATCCTCGATAAAGGATATTTGTTTTTGGTTGTCAGCTTATTCAATTCACGATATTCTATACACATTCGCATAGACCCATCCTTCTTCTTGACGAATAAGACCGGAGCACCCCAAGKTGAAGTGTTGGGCCTAATAAATCCCTTATCTGATAAATCTTTCAACTGTGCGATCAGTTCTTTTATTTCAGATGGAGCTAAATGGTATAGCGCCTTTGCTACTGGTGCAGCCCCTGGTACTAAATCAATTCGGACCTCAATGACTCTATCTGGTGGTAATCCAGATAAGTCTTCTGGAAAGACTTATGGGTATTCATTAACAATCGAAATTGATTCTTCTTTTCCCTTTTCTTTCTTCAGATCAATTACATATGCCAAACATCCTTGGCATTTCTTCCGAATAGTTTTCTGGGCTTTCATTACTGACAAAATACTGGTATGGTGATTCTGACGATCACCATAAATAATAATTGTTCCTTGGTCTGGCAGAACAATTCTGATCATTTTCTGATTACAAACAATACTAGCCTGATACCTTGTCAACCAATCCATACCTACTACTACATCAAATTCGTTCATCGACATGGGAAATAACCGGATCGGAAGTTCACAGCCCTCAATAACAATAATACAGTTATTGAACACACTAGTAACAATTTCCTGACTATTAGCAGTATCAACTACTAATTCATCATCAAGTAACACAGAATTCAAACATGCAGTTTCAGCAAACAATGGTGATACAAACGAAAAGTTTGCACCAAAGTCAAATAACACCTTAGCATGTATTGAATTCAGAAAGAATGTACATGTTACTACATCCGATGATGCTTCTGCCTCATTCTTAGTCATCTGGAAGGACCGTCCTCACCCCTCCTTGCCCTTCTCTATTCACTGTAGGCCTTCCCCGAGTACCCGACGTGTTATTCCCCATTGTTATCTGCGGTGTTCTTAACAAAGGACAATTCGATCGAATGTGATCCGTAGAGTTGCAATTAAAACATGTTCGATTAGGTGGGAAATTTCTAGACAGTTGACCTGCTTCACCACACTTATAACACTTTCTTGGATTTGTCTTACACTCACCCTGTTGTATCTGTCGGCATTGCGAGTAGACTTTCTCACTGATCTTCTGCTCAGATCTGTTWTCATATCTTACAGTTTTTGGCCCTCGAAAAGATGAAGGCCCCTCCCATTTTCTCTTTTCTACAACCTTTCCTTCTGGCTTTCGGTTCTTATTTCGTTCGATCACTTCGGCCGCGTCTACCGTTAATGAAAAGGTATTGGGGTTCATGGCAATTACAAACTCTCTAATTGAAGATTTTAAACCCCAAATATACGTTTCTACCTTCCTGGGTACGGTTGAAACATAATGTTTAGCAAAAGGGAGAGTATTCAATGAATCTTTCAGTGTACTCTCAAACTGTTCCATTTCCTTGTTCTAGCTTCAGAAAATCTTCTTCCATTTGTCTAACTGCTGTCTTAGGACAAAACTGGTTCTTGAATCGTTCCACAAATTATGTCCAATACAAGGTCTGTAAAACATCTGTTCTGGCCATACACTCCACTTCTCACCAGAATAAAGCCTTTGACTTTAATACAGAAACAGCAAATCAAACTTTATCTGTTTCTGGACACCGAATGGTGTTGAACACTGACTCCATTTATTTAGTCCAGCACACAGCTTTCACTGGATCTCTTTCTCCAGAGAAAAACATTTTAATATCTCCCTCCTTGTTGTGAGTAACTGGTACCGAGGGACGAACTTCTATTCTCTCTGTTTCTACCCTGGCCGGTACACCCATAATGGATGTCAGAGTTTCCTGCAATTTTCCCATTTCTTCAGCCAACATATCCCTAGTTACATATTCAGGGTGTAGCACCGATCTCTCCTGAACATTCCCAGAATGGGATTCTTCATGTTCAGAATGTACTTCAGTCCGACCCCTTCCCTGAGACTGACTTCTTCCTCTACCTCGTCCCCTTGGTCTTCCCCGACCTCTATTTCCAGACGTGCTAGTCAGAAGATTAACGGGCGATTCTTTCCTTTCCTCAGATTCTGGATGAGCCATTCTTTCAGATCTTCGGGTTCGGCTAGACATCTACAGATTTTAGTGTTAATAATCACGTATTCACATTCCCAAATATAATGAAGTATTCAAGTTCAGATGTGTACCTGCAAATTCATAATTACACTGGCCAGATGTAATTAAAATTTACCTTACACACTATTTTTTAATCCATCATATTTATTTCCAATGGAGCTAACTATGTCTGGGACCCTTAACATGCAATAAAAACACTTTAAGTCTAGGTATCATGCTGTTAAATACCTAAATCCCTTAAACTCAGGCTCTGATACCACTCTCTGAAACACCCCATAACACACATTGCATGTAACACATATTTCATACAAAAGAAATACATATTTATATACCAATCAGGTCCCTTAGTACAAGAATCTATCATTACCAAATACAAGGTCCAAAAATTCAAATACATTTCTTGTACTAATCATCGTTCATTAATCAAAACCATACATCATAAACACTTCTTCAAGTAGAAATGCATAAAGAAAAATATCACATTTTCCCCTTCCCCCTACCGTCGGTACCTCCTGCAATACATAGTTAAAATCACGAAACAAGGGTTAGACCGAAAGGTCTAGTGAGTTACCCTTTTTATGTTATTGCAGGGTGAAATTCACCAAAATCATTATGAAAAACAACTTTTCATATATATAACAAATATATGAACAAATAGGGACATATTACCAGTACCCTTCCACTTTTCAATGACAAGCATTCAGAATTATTCAAATCACATACCTTTGAACCAACTAGGTTCCATATAATGCCACTTGTAAACCATTTCAAATCAACAAGGTTTATTTAAAGTATCAGGCCAAACCTGTTATTTTCTCCTCAATAACATCCAGACTATGATTTCCAATAAGAGCCTTGATCCTAAATCTTTAAATCACAAAGAAATAAAGATTCCAGACCACGGTAGTCTTAAGGGATATAATAGAAAGAGTTATATCATAATACACACATACAAATGCCACCCTTATCCCATGGTACACCTCTCCTTGATATGCCACCTTTATCCCACGGTACACCTCTCCTTGATATGCCACCCTTATTTCCTCATCAAGAATATTTCACAAAACAAATCCAAATAGACCACAATCAATGGAATTAATATCAATCCAAAATCATTTATATCAAAATTCCCATTTTATAACAATTTATCAATCATACAAGGCATAATACAAATCCGGTCAACATAGGCTTGGCCGGACTTCATCTTCGGTCAAGTTCCGGCCAAGCCTTGGCCGGTTTACCCAATCCGGGCAACTCATCGCACAAGGCTTATCCGATTTAACACTTAGAATAAATTCCAACATCTTTGTCCGGATAACAAGTCCGGACAATATATCGTCCAAAACTTGACCGATTTAAAATAATCCGGTCACCACATGGTCGTATTCATACTTCTCCGTTCAAAATATAATAAGTTCAATATTCATAACTCGCTCAATGTTTGGCCGGTTTAAAACTAAACCGCTTAACACTTGACCGGTTTAGGGCTTAATCCGCTTATGCCTTGAYCGGTTTAAAAATAATCCGGACATGCTTTGTCCGATTTAAGTAAAAACCGAGTAACAATAAGTTTTCAAAATACATATTAATCAAACCAAAAGAATTACTTTACATTTGAAGTTAAAATATTAAACCAGTCACCTTGAATCCTTTTTGGAAAAACTTTCCTGAAATGCAGATGAGAATCAAATCCGGTCAACTCTTTCTTCTCTCGAATTGCTCACTTTACTCTCAATTTGGCAGGAAAAATGTTATGAAGACTAAAGCTTTCCTTTTATACCTTTCCCAAATCAGGAAAGTCGGCTACCACATGTAGCCTTCACATGCATGCATACATCCCTTATGTATGATATTGACTTCATACATACCATCACACATATACATATATAATCATGCACATAATTAATTATGCACACATACATATCCAACCTCATGCATGCATCCATATTATGCATATAATTTCACATACTAGCATGATCAAATATAACAATTTATCATGCTGTCACATAAACATTTTGTAACAAATAATCACGTATTTATTACCTCGGGTGATAACCAAGATCCAGTTATCACAAATACTTTTTCAATGTAATGATATTGCATAATTGCAATCCTTTGTTCTCACATTTGATCCGTATGCCAATGATCACTTTCGCCTCCCCCATATCTTTCATGTAGAAACTTGATGACATTTTTTTTTTCCGTTTTATCTACTTGATTTTGGTGTTTGCCAAATATCAACATGTCATCTACATACAAGAAAATGATCACTTCGTTATTGGATGTATCAAATTTTCTATATGCACGCTTGTCCATTTGGTTTAACATAAAACAGTTAGACAAGACAACCTTATCAAATTTTTTATGCCATTATTTGGGCACTTGTTTTAGCCCATACAATAATTTTACAAGTTTACACACCTTAAGCTCCATTACAGGCATAACAAAACCTTCCGGTTGTTTTATATAAACTTCCTCCTCCAAGTCACCATTCAAGAATGTTGTTGTGACATCCATTTGGTGAATCCCTAGATTATTAATAGCTCCCAGAGCTATCAACATTCTAACAATAGAGATCCTTGCAACCAGCGCATAGGTATCGAAATAATCGATGCCATCCTGTTACCTAGAGCCTTCGATTACCAATCGATCTTTGAATTTGTTGATTGACCCATCAGCTTCCATCTTCCTTTTGAAGATCCACTTGCATCCTAAAGTTTACAACCTGGTGGCAAGTCCAATAATACCCGAATATTATTCCCCATAACAGAATCCATCTCATAGTTTACTGCTTATTTCTAGAAAGCAACATCTTGAGACTTTAGAGCCTTATCAAATGATTTTGGATCCTCCTCAATACTATAACAATAAGATAATTGTGACTCAATCTCATCTCTTGATCCCTCCACCAAATATAAATGGAAATCGGGATCAAAGGATTTTTCTATCCTTCCTCTTTAGCTACTTCAAAGAATCAGATACTTGGTTGGAACAATTGCTCGTTCTTGAGCCTCACTAGTTCCACTAGTACTTGGAACTATGTCCCTCGGTCTAGGTATTGAAGCCTAGTCTCATCAAATAATGCATCTCTTGATTCTATAATGGTGTGAATTGCTATAGATTCATTAGGTTCTATATTTGGAATTCTCGGCATATCCAACAGAGATGTATTCAATACCTTTCTCACCTAAAGTTTTCCTTATGGGTTCGGGTTGTCTTACGACTGCCCAACAGCCCCAAACTTGAATATAATTCAAGTTTGGTCTTTTCTTGAACCAAAGTTCATATGAGGTAATCTTGTTCTTTTATTAGGAACTCGATTAAATAAGTAACAAGTCGTTAACATGGCTTCACCCAAAATCCATCTCTCAAACCTGAGTAGGATAACATAGAGTTCACCCTTTCTTTGAGAACTCTATTTTTTTGTTCCATCACACCATTTTTTGTCATGTATAAGGCGATTTAGTCTAGTAAATGATTCTTACGAATTAGAAAAACATGTGTTGCAATACTCTCCACTACGATCGATGCGTAAATTTTTTATAAAACAATTCATTTGCAATTCAACCTCCATTTTATAAATTTTAAATTTCTCCATTGCTTCATCTTTTATATGTAACAAATATACGTAGCAAAACCGTGAAGTTCCATCAATAAAAGTAGTATGTACTTTTTGTTACCCAAAGACGGAGTTGAATGCAAATCACAAAGATCACTATGAATTAAATCAAGCAATGACGAGTCCGTTTTCACGTTAAGAAAAGGTTTCCTAGTGATCTTTGTTAACATGCAAGTTCTACATTTTTCAGAAAACACGTCAAAGGATGGAATTAGTGCTTCTTTTGACATTTCTTTCGTTCTTTTGAAATTCACATGACCAAACCTTGCATGCCATAAACAAGAATCAACAAAATTTGAACTTGAAATAAAAGCATAAATTAAAACAACTTTATTATTCAAATTTAGCATGAACATGCCATTTTTCAAATAGTTGAAGCCTACAAAAGAAGCCATATTTTTACAAGATAAATTTATCGAACTCAAATACTTCCCCATATCTTAACTTACTCAAGATACTACCAGAAACCAAATTCTTTCGAATTTGCGGTACATACAGAATGTCTAAAAGTTCGATTATGTTGTGAATTAATGATCCTTGGATCCTTGCCCACCACCACTTGTTTTTGCCTTTTTCTTGTTCTTGCCAACCCAGCAATTACACTTGAGATGGCCAATCATACCACAGTCCAACAGGTTAATTTAACCTTCTTGTTGGGCCCTTTCTTGGTTTCATTGAACTTGTATTTTACCTTGAATTTGTTAGATTTACCCTCTTCCACCATGTTTGCAGAAGGAGTGAAACCTCTTTTGCCTTAGGTTTCTCAACCTCTTGCTCCCGAAGAGATTCCTCTATACGCAAATGACTACTAAGTTGTACAAGAGACAACTCTTCCTTCTTGTGTTTTAACATGTGTTTAAAAAAATTCCAATAGGGGGAAATTTATCAATAATGCTCGATAGAAAGATGGATTCATCCATCTTCATATCATGTTGAGCATATTGCCCTAGAATGCATAGGAGTTCATTTTACTGGTCCATCACATATCCTGAGTCCACCATTTTATAATTCTTAAAATTACTTACAAGGAACTTCTTACTAGAAACATCATCGATCATGTACTTGGACTCAAGAGGGTCCCATAGCTCTTTGGCAGACTCGACATTTTGATAAATACCAAAGAGGGAGTCACACATGCTGTTTAAGATGTAGTCGTCGTTCTCCTATTTGCCTCGACGTGAGTCATTTCCAATGTCTTGTCTTCCATCACTTTCGATATCAGAGTACTTAACATGTACACCACTTTCATAGTGGTCAACATAAAATCATCTTCTTCTGCCATCTTCGAAAATCGACGTCCTCGAACTTTCCAATTCAGTGAACTTGGTTGTCATTGTAACACCATCAAATCTGGAAAGAATGAATAATCTAAAACTTTGAATAAAACATCAAGTAAGGGTTAAATCCTTTTCTAAAATTTCATAATTGACTACCTATGACGACAATCTAAGATTTAACATCAATAAACAATATTCCAAATCTTACACAAGTCTATAATTAAGGGAGGGTGCTACTAATACCCAATAGTTGTCGACATCTCCAAAGTATCGAAGACATCTCCAATTTGCTAATTACTCCTCGTTCCTCTAACTAGCACTCATCTCATCACACTATCTCTAGTACCATTTTCCCAAGGACCTGATGCACATGCCGACAAAGAAAAAGATTAGGCTTAACGCCTAGTGAGTTTAAGCAGTTTTCATTCGTTTTATAAAACGGTTAA
Organism: Cynara cardunculus var. scolymus; assembly: GCF_001531365.2. Lineage (NCBI taxonomy): Eukaryota > Viridiplantae > Streptophyta > Magnoliopsida > Asterales > Asteraceae > Cynara > Cynara cardunculus. Next base: position 14,644,787 of record NC_037532.1, read on the forward strand.
AACGCAAAGAAGGTTAGTTAAATCACAATTTTCAAGATGTATTTAGAAATAAAACGGTATCTTTCCCAAAACCACCATTTTCGTGATAAAACACTTACATGAAAATACCCAAAGTGAAACCAAACCTAATACTCACATGAATTACAAATAGGATTAAAATCCAAATACCAAAAAAAATGGATATAATCCATATATTAAGGGCATGTTTTATTAGAGGTATTAAATAGTAATCAATGGAGATGAAAATAAAAGAACCTGTTTAGTTTCCTATAATATAATGGGCTCATTCCCTTAAGTCCAAAATTTCATTCCCGGTTAAACTGGGGGAACGAAAATTCATTCCCTTTTTCATTCCCAGTCATTTCCATTTTCATTCTTCAACCTGAGCAAATAGACCCTAAGCTCATAAACTACGGTTACTTGCCAAAACCCAAGAACTATTAAAAACATGAATAATATGTTATCCAAAATAATATTTGGCAATAACGGGGGCGAGCCCTGTCCGTTGAGAGTGACGGGAAGACAAAGAGTATGCCACTTGAACACTCGCATGACACTTCATGACCTATAACCCCAAGTGCCCATACGATTTCTTATCAAGCTTCACCTCAAGAGGCGGTTGACCTTAGTGTACCCTCACGAGTAATCACCACAAGGCTCATACTTAAAGACTACCTCCAAGGCATTACTTCAAGTGACAGGTCTGGTGTATCAACAAGATATGTGTGATGACTGGGTCATGGTTATTACCCAAGGTATTTATTATGTGAATTAATTGTTTATGTGGATACATGCTTACATGGGTTAAATGCGTAAGTATATGTATTTCATGCATGGGGTATATGCATAATATGTAGATATATATATATATATGCATGATATTAATATGCATGTGCATGTGTGTGCATGGGTTTTATGCATATATGAATGATTTTTGCTTGTGAACATGCATGTGGGTGATGGCTGGTTTAGCCGACTTTCCTATTTTGGAAAGTATAAATATGGGTTTTGAGAACTTAGTTAAGTTTCTTGCCTCTTTTGGAGTCTTGGGAGGAGTTAGATAGAAGTTTGTCCGGAGAATCAAGTTTGGATTCATTTTGCTATTTCATCTTCAAATCTACATAAAGATGAGTATTTTCTATAAATCTCTTTTAAGTTTTGGTTAATTATTTTAGAAAAAACTGCATATTATCTTTAAAATTAGTTTTGTGCGATTTAGGGTTTTATCCGGATAAAGGGTGACCGGATTGCCTTAAACCGGACATAGTGTTGTCCGGATTGTCTTAAATCGGATATGTATTATCCGATTTAGTTATTAACCGAATATAGTGTCATGCGATTTAAGGAGTTAGTGAGAATTTAATTATGTAAATTGGACAATGGTTTATGGACGGAGAAGTATGAATACGACCAAGTGTTGTGTGGTTTATTCTTAAATCGCACAAGGGTCGTACGGATTATTTATAACTGACCAAAGTGTTGTTCGAATTGATATATCGGACAAAGACTTGTTGACCGGATTGATAAATCGGACAAAGGCAGTGTTGTCCGGATTTGTACATCGGACAAGGAGGCAGTGTTGTCCGGATTGCGTATCCGGATAACTTGACCGGATGATTATCTATACTATCTTATTAAACAAATTCATTAAAAGTCTTAAAATTCTAAATGACCAAGATACCCTTTTCACTTTTTCACTTTTTGAACCCTTTCTCTCCTCACATACACTCACCTCCTCACATACATTTACCTCTCACATTCAATGGATTTTTTTAAAATTATAATTTTAAATTTATTTTTTATATCTCTATAATTAGTTAATTAATTACTTTACGTCCTTTACTTTTAAATGCTTCATTTTAAACCTTTATCAAATTAACATATATAATTGTATATCAAATAAAACATGTATAAAAAATACATTTTTATTTTAACAAGTTACACTATTATAATTGTCTCGTTAATACCTTCGAAATGAGTCCAATATTGAATAATTTTTGACTTAATTATATTATTATATATTATATATACTGTGAAAAAATATTTTTAATGTTTACGATTTATACTTTTATAGTTATTTATTTATATATATGCTATACATTTTGGGATTAGGCTGTCCAAATTGCACTGTATAATATGTTCTTGGATTTTTTTGATATATATATATACATGTATTAATTCAACGTTAATCTGAGCTTCTGGACAAGAAAGAATGTAAACATTTGAAATTTTATTCTAAAACCCATCTTTTTTGGTCTTTTCATAGCTTATGATATGTCAAATTTGAAGTTTTCTTTATTGGTTTTGAGTGTTTATCTTAAAAYTCAAGTTTTTTGGTTCTTTGCTCTTGGTGTAAATCGAACACATTTGTGGAGTCGTTTAAATATGTTGAATTTTAAATATATTGGATTTTAAACTGTCATACAATTTTTTTCATCGATAGTCTGTAATTAGAACCATAACTCTTATATATTCAAATTGTATTAATATGTAAAGATCAAGTGTAACCTATATCATCGTTAAATCTTGTCTTATAAAACCAATGAAACTTCAAAATCGTTAAAATTCATGGCTCCCGCCGCATTGCGCGGGTACACAACTAGTTTGATGTAATTTATAAGTGTTGAGCACTCTTGGAACTTTTACAAATTGATAATTATTGGGTTTAATTATGTTATTATAAAAAGGGTATTTTATATCTTTTTAAATAAAAAGATATGTTCCTACCAATCGTGGTGACGTAAGTCTAATTTGGTATGAAACTGGATTTGGAAAAAAAAAACATTCCTACCAAGCTTGGTGACGTATGTCTGTTTTGGTATGGAATTGGATTTTGGAAATTGTTTCTACCAAGCGTGGTGACGTAAGTCTGTTTTGGTGTGAAACTTGTTTTAAGAAATAATTCCCCCAGACGTGGTGACTTTTGTCTGTTATGGCTTGGAACTGGGAATGGGTACTTTCAGACGTGGTGACTTTTGTATGTTCTGATAAGTAGCCCTGTTTTGATGGAGGAATAAGGGTGGCATATCAAGGAGGGGTGTACTTGGAATAAGGGAGGCATTGTCATATGTGGATATTATTATAACTCTTATTATTATTACTAATTGGACTTCATAGCTTTGAATCATCATTTCTTTGTGATTAAATGAATTAGAGATATTATTCCTATTAGAAATAATAATTTAGATGTTATTGACAAGGGGGAAAATTGGATCATTAATATTTACGAAGGAATAGTCTGATAAATCAAAGACACTATGATCATAATAGTTTCATTTTGGGAATATTGGATCAATTAACAGATGTATTCATATCAAGAATTGAGGTTATTGAGTTTATCATATTATTCATCATATTGAGGACTGCATTGTTTGGTTGTATTACATATACTCCTGAGCAAAGATCTTTTATTATATTTTGGTGTTTTATCACCCTGCATTTGCAAAGAAGGGATTTACTCACTAGACCCTTCTGGTCTAACCCTCATTTTCTGTTTTAAAAATATGCAATGCAGGAACTACGGGGTCCAGGGATAGTAAGGGGAAAGGGAAAATGTGAATATTTTCCTTAACTTGATATCTACTTTTGAAGATCTACATGAGATTGCTTGTTCTGAAAGATACATGTTGTTATACATGTGATACTACAGGATTTTATTTTGGAATTTTTCATATGCAGATTTTGTTCATATAAGAATCCTGGTACTAGTGGGACCATTGTGCTGTAAACTGTATTTCTATGAAATGAAATATGTGTTATATGCAAATGTGGTGTTTGGGGGTGTTACAATATGCACTTCCAAACTCAACCCTCCTACTGCCTACTTGAAAAGTTAAGGTCGTGAAACAAGGGTCCCAAAGTCCAAATCTGTAATACCCACACGACCATCAATACAAGACTGACTCACATGATATGGATCCAACGCATCACAGAATAAATTACATGGCTCCAAAAAAATGACCAACGCACTTAAAACATGTAACTTTATAAACAACTATGTCATATATGCATATAACTCCAAAAACTCAGTCGGACAAGCGTCCCCAAAAAAGGAAAACTAAGGTGATCACTTGGTTTTAATTTCACATGTTATACACTCTATGCATATTTTTATATTAAGTTGATACATATATTATGCTATGATTTTATATCGTTAAATAATCTTTGTTGTTGTATTATTAGCTCCATTTTTTCATAGAAATATATTTCTTTAAGAAGGGTTCCAGAAAATGTTCATCGTAAGTGAGAAGATTGGTTCTTGGATAAAACACTGATAAAAAACTTGTCACATGTAAAGTTTAAGTTATATGTTAAAAGTTTTATAGTAAGTATGAATCTCCAATACATATTTTCAGCATATGCATAAACATGAAATATATGAGTGACTTCGTTCTTGTAAGAACATTGGTTACAGAATGGTTAACCGGGTATATGATCTGGCTGAGTTTAGGTTCGTGAAAGGACGAAACAGACGAGGATAAACGGTTAAATCATTCCAGGATTACAAACTCGTGGTAGGGGGCTGTGAATCTGTCCCGAACCTCTTACGAGAGGCATGGAAATGACTTATCGGTTTCCTTATACACGGCTGCCAATTTGGTGCATACATAACAACATGATGTTTTTACTAAAAGCATGAAATCTAGCATAAGCACGACTTACAAAGATTTATAAATGCAATTAATTAAACTTGGGATCACCTGACAAATATAATTGCTTAAAAATGTACCTGTGTATCACATGTGAGAATCGAGAGATATAGCAGAATTAGAAGCAAGAGGGTGGTCACAATATTTGTTTAGTTTTGACAAGGATGGGTATCGGTTTTTATGTTATACTTAGAAGTTCATTATGTTGCAAGGTTGTTTCTATCTTTTGTACAAATTTTCTATATAATGAAACTTATGTCTAATTGTTTTCGCAAGCTTTTACTTTACTGGAATTAGTTTATATTATGTTTTAAGAATGATCATCAAAGAGACAAGATAACACACCATTTGGGTCTCGATTTTGAATCTCGAAATGGGGTGTTATAGGGTGGGACAAACCATTTTCTAAATGGACTCACCCCATTTATATTTCCAAAATGTCCTATAACATACATATATGTATTTTCTTTAAACCAAATACACCAAAATGTATTGACACCAAAATGATCTCCATTTGTAAGTAATCCTCAAAATAACTCACACTTATGATTTAGTTGCCAAAATGTCTAAAAGGCCAAATATAGGCATTTCATAAGATTTCTAACCAAGTATACCAAATAGGTGAACTTCATCAAATACTCAATACATTTGATAAATATCAAGTAAAACACATTAATATTTTAAAATACATACACATTTTGGCATGTACATAGTTTTCATTTGGTGAAAGCTTTAGATCCACAAATATGCATCATTAAGAACTTCATTTAGGTCACGACCTAAAATACATCAAAAGTAACCCCAAAATCAGATCCATAGCAAAACCCAAAAAAATTACAAAACTTCTAGAATCATACCTTGTCAATAACATGAATATAGCCAACCAAAATTTTAAAACTACTAGGTTAGATATCTTCCAAATGCTCCACAAATAACTCCCAAAATCTGCTTCAAGAGGAGAAAGGAAAAGAGGGAAGGGTTTTGAGAGTAAATCAAAGAAGTAAGAGGTAAGCAATGAAAATAGGGTGCAAGTCGTAGGGTTTTAAGGTGATATGTAACCTGTGCATATTTTGGTGCACCTTAGGTCTCTTGGGCTTAGTCGCCCCCATCCTTCTGAGGCGCATACACTAGACACTTCACTTCGGGAGGATAACATGCGGCTAAAGCCTCTTCGTAATCGCGTTCTTCACTGTTTTTCTTCACGTCAACCCACTACCAATCAGAGACCCAGACGTCTATGGTGCGGGTTAGGCGACTTGAAAGCCGCCCCTGCACATAATTGGCCTCCCTTTACTCACTTTTGATATATTCCAACCCAAGTTAAACCAACAAAATTGGAATCTTGAATCTTATCCAAAAAGAAGTAATTAACCTAAGCATCCCGAGTTACTTGGAATCTTCCAAGTTACCAAAAATACGAGTGTTGCAGTCAAGTCACTCACGGTTTGATCACTCTACATATTTCTCATGAAGAACAAATATCATTTATGATTGTTAGGGGATTCAAGAAAACTAGTGAGAAAACAATGAGTGATTAACTTGGATAAAACTTGAGATCACGTGAAAGCTTGTTTTCCTTAAGTGATATTTAGACCCTATTCTACCTGGGTATCACAAAATTTACTCAAGGATAATCTCAAAAATTTTGGTATGAATATAGCAGAAATCGTTTCATTTTTAAGTAAGAGAATCGTAATTGCTCTTACATTAATGCCGAGAATAACTCTCCATTATATGGGAATGATAGTTGGAAATTAGAAGTGAGTGGTTACAGATATGGCAAGTATAAATTAAAGGCCAATTATCAGCTAGATAGGGATGAACAAATGAGGCAATCCTTCAGCTAGCTGAACACTAGTGAACCATCAACGTGGCTGAACACCAGTGAACTATAAGCTAGCTGAACACCAGTGAACGGTCAGCGTTGAACACTAAACCATCAACGAGTTGAACATTATTACCATCATCTAGTTGAACCTTCATCTAATAGACCCCTCAGGTAGCTGAATAAAATTGAAGGATCAGGTAGCTAGCGTACTATCAACTATATAGAGTTGAATATGAGAGTTGATAGCCTTCTGGTGAAAAACGCACGGTCTGTGCACTGGCCCCTCTACCACTTAAATCCTCTCTATAAAAAACCATCCAATAATTTCGGGTTCTAGTTAGCTTACAAGATTGTGCACTCCACACCTTCTAGCCCATGTTATAACTTAACTAACAACCCCATATTCTCTTTATGAATCAATTTACATAAAATAAACCGATGATTTCACTAGAATTACCAGCATATTAATAATTATTTTTTTGCAATATTATAGTTAATTATAGGTGGTTGTCCATTTGATAATATGTTGGCATATTTTTCTTGTAAGCTCAAATTGTCGATGTTTATAAGTTTTGATGCATGCATGGCATTATTGAACTTGATTGATAGAACTTAGAGTAAAATAATGGTCGTATAGCGATCAAAATAAGACGCTTGTTAATCTTATGTACGATCTTAACACCGTGAAAATTTGAGCTTATTTAACTAAACATTTAATTTAGTCTCAACTTGATTTCTTATGTGAATGTCATGCCTAGTTATATGCTTCTAAAACTTGACTTGTCTCTCCTTAAGATTAGATGATTTATGCATGATAGTAAAGGTGATAAAGGCCATTGTTTTTTTGTTCTTTTAGACCATTAGCCTTAAGCCTGCCCTTGATGTTGTGTTTTCTCTTTACATGTCACTTTCAACCTTGGCCTTTTTTTTGTCTCCTACATCATGAACATATCAAAACACGACTCCCCCTACCAATAAGCTATGGAGTGATTGGTATCCTTGTGTGCTTGAAAGTATATACGTTCGGGATGAAAGAAATACAAAGAGAGAAAAATGAAGGGGAAAGAATTTATAAGAAAGAAAAGAAGATGGTCATGTTGCCAAAAGAAAGAAAGAAACCAAAGACGACAATCAAAAGATGGTATGACTGAATATGCTTGCATCATTTCCATTCCCTCTCCTCTAAGGGAAATGTGCTTCAAAATAATATATATATATATATATATATATATATATGAAAAACCCTTTGTTGAGAAAAAATTTCATAGTTGAACAATCGGGTTCTCTATTAGATTCAAGGTTCTTAATCACTCTTTTACCTAAATGTATCCTTACCTTATGCAAGCCTTGTTTTTACATTACACCCATAAAGGTTATTTTGAGTAACTTGCATGTATTTATGCAAGTAATGGAGAGTGAGACTTTCAAGATTATGGTCAGTACATGATAGTACAGTGACGATTTAAGCGATATAATTTAACCCAAATAGGTGAATCGAGTGTTATTTTGTTAATCCTATTCGTGAGAGTTCTCGAGATTAGCTTGTATGTGCCTGCTTGTTGATGTTTTGTTGCAAATTCCAGACTCATGATATAGTACATGTGTTCACACTCTTGTTTGAATTATTTTTGCTACTATGTGATAACTTAGTTATTGCCCAAGACGGATAATAAAAGTGTGGAAGTGTTTGATAAACGCATATTTGAATTCATTTTTATATTGAATCCCTTACATATCATAATGATTTAATAGCTAATAGACCCTAATCTTGGTTATTGATTGGTCAATGATATGTGTCAAAAGGATGGATTTAAGTTCAAATTATTCATATACTTAGAATAATTACAAGATAGGCATATCATCTAAGTAATTGGAAATTACCAAAATCCAAATCTAATGAGATTTATAAATCAAATTTCTCTTTTAAATCTGATTATATCATAAAAAYAGTTGAAGAATCCTTACCAATTCTTCAAGGAAATAATTCTTTCCAACTATTATCTGAAAAGCTTATTCAGCAACATAAGCAAAAATATAAATTTTTGCATTTGGGGTTGGTTCAAATTGCTTYGAAACCAACAACCAGACTGGGTTTAAATACCTCTGCTTTAATCTATTTAAGAGACAAAAGGCATTTAAATTTTCATGATTCTCTTTTGGGAATTATTGAATCAGGCCTTTGTGATGGCCCGATATATTTTTCGTGTTATCCAAATTTTACTTTATCATTATCTGGGTAGTACACTTATTAGCGTAATGACCCGGTTTTTTGCATTTCCAGCAAACTGGTAATTTCTTTTCCTTATTAGGAAATTTTTTATTTTTATTCTTTGAAAATTTAGAGAAAGAATTTTTTCTCTTTTATGATAAATATTCTTAAAAATATTTTTTTATCTTGGGTTTAGGAGATTTGGAAAAACTTGGTTTTTCAAAACCTATTTGCTGGCAAAAATCACCAAGAGCCTTTTTTCCCGAATATTTATCCTTTTGAAGTTGTTTTTGCAATTTTAATTCATTGCAAAGAGTAATTCCTTCTTTTACCACCTCAGAAGATAAATCTCCATAGGTTAGGATATCATAAGGAATTTCTCCATTATTGTTGTTTTTKAGACGATTTTTAATTCGTTCAGCAAAAAAGAAAGGAAGTCCAGAAAGGAATTTCTCTTTCCAGAACTTATGATGTCCATCATTTCTTTGATAAATTTTTGAGAAAAAAGTATAGTTGAGAATTTACAAACTAAATCTTTTATTTCTAATGAAAATAGATTACAAGAGAGAAGTAAGAGATAGATTACAGACTTAAGACTTCGCCCACTGAGAAATGGAAATTAAGCTACTATAAATACCAGAGAAAAGTAGAAGTGGAGCCTACCACTGTCTACCACTAAATAAAAGAACGGCTTCAAATAAGCCAGCAAAAAGTAATGGGACCCACCACTATCTTCAATAATCGAACTGAATTATGGACCTGGGACCCTCCACTATCGATAATAATCGAGATCAAAAATGTCATCCATGACGTCCTGCTATCTAGAAGGCACGAGAGAAAAGTTGCCTTTGTTGGAATTTCAACTGGACTCTATAGAACATTAGCCAGCGTACAAGTTGGACGTCATCTCGCCAATTCTAATTGTCTGCTGGAATTTGGAGTTCCACAATTTGATTGTACTGATCAATGGATGAATCAACTTGTGCTATTGATTCGTTGACGGCTTTTAGCTCTCGACGGATTCTAGCTGCATAAGGATCCATCTTACAGATCAAAAGGATCTTGTGAGTCTTGCATTAGATCAACTGTGGCCRCTTCATCTCCKTYTTCAGACATATGTGAAGATGCTGAATCCGCATGGGCAGGGCCTGCTTCGTCTTGCTTTAATAAGGCCATCATTTGTGCCAAATCTTCTTTAGAGATCTTTGAAGTAATCTCTTTGAAGATTCCTTTAACATCTGGCTTAGGTGGTTTCGGGGGTTCGAGATCAATTAACCCTCTGATTGAAAAGACTGAGTTGTCAAAGAAATTGAATTTTATCCACCATTTAATCATAATCGATCGTCCCAAATAAGGGATTGGCTTAAATTATTCACCAAGTTTAGATAAATTTCGTAAGGAAATAATAGGTTCCCAACGAATAATCCAAGGTACTTGRTAAAGTATTGTAAACCACATAGATGGGTTGGATAAAGATGTATTAATCTTTGCAAAATCTTCGAAAATTTTTCGCACTTTKTCTGGAAGACAAATAGGATATAATCCCCATTGTGTATACCAAGTTATAAACCAGTTTGGTAATTCAGGTTTGCTAAAAGAAGCAGAAAACTGAATCCGCCAAGAAAATTTTCTTTGCCTGTTCTCATAGTAGAAAGCATGCTCTCAGGCATTAATATAATCAAAATAATTGAATTTCAAAGTGACATTTTTATGCCTCAGTTGCCTAGTGATTTCATAAGGTTTGAACAAATCACCAGTCCACTGATCGGGTCTAATTACCCTATGAATAACAGCTTTGTTAATAAGCAACTTCACCGCCAGATCGTTCAGTAGAGTCAAATTCCACAGAACTAGTAGCTACAAGAATATCTTGAAAATACTGATAATCTTTTGGGTAAACAAAAGAGTCAGCATTATTTTTAAAATAAAATGATACAACCTCATTAGGTTGAAGATGAGTGTATTTGTTCTCAATGGGTATTACCCATTTTGTTGAGATTGGAATATAAGGGAAAATA
>NC_037532.1:14656420-14657022 GCF_001531365.2 Cynara cardunculus var. scolymus
ATTCTTAAATGTTTAAAATGTTGTTCAATATTTTGACTAAAGACTAAAACATCATCAATATACATAATTATAAATTCTGTATATGGATTAAAAATATCATTCATGATCCTCTGATATTCAGAGGGGGCATTTTTTAGCCCAAACGACATTACATTCCATTCATAATGACCAAATGGAACAGTAAATGATGTTTTATATTTATCTGGTTCAGCAATTTGAATTTGCCAATATCCAGATTTCATGTCAAATTTTGACATAATATTTGCCGAGAATAATCGGTTTAATAAATCCTTTTTATTAGGAATTGRATATCTTATCCATTGAAGAACCTTATTTAAAGGTTTATAATTAATCACAAGTCAAAATTAATGACAGATACAAATATTTTTTCATTTTCAGAATCAGAATCAGATATTACTGCTTTTAATAGTGATCTTTTAAGACCTTCATCGATATTAAGATTATTAATCTTTTYCTGKGTWGTACACWTATTAGCRTAATGACCSAGTTTTTTGCATTTCCAGCAAACTGGTAATTTCTTTTCCTTATTAGGAAATTTTTTATTTTTATTCTTTGAAAATTTAGAGAAAGAATTTTTTCTC
>NC_037532.1:14657122-14667147 GCF_001531365.2 Cynara cardunculus var. scolymus
ACTTTGTTTGAAGTGTGGAAAAGATCTGGTATTATATTCTTATTTATTCATATATTTGTTATATATATGAAATGTTGTTTTCCATAAAGATTTTGGTGATTTTCACCCTGCAATGACATAAATTGGGTATCTCACTAGAACTTTCGGTCTAACCCTCATTTTGTGATTTTAACTATGTGTTGCAGGAGGTACGGACAGTAAGGGAAAGGGGAAAATATAATATTTTCCTATACACATTTCTACTTGAAGATCTACTTTGATGTATAGTTTTGATTGATTAGTACAAGTGATGTATTAGAATTTTTGGACCTTGTATTTGGTCATATTAGATTCTTGTACTAAGGGACCTGAATGGGATAATATCATGTATTTCTTTTGTGTGAAATATATGTTACATGCAATGTATGGTTTGGGGGTGTTATACTGATGAACCGGGAAGGTTTGCCAAGAGAGCCATTATCGTGAAAGTTTGTGCTCGTGTTTTGCAAAACCATTTGAATGGTAAATACATTATCTAGAAAGAAGAGATAATAAAATACATATAAAACAACAATAAGACAGTAAAACAAACACTGTTCTGATACTACTTGTTGGTCCCAGTCGGATCTACAACAGTTTATAGGTAACAGTTTATAGAAGGGGGGATGAATACAAACACAACAGCTTTCACTTTTAAAAACTCTTTATTGATTAAGAAGATCAATACAAAATTTTACAAATTATTTGTAGAAAGATAAGATACGAAACTTAGGTAAACAATCAAAGAAACACACAAGTTATAGAAAACAAGACATAAAAGACTTGCTAAAAGAAAAGGTTAAGAGGTCTTGTGCTCTTCACTGGTTAGAAAGGTTGAGAGATAGGGAAATATCTTCTTAGGTAATAAGATCTTCAAGACAAGGAAGCTTGGCTTAGACAGAGATACTGAGAAGGAGAAGTTTCTCAACTATTTATACCTATTGCATTAAATACCAGTTATAAGGTACATAGCACGTGGCAAGCTTCTAGAGGTAAGCTTGTCCTATGTTGCAGATATACATGCTTTTGTCATATATGAACAGTAGTTTTTCACAAAGTAGGTAAGCACGCTTGAAAACAATAGAGTGACTACGTACAATACTTTACTTTGAGAGGTATGGGTTTCTCCTTTGGGTGTAGAAGGACAAGACAAAAACTAATTTTGATCAACAAGATTCATTTGATCACTGACATTGGAATAACGCTGAGGTTTCTTTAGTGTTAGCTAATCTTGAGTAGATTTCACACTTGTATAGACAGACTTGTTATCACTAAAAACTGCATCAAATCACGAACTTCCTTGTTTCTATCTTCAGCTTTATCTTCGATATGGCTGAAGGTCTGTTGTGTGAGTTTTGTCTTCTTGAAGAATACTTGTCTCTAAGAGAATTAGAATACATGTTCAACGATCACTGAACAAACTCAGTGATGATCGTTGAAGCTGAATATAGAGATAATATATTTTGTAAGATAAAACGGATCATCATCAAATCAAAGAGAGAGTACACTTCGTAAGTCTGTGTTTTTGTGCATATGAAGACCATTATGATCAGAATTGATTTATTATGTCCTTAGGAATTTTTATATCACCAATATTACATGTTATTAGTATTCTTTAATCAGATATGATTTTTGGATACTCAAGTTGGAGATAATGCAAATGTGTAGTATGCATACTTACAACATCACAAATGATCACATATGTGGTCTAGAAATTTGTGTATTTATATAACGAGACTAATATAATCAAGTATGATTTGAAATGACATTGAGTATATTATGTGACATATATTGAAATGTTAACAATCCTGAAACCATAATGCCCATATAACATCAATCATCAAATCATCCAACAAAATAACAACAATTACCAAAAAGTATCCATCATTATTCCTGAAACCGTAATACCTACATCAAATTTCCTAAAGAACTACACCAAAAGTTATACTATCAACAAGTTGTCTATAAAAGATGAGTCATAAAAGCAACTAAGCCAGACATGCATCTTTGATTTTCATTTGTGTTGTCTTCTTTGTTATCTTTGCATCTATCTTTGAAAAGGTTGCAGCCTGGTTATCACTTTATACTTCAATGTGTTGAGGTTTGAAAGAAGGATCTTACAAAGTACTTATTCATGAAAAATTTTAGTTGAACCTCTTGTGATCCAAATTGCTTCTCAAATCCACAATATACTTGCTTACAGTCTCCTCTCCATGTGGTGCATCACAAATATTCGACAATCGATCACGTTGTCTATTATTCTCCACTTCATTTTCTATCTGTTTGCTTTAACCTTTGACATGCTGTTGACAGGAGGATGTTTCACTCTTCTTAAGTACTCAACCACAACTGTTTGCTGTAACACAAAATACATATGATATAGGTTGTCAAATATTGTGGTTTGTAGCTATACATTAGTTTTAACGATGTTTTTCTTTTACCAAGATGTTCGGAAGGTCCCCGTATTTGTCATCAATTGCCAAATTTGTTTCACTGTTATCCAAGATGGCAAAGATGGGATTTTTCAAGTTGAAAACAATCAAATAGAAATGTATTCAACGCTTTATTGGAAAGAATATTTGTGGAAAAAGTAGGCATATGTTCTAGTTAGCTTATTTAAACATCATTGTACCAAATTTAGGCAACTAACATAAAATTTTGATATTAGATATGTCATGCATACCATTCAATATTTCAGAGTGAATCCATTTTCTCGACATTGTCATGGCAGCCTCCAAACTTGATGAGAAGGACTCAGGCATTGCTTTTTATCCATCTATGGTGGTAGCATATTGTCGCTCTAAATAGTTAAACATACATATTCATATTTGTATTATTTGTTGAAGAAGGGTTAATTGATTTGATAATTATAGTAGTACGTACCATTGTTATTGTTGTGAAAAATAATCGATGTAGTAATGCCTTATCTCATAATTGCTCTTTGCTATTCAGAATGTATGACCATATGTCAATAACTGAGGCACATATGGCAGTGTTAGGTCCCATGCTTTCAAAAACAACTTTCGGTGTGACTGCTCCATCAAAAGCCTTGGACACTTTATCCCTTATATTATCAAGAAAACCAAGTGTTAGCATAAATTTATACTACAATCATTTGTGATATTAAAATGCAGTGCTCACTTTGGACCCTATATTTCTTACACATTGAATAAGTGTATACAAGTGTGCGCCTTTTATCAATCATATGTGATTATAGCAAAATAACATCGTGTGTAATTAAATCCATAAATGTAACACCGCAGTTACATTATACTGACCATTTTACCATTTAATTTCCAAAAATAATCAAATTTTAAACCATTAAAAAATATACGGGTAATTTTTAAATAAAACTCCGAAATGTCCATTTTGATTTGATGCATTTTGTCCAATTCCTTCATTTTGACCAAAACATAAATCAACCCAAAAGTTGAAGATCTACTAACCAAAAGTTATCTACAATCATCCGGGGACATATCTACCTGAAGGAATACATACATATATATACACACCAAAAGCAAATACAATTATACCCAAAAGAACTAAGTTGTCAGTTGAGTCAAAACCCAAACTAAGCCTCCTTATCTTTATCTACAATCCTCTTTCCTGAAAAAGGTTAATAAAAAACGGGTAAGCTGCAATGCTTAGTGAGACTATATAAAAGTATATGGTTATAATGTATTATAATTAAATATAATAACAGAAGAATGAAACAAAAACTCGAACCAAAACTATTATAACATCGAAGACCAACGAAACGACATTTGTGCCATACAAACATCTATTTGATGTCTCAAGTATCGTATCATGTAAACATATCATGAATCAAAAATAAAATGTCAATAATAGTGCACCAATCCCACCTTCATCTACTAGGTACATGCAGAATAGTAGTCACACTCGTCTCCTGCCATTCGAGATATATGAGTACAAGGAACTGGTATGTCACACCACCCTCCGCCTCCTTGGGATACATGAACATACACCACTTTCTAGCGTACCACTTGAACTAATACCCATATTCACGTTTTACCAAGAGATTAACAAAACAGTCGTGGATCCGAATTTGACCGATATTATGGAACGATCATACGAATACAAACCAGAATCAAAGGGATTCACTCATGTTACAGCTTACCAAAACATGAGACACAACTAATACAAATAGAAAATGAATATATATAAGTACACATGAACATGTATTTCATATACACTCACAGTGCATAAAATAGGTCAATCGAACGCCCAACCGAATGTCTCACTTCAACTCTGTAGTCCAAGTATGTATGGTACTTTAAGAGCCTCAGATTGAACTATACTCTGAAAGACATTCATCAGATCTCTGGAAAAGAAGACTTCAGAGTTTTACCAGTCTGAAGAGACATTCTTCAAATCTCTAGAAAAAAAGACTTTAGAGTTTTACAAGTCTGAAGAGACATTCTTCAGATCTCTGGAAATGAAGACTTCAGAGTTTTACAAGTCTAAAGACCTTGAGTTCAGATTTATTCCAAGTCTGAATGAAAGGATGATGCTGCTAACTCTGAACGAGAGGATGACGCTGCAGACTCTATAACGACCTATGAAACCCTATATATTTCTTAAGGATTTTGCTACGAGTCCTCATTAGAGAATTATGTTAACACATAATCTACCTAATTAAACACATAATACATATTAGAACACATTTAGAGGCATTGCCAAGCATATTAAAAAAAGAGTATATTATAATTACCTCTTCCTTGTGAAGATTCCGTCCTCGAAATCATTAGTGTTCAAATAAGGATGGATGCTTTGCCATCATCTCGTCTTTATTCTCACAAGTCTAATTCGGCCCTCGATGATGCTTCCGTTTTACTACCACCAACTTAACAACTTTATCACGTAAGTTAACCGTTCTCTCATTTAAAATGGCTTCGGGTTCTTCAATGTATCGTAACTGCTCATCCATTTTTACTTATGTTAAAGGTATAACGTCTTTGTTTTTACCAAGACACCCGTAAATAACCCACACGAAATACATCATGAATTACTGTGAGTTCTTCCGGTAGCTCCAACCGGTAGGATTGCCTTCCAATACATTCCAAGATCATGAACTGTCCAATAAAATGGGGAATGAGTTTACCTTGCTTCCAGAATCTCAACACCCCCTTTCCACGGCGAGAATTTAAGCATAACCATATCACGAATGGAGAATTCGATCTGTCTCCAACGTCGATCAGCATAGGATTTTTGTCGGTCCTGTTCTACTTTCATCCTTTCCCGTATAACCTAAATTTTGTGTTGAGTGATTTGTATCAATTCGAGACCAGATAGTGTCTTTTCTCCCATTTCTCTCCAACAGAGAGGCGTATGACACTTACATCTATACAAAGCTTCGAAAGGAGCCATCCCAATCATCGAGGGATAGCTATTGTTATATGAAAACTCAATCATAGGTAAATGAGTATCCCAGCTTCCACCGAACTCTAGAACACATGCACATAACATATCTTCAAGAGTTTGGATTGTACGCTCGGATTGTCCGTCGGTCTGTGAATGATATGCGGTGCTGAGCGCGATCTGCGTTCCCAATTCGCATTATAGGCTGGACCAAAAGTTAGAAGTGAAGCGAGGATCACGATCCGAGATTACCTTTAAAGCTACACCATGTCGAGCGATAATCTCATCTATGTATAATTGTGCCCATCGATCCATTGAGTAGGATGCCCAAACAGGAAGAAAATGTGCGCTCTTTATTACCCAGTCCATGATAACCCATATGCTATCATGTTGTCGAGAAGTCTTTGGTAGTTACGTCACGATATCCATAGTTAACTCCTCCTATTTCCACTACTGGTATATGCAGCTCCCATACGGTTTCTAATGTTCTGTCTTTACTTGCAAACAAGTAATGCATCACTCGACGAAGCGACTGATATCACTCTTCATTCTCGGCCACCAATAATCCTCATGTAGATCATGGTACATATTTGTACCTCCAGGAGGAACGAATAGCGTTGACTTGTGTCCCTCCCCCAAATTAATCTCCCGTAAACCTCCAAGTCTTGGAACCCAAATTTGGGTCTTAAAGACTTTCAGACCACGACTATCTTCGGATAAGGAACCCACGTAACCAACCATATGCTCCGATTTAACATGTTCTGGTTTGGAAGCTTCAAATTTTCATTTATGAATATCATCTACGAGTGTAGACTTAATTGATACATGAGAGATAACATGCAAATCGATCATTCATATGTCTTCCGGCTAAGAGCATCTGCCACTACTTTAGCTTTTACTAGATGATATAGGATTTCACAATCATAGTATTTGATAAGTTTCATAGCATGCTGTTGTCGCATATTTAGGGTCTATTGATCGGAGATGTACTTCAGACTCTTATGGTCGGTGTATTGTTGGCATTTTGTGCCATATAAATAGTGACGCCAGAGTTTAAGGGCAAACACGACCGCAACCAACTCAAGATCATGAGACGGGTAATTCCATTCATATTCCTTCAACTGTCGTGAAGCATAAGCGATCACCTTTTCTTGTTGCATTAATACACAACCCAAGCCCGACTTTGATGCGTCGCTATATACCATGAAGTCATCATTGCCCTTAGGTAATGCAAGAACTGGTGCATATGTTAGACAATATTTCAAATTTTAAAACATACTTTCTTGAACTTCAGCCGAAACAAATTTCACATCTTTGCGGGTAAGAGAAGTAAGAGGTACATGGATATTTGAGAAATCATGTATAAACCGTCGGTAATAACCCGTTGGACCGAGAAAACTACAAACTTTAGAGGCATTCTTGGGTTTTTCCCATTTTTTACTGCTTTAATCTTGGATGGATCCATAGAAACTTCACAAGAGATCGTATGTTCTAAGAATTGTACCTGACAGAGCCAGGACTTGCATTTTGCAAACTTGGCGTATAACCGCTCCTTTCTCAAAATTTCTAACATCTCCCGAAGATGTGAAGCATGACCAGATACTAGGCGTATAATCGTATGTCCTATGTTGTAGCCAGAAATAGGCATTGGGTCATCGGAGGCAACTTGGTACGGTCTTATAGGAGCCGGATACTAGCCATCGACCACATAATGTAATTTCTAGTGGATTAGTGTGCCTGGATCATTGGGGCCTTGAACTATGAACCACGAACAATTGATCCCATTGGGGCCATTGATCCTTAGGATGAACTCTATCACGTGGAATGGTGGCTTAATTTTGTGTTCTGCCACTAACCATGGAAATCGGGTCTCCCCTGTCATCGAAAGGTGTTGTTTTGGGTATTAAGTTTTATCCATCTTCTTAACGACGTGTTGGGTATGGAGTATTTTTCATTATTTATGGTTTGAATATTGAACCTTGTTTATGTTTTAGGCATTTAATCTTATTCACTTTTGGGTGAGCATTGGACTTTGGTTCCATGAATAAAAGAACGTTTCGATAAATGAGTTTTAATCATGATAATGGTGGGTTTTGGAAAGGATGTGCTTTTACACTAAATATATTTTATTTTGGTTGTGATTTAAATAACGTCTTTTTAGTTTTAGTATTTTTATATTTTAGATGAAAACTACTTGAACTCACTAGGCGTTAAGCCTAACCTTTTCCTTTATTGGGCATGTGCATCAGGTTCTTGGGGAATGGTACTTGAGACATTGTGTTGAATTGAGGGCTAATTAGATGCACGAGAAGATCTAGCTAATCGATAACTTTTCTGCATGTGGAGATAGCGAATTTTGTTGGGTTTTAATAACACCTGACCTCGACCTAATCCTTATGTAAGGCTTAATTTATCCATTGTTGATGATTAAATCTAGTTATTCTATTCGAGGTAATTCAAGTATTGATTTATAGAAAGAGATTTATCCCTTATTTGATGTATTATAGAAAATTTTAATTTAGTCGTTAGTTCCAGATTTGAGGGTGTTATAGAGGTCTTATTGAGGATAGTCCAACAATTGTATTTGCAATTAGTTATCGCAGATTTAGGATCTCTTGACTAGCTTTTTGATTTTGCTCACTTAATTGGGCAATATGTTGTCTTGCAACATCCAATTCGGCTTGTATTTGAGAAATTTAGTTTTGACTAAACTCATCCTACAAATTCGATCTCACAAAAGAATAAACCATTCGTAGCGGGTGTTTATTTTGAAGATCTCTAACTGGGGCCCACGGTGGGTGTTGTTTATGTCAAAATCACGCAAATATAATTTAAGGTTGGTTTGTGGAGATTTTGCAATTAAAGATTAGATTCCATGAATTAAACATGACAAGTGAGAAAAGTAAAAGGGACAAAAGAATTGGTAACGCGAAAAACCCTTAATCGAGGGAAAAACCATGGATATCGTCGATGCACTATAAACGTCAATCAGGGACGTCATCCTTTGTTACAACAAGCACAACAATTGATCATGAGTAAACACGTCGTGTCGTGGGAAATGAGCTAGGACAATAGTAATGAACCAAATTTGTTTATGTGAATTGTATCCATATAGATGTGTGTTCAAATGATGTCCTTATTTGAGTACTGGTGATCATGTTCATAGTTGTTTTTAGGAGGGTTGCAACGGTTGTCATTTATGAGCATTTATGAGGTAACGGTAGTGTCTTTGATTATATCTTTTAATCATTGATCGTCAATTATTCTCGCAGGCTTAACGAGGTAGATCTTTGCCACTATTCATCGAGACCTATGATAAATATCAAACTTAATGGTTGTTAAGGATAGTATAGCATAATATGCATCATAAGTTATATAGGTCGTGGTAGTCTCGACCATGGAACGTGGGTCTCATGGTAGTAGATTATCATGTCGATGAAAAGATGGCCGTAGACAGTCATGACCAAAGATCGAGGATCTCATGGTCGTAAGGACCCTGGTCGCAGCTATCTTGATCGTAGGAAATATCTTTGACGGTTGAGGTTATGGATTTTTTTTTACCCAAACAATCGTCCTTGGTTGAAACTAAATGGTGTTAGGGATAAGGATTCAACTTGTAACGAAATGCAAACCATAAGACTGCTAAGTGTACTTATTCTGGAATAAGGACCGTATCAAATTCTGAGCAAACCACATGGACCAACAATGTGATTTACTCTTTTATAACTATAGATTCTACTATTCTAGTAATTTTGATTTATTTTTCAAATATCCTTGATAAGAAGAAGGTCGGCCAAAATAAGCATCCCCAACAACGGACCTATAAGAGCTGAGTGGGCTCCCATACACCCGTACGGCCGCACACTCGGTTATTGCAAGAGAAAAAAATTCAGCTGTTCGAAAGGCTGCACCTACTTGATTTTCAGGAGTGCCCTTAAATACTTTGAACCCAATCTATATTCTATATATCTATATAAAGGAGAATCATCAAAAGATGATGTGGCATCTTGGAAGAGTTATAATTATTAGTTGCTATTTTTTTTCCAATTTTTGAATTATTTAAAATAGAAACGTATCATTAAATGAATGAACCTTTAAATCTTTATATCTATAAATAATATAATCTATATATCTATAATCTATAAGTAAGAACCAAAAAATATGATATGACACAATGTGGGTTGAGAATTCCAAAATATTGAATTGTAGTTAACTTTGTCCATCTGACATTGATAAAAAAATGATATGTTGGAACATTGGGGGTGATTATACGAAGAAAAGGATGACAACCTTTTCTTTACATGGGTTTTGTTTATGATTACTTTAATTCATTTAGAATTAAATAGTTAATTTGAGTTACAATTTTCTTTGTGTTAATTTGATATTCCATTTGTTATACAATTAATACGACATGCTTATTTCATTTGTTTTGTTTATCTTATATCTTTGTATATATGAAATTAAGAACGAAGAGAAATGAAATGACACAATATGGATTGAGAATTCCAAAATATTGAATAATGGTTAACTTTGTCTATCCATTGATATAATCTTTATCTTTATATATGTGTGTGTATAGGGACGGGTAAATGAAATTAAAATTAATATATAAATAAGATTATAATCAA
>NC_037532.1:14667287-14690062 GCF_001531365.2 Cynara cardunculus var. scolymus
TATATATATATAATCAATTTCTTATTTAAGCTAAAATCAAACTCTATATATAATTAGCACTAGAATCAATATAATACATATATTTTATTTTATATAATTTTATTAAGACCTCTTTTTTTAGGAATTTTTATAGAGAAACTAAACTATGAACTGTTTAAAACAAATCTAAAAAGCTCGAACAAGTCAAATGAAAAAAATAATAAATCAATCAGACTTCTATGTATCTGGAATGGTCATAATACTATCTATTATTGTTCCATTTTGTGCAATTGCATGTAGGAAATGGGGGTTTCAATGAAGTTTTTGGTCAATGATGCAAACAAGTATATTATGACTAATATGAACAATTGCAAAAATATTCAATAATTATATCAAGGTAGGTAACAACATAATGTTTGCTTGGTGAATATAAATATTTTATAAGAATATATGTAAGAGATAAATTGATATGTATTATGACAAAACAATTCTCATAATATACCTCATGATTATAACCAATATTTTCACATATATTTTTTTATGATTTTCAACCAATTATATATATATATATATATATATATAATGACAAGGTGGATTCATATATCGAAGTAATTTATTGATTTTTATTAATTTAATATATTCAACTCATTTAACCAACTTAAATAATTTTAAAAAAATATTGTCATCGCACAACAACGCAAGTTGTGTGATGTCAAACATTAATTTTATAATAGAAATTAAGCATGATGAGATGGTTAGATTACCACTTTATATCCAATTAACAACAAATATATAATTAAAATGATTGAACTTGCAACCTCAAATATATTTATAAGCAATGTTACCATTATACCAAGAGAACTTTTGTTAATTTTTCTTCCATTTTGGTTTTTTATTTTTTTCATGATTTATTTTTCTTCCCATTATCAATTCATCTTAAAACTTGTTGGCTTTTTTTTTTATCTCATTTCCATGCAAAATATATTTATTTGAAGGATCAAGGTCGATACCATTTGGAAAATTGTATTTTATTTCTCAAATCGATACAATTGACTTTTTCCTATGTCAAACCCTGTTGACTTTCTTCCTAAGTGAAACCGTGAGTTTACGGAACTTTGATTCCACCCTCTCCACAAAATTTGTGGGTCCGTCACTAAACATCCCAATAAATTTTGCAATGAAAACATCATCTCTTCCATTCTTATACTCACCTCATTCTTTCCATGTATCATCTTCTTACATTTGTTGTTTTCTTTAATGCATATATATAGGCAAATGATCGTATAAGAAGTAGAGTTAAGATGAGAAGCGTAAGAAGGGATCTTACCCCTTGATCACCTTTAATCTTAAACATATCCATGAATCGAGTTTGATACAAAGATTGATTTGGTGCATCTTAGTGCATCCCATTCTAATGTGCATCCAATGATGGAGATCCCTTCTTACGTCTCTTATCTTAACTCTCTTTCTCACCGAAAACCAATTCATACACACACACACACACATATATATACATATATTTGATGGCGAAAGATCGTGTGAAAAGCGTAAAAAATATTTGAACATTTAATTACTTTTAATCTCATGTCCACCAATGAATGTGCTTTAAAAAAAATTGATCTGATGTATTTCAATACACCTCATTAGTATTGATATTTAATTATGATTAAACTAAAAACAAAGATCTATTCTTAAACTTCTCACTATAGCTTTCCTTCTTAGAATCCAACTTTAGATTTTGATGATTGTTAAAATATTAATATGTAAATAATTTCTTTTAAGTTTAATTGGCAATTAATTTTATTTTAAAAAAATGTTGACGAATTTATTTATATGTCTGAATCAAATAGATTTTTTATAAATAAAGGAAGAAAGACAATGAAAAATGGAGTCGATTACGAAACGAAGAACACCAGTAATTCCGACATCACTCGTGGGTCTTCCCAAGAGTCGAGCATTTGCATCAAATTCCCCTGATAATTTAAAACTTGATGCCAAAAGGGAGGTGTATCAAACCAAGCGTTTCTGTTTCACCATAAAAAGAATCTTTTCCTCTAAAATAAACAAAACATAAAGTCACCCTTTCTTCTCATGTCTTGTTACACAGCAGTTCTTACTCAAACACAGACCATTTCCCTTTCCCCAATTCACCCTCACCACTGACATAAACTCCAATCCATACAATTTTATATAGAATCTATTCCATTCTGTGAAATCTTCACTGCATTGTTGATGGGTTTTTCGTTCTCTCAGAAAGTAAAATTTTGATTGAAAAAGATCCATCACCTTAATCAGTTAGTTGTCATCATCATCTTCTTGCTCTTGATCTGGGTAAAAGAGAGAATTGGGTAAATGGATGTTGCTGTCTGCTTTTGATTATGTTTAGGGTTACTAATTTTAGTATTTTGTTTGCCCACCAAATTTGGCAAAAGAAATAATGCAATCTTTTTGGTTCTTTACTTCTTTGGTGACCAGCAAAGTTAAATATTTCCATTTGTAACAAGGCCCTTCATTTGTATGCTGGTTTATTCCTTGCTCTCTTGAAAAAAGTTTCAGTTGGATTTTGATTTTGTCGATCACTGCCTCTCTGTGTGTGATTTTGTTTCTCTCTCACACACAAAGTGAGTGTATGTGCGCCAGTGGACTTATGATGGCTAGGGAAAAAATACAGATTAAAAAGATTGATAATGCTACTGCAAGGCAGGTGACCTTCTCTAAGAGGAGGAGAGGGCTGTTCAAGAAAGCTGAAGAGCTCTCTGTACTTTGTGATGCTGATGTTGCTCTTATTATCTTCTCCTCTACTGGCAAACTCTTCCACTATTCTAGCTCCAGGTAATCTTCAATTCTCATATATATATATATATATATATATATATATATGTGTGTGTGTGTGTGTGTGTGTGTGTTTTCAGATATGTGGATATATATATGTTTCAAGATTTTTTTTTCCTTCTTGGGTACTAGAGATTCTCATGGAGTTTCATAATTAGGGTTTACTATTTCATTGCCAAGATATTGCGACTGTCTGAACCATAGAATTTGGTTTTTGATTAAAAGCCAAGGATCACGAGATCGTTAAAAACAACACTAAACTATGCAGGGTGAGAGCTTTGGACCAAATTGTGAAAATGTAAATGTAAAAATGAAACTATTACTCATTTTTGCAAGGTGTAATGTTTTTCATGTAATTTTGGTTTGTACTACATGCTTGTTTGGTTTGTAAAGTGCCCAAACAATGAAAGTTTGATTCTTGTTGTGATTACCTAATCTTTCTGCTGTTTTTGTAAGGTGTACTCTTATCTTCCCTCTAAACTAATCACCTTTGATTTGGGAAGTTCCATCAACTACTTCCCTAAATCAAAATTACACCAAATACTTTTGTTTTGTAAACCTGCAATGCATATTTTTAAAACATGCAGTTTTAATGTGGCTGGCAGTTTTTTTGTTTGAACAACAATTTTTGATCAATGTTGATGTTAAGCTGCAACTCCTTTACTCAAATGGGTCGAATTCGATTTTGTTTTTAGTTAAAACCCAGAAAACCACATAATGAGAGGCTCCTTTGTTTTTTCTTATTGTTAAAATCCATACAATTAGAATTTGAACTGAGGATCTTAGTTATATTGGTGAAGTTTGAACCACTTGAGTGATTAAGAATAGCTATTCTTTTCTTACAATTTTCTTGCTTTGATAAAAGATCAAGTTAGACTTGGATCATATGGTAAATTCCTAATTGAGTTTGTTAGAATCAAATTTATATTACATGCTAGAGATTTTTTGTTAGGCTGCTCTTGTATTGTGTCACTTGAGATCAATACATGTATATTGTTGGGTGGTTCTCTTTTGTAATATAAACTTATGGGTGGTTCTCTTTTGTAATATAAACTTATGGGTGGTAGTTGGTGCTCCTCATGCTATGGATCTTGTAGTGGAAAGGTTTAGGCAGTGTTTACATACATTATTCATAGTTGCAATGCCAAAAAATTTATTCTTACCTTTGATGAATTGCATCTATTTCAAAATGGTGTTAACTTATTTATGATTATGAGGCCTACGGATGCATGCATGTTGGACAATATTTGTCTTTACATCAATAACAAATGTAGATATCATGCATTTCGTATTACTTGATGAGGTTGTGGTCGAGTCATCATTTGTAGCAAACGAATGATCGTTGTTGTGCTATATTTGTAGATACAGCCACAGGACGCAAGCATCCTTGCTTTTTATAGGTGGTAATACATTGGAAGTCATGTGTTCAAATCTTTGCTTTTTTGCTTGTTCAGAATTGTTCTCATTCATTTTCTTTGGGGTAGATAGTTAGGAAAATTGATCAACTAATTGTCAAGTATTTATGTTACCTATAAATAAGATCAAAACCGAAGAATCCTTGGGACTCAAATAAATATCGTTAGTTTACTTGTCATGATGCTAAATCTTTTTTTCCTGTTTGAATTTTTCTAGGATGAAAGATAATACATGCTTTACATTATGTAAGAATGAAATCACTAACAATATATTAAGAAACCAAACATCAAGATTTTTGCCGAAGTAGGTCTTACTTACTCCCTCATATCCTCACTCTGAAAGAGAGACCATATTTGGTCGTAGAAATAAATAACTCGTTCAAATTCGAACTTGGATTTTTTTTTCCTTCATGTTTTTGTTCTAATGGAGTACTAATTTTCATACCAGGCAGCATTCACACTCTTATTGTTGCTTAAGGGGTCTAAACCAGATGAGAAAACACCTTCGTGTTAAAAATCAATGCAAAAGAGGTTTGTATTCATCAAAAACAAAACACAAAACTACATTAAGACATCATCAACCACATCACAGGAGTTTTTGTTTGCTAACTTTTCACTTTGTTCTCATATAGAGATTTGGAAGCAACTTTCTTATTGTACTTCCAAAATTCCAACAACAATCTTAGTTTGTATTACCCCTTTTTTCTTGCAAATGAGTCTAAATTTGCTTTTTAGTGTCGAATGAATTATTTTGAACCTCGAACTTCACAATTATTAACTATTTCTTTATGTCGATAAATATGGGAATTTTTAGGAAAGTAGTCGGCTTGAATTTTTAAACTCAAATGTGGAGTGTAAGTTTGGGTTGTCAAGTATATGATTCATATCACTCTATCTATGCTTAAACATGTAGTGCATTAATCTAAATGTCTTGATTGGAGAAACTAGAGCAAGTTATTACATTGTAGCATGTTCTAGGTTATGTCCCTGGTCGTTTCTACCCCATTAACTTGTCCTTTAATTCATGTATTTATCTCGGATGTTCTTCAGCATGAAAGAAATACTTGAAAGGCATAGCCTGCATTCGAAAAATCTTGAGAAGCTTGACCAACCATCACTTGAATTGCAGGTCAGCTTATTGTTTTTTTTATTATTATTCTATGATTGTTATTATTTATATCTCAAATTTCTTCTTTTTCTATATTTCTAATAATATGGTTGATTGTAAGTGGTGTAAGTTTAATGGATAAGGTTACTCTATGACCTGAACTTCAAGTTTTGAGTAATAAAATTGTTTCTTTGCATAACGTAAGTTAAAGCTTATATACAAAGGCTTTACCTCCCCTTTCTTGAAAGTTGAGGAGCCTTGGTGCACTAGCGTAATGGTATGTAATTAAGTTGCAGCACAATCTTCATTTTATTTTATTTTTTACCCATATTTTTGTGGTATCTTTTGAGCCAAAAAGTGTTGATCATAGATGATATTTATTTGCATGATTGTGCGTAGTGATAATGATTTTGTTTAGATGCTGGATAATTTGGAAAGGGGTTCAATCTCTTCTAGTAATTAGTAGTACCTAGCTACCGGATGAATTACTTTCCAAGGACTAATTCACTTTGATTTTCATTGATTTCTTGTTCATCTTATATTTGAATCCATCTTCATTTCTACTTACATCACTGAAATGAGATCTCACCCTATGCCCTCTTTTTCCCTCTCATCACAAATGACACCCAAAAATAAAGTTGTGAATGGAGTCAATATAGAAAGTGATTAATTCTTGGCGATTTTCTTTTTCTGTAAGTGTTGAAATTTGTGTTGTATGCAGCTGGTTGAAGATGCCAACTATGCCAAATTAAGCAAAGAAGTTGCAGAGAGAACTCTCCAATTAAGGTACATTTTCATGGAGACGTCTATTTTAATTGCTTCATGTGTGTACTTGGATTTGGACATGATCCTCCATGAAAGGCAGGCGGTTGAGAGGTGAGGAGCTTCATCTTTTAGGTATTGAAGAGCTGCACCAGCTGGAAAAATCCCTTGAAGCTGGATTGGGGCGTGTCGTTACAAAAAAGGTCCAACTCAATAGCATCTCTTACCCCTCACTTCATAAAACTGCAGTGACGGAAGCATCTAAGTGGACAGCCAGAACTCTTGCATTGGCTGAATGCACATGTGTCACACCATGTGGCTTTTATAATAATAATAATTTATTATTACTATTGTTGATATATGTACCAGGAAAAGCCACATGGAGTGACATGTGTACATCTTGTTCACCTGAAAAATGTTCATACTAGTGTTTTATTGTACAATTGCTATGTTAATGTTTGTAAAATGTGTAAAGTTTTGTGTATGTTCATCAAATTAGCAAACAGTCAAAGCTACGTTGTATTCTATAGGATTAACCCTTTTACATTGGTAGCTACATAGCCTTTACCAGTTTTTGATTCACAAGTTGTTTATTTTCTCCAGGGTGAGGTAATTATGAATGAGATTAGTCGTCTTCAAGAAAAGGTCAGAAACAATATACTTGTACCAATTAATTTTTGTAATTTGAAAAGACCCGAATCTTGAAACACGATACTCGTGGATTTCTGAGTTTGTAACAATGTTAGTACAACAATGCAGGGAGTGCAATTGATGGAGGAGAACGACCGGCTTAGACAAGAAGTACTACGAGTCTTAATTTGTTAAGATTTTCTTCTTTTTCACTTGCATTTCGTGGTTGTAACTGTGTTTTTCTTCTGATGGTGGAATGAAGATGGTAGAGATATCAAATGCTCGAAAACAAATTCATACTGATGCTGAGAATGTAATTGGTGAAGAAGACCAATCATCTGAATCTGTTGCCAACATTTGCAACTCTGCTGGTCCTTCACAAGACTATGAAAGCTCTTATACATCCCTCAAGTTGGGGTTAGTACATACATCTCTTTATTTGCTTTCAACATCAAACTTGTACTCGAACAAACATAAATTCCAAACCTTTTTCTTTTATAATCTTTCCTCTACTTGGATCAATCTCCATAAAACCCTATT
Organism: Cynara cardunculus var. scolymus; assembly: GCF_001531365.2. NCBI lineage: Eukaryota > Viridiplantae > Streptophyta > Magnoliopsida > Asterales > Asteraceae > Cynara > Cynara cardunculus. The sequence continues at coordinate 14,674,554 of NC_037532.1, forward strand.
TATTTGTGTGATTCAAAAAGAAATTAATAGGACTGAATTCGTGATGAAAAGTTGTTGAATCGAACAGTATTGAAGTTCACAAACTAAACGTTATGTTAAAAATGTACTTGTAATTGTTTCTGTACTGTGTAATGGTACTAAAAGTAACCATCTTCATGAATTCGCATTTTGAGTTGAACCTTTCAAAAGATTCTACGGATTATTTTGTTTCTTTATCTCAGTTTTATATGAAGACGGGATCCCTGCAATGAATCCAGAAACAAATGGGTATCAAGTATATGGCTAATATTTCGTTCGGATTGTGGTGCAGGCTACCTTACAGAGGGTGATTCGAGCTTGTAGGGTTTATGTACGTGAAGCACGTAAATGAGAGCTAAGATGACGAAGATGATGCATGCTTACGGACATATATATATATATATATATATATATATATATATATATATATATATTTCAACCATGTATATGCTGTTTTTATATTTTGATTGACCCCTGGCTGTCTAGATGGGGATTATGGTAGCTATATGTTGTTGTAGCTACATTCTGTGATCTGAACTCAGTTGCACCAGGTAACTTAATTGTGTGATATGTTGACATGGAATGATATGATGGATCCTCACTTGTACTACCTGGTAAATTACTTTCTTCTTGAAAAGAAAAATAATTAGTAACATTTTAATTGCAATATTTTTTAACTGATAATTATTAACTATTAAAAATAAAATATTATCGATTACAATTAGTAGTACAGGAGGCTTTTTCTTTATATCAAAGATTGGAGAGGGACCATGAATAAAGTGGAATAATAAAAGAGTAAATTATGATTTTTGTCCTTTAATAATTTCTATTTTTATCCCTGTGGTTTAAAAGTTGTGATTTTTGTCCTTTCAACATTTAAGTATAAGGGACTAAAACGTAAAGAATTGTAGACCATAGGGACTAAGCGTTTATCAAGTTACATTTCTTACCGGATGAGTATGACAATGACCAATAATCTTACCTGGTAAGAGCGAATGCAAGAATCGAGAGTCTTACCCGGTAAGTGATGGAGACGACTCTTACCACGATTAGCGCTTACCGGGTAAATTGTTACATATGTTGTTGTTTTGCTAGACTAAAATCTTACCTAATAAATAAGCGATACAGTTGAATTTTACCGTTAAGCGCTTAGCGGGTAAGTGTTTAGGTAAACGACCCCTAAAACAACAATAAATTGTAAATTATGAAGATGAAAATGGCAATGAATTACAAACCAATGGGATGGAAACTGTAATGTAGTTTCTAAACCAAAAGAATAAAAATCGTAATTCTTAACAAATCATAGGGACGAAAAACATAATTTACTCTAATACTAAAAGACATGAAGGTGTGTAGGGGGACTAGGGACTTGTCTTACCCAATGAGAAGATTGCATATCTGTAGAAGTTGTAGCCGAATCATCAAGATTTACAAATAAGTTAGACCTAGACGTAAAAAGCGGAACAAAAATAGATGGCGGAGGGGATGTATTAGGTGTACTCGAATGATTCAAATGGAGATGGGTGACCTATGAGTAAGAGATGGTCTTATTCATAGTGGAGGATGTAGGAACTAGTCTTTGAATCAATTACAAGAGAATATAAACGTCCATGAAGAAAGGATTGCTTGTGTAGAATGACTACAAAGTATCAAGATCCACTCATGGTGGCGTGAGGAGAGGATCCCTATATATCGAATTAATTAGATCAAAAGAAGCAAAAGGGATCGTTACGAGGAAAGAATAAGGCCCAGTGGCTACCTAATTGACAAGTACATAAGAAAACTATTTGAGATTACCATGTCTCACGATACCATATGTGGTAAGAAGTGTAAAGTGATCAATTACCTAGTCTAGCATGCCAAATTTCAAGGTGTTGGTTTTAGATGAGGTAGAAAGAGTTTGAGATTTATTGAAATTAATCGGCATAGATAGGGCTTTGGATTTGATGCATGTTTCTGAAATGTAAAAATAAATCAGGTCATACATCCCATTAGATTTACGACATGTCCTAATTGTGTGTTTTGTCCCAAGATCATGTACACAACAATGACAAAATGAACACAATACAACATTGAGTCCTATATTATGGAACTAATTAATTGAGATAAGACCCATAAAGAGTTCATAAATGTAAAGGATATCAGGTAAAATAATATATGAAATGAATAAGCATCCCTATAACAAACATGAAGGTATGTGTCATCATCACTTGGAATATTGGATGCACAAATATCATAATACTAGGTAACTAGAATCGAAATACCACATGATATGTGATGTTATGGAGTTTAATCCATCAAACTCGTTCCTAACATTTTATCAGTGTTTTAAAAAGCTCGACGCGACAACCATTGTGGCGTTGGCTTAAGACTTGTGTCTGACACCACGTTAAGCTTGTGGCACATCATGGCCTAATGCGTGGGTTTTATAACACAATATTTGATTTTTTTTCCTTACCCTATTACTGTCTTGTTTTTTTTTTTTTTTTAGACATAATCTAATTTAAAATGCTCAATATCATTAACTCAATGAGTAATAGTAGAAAACAAAAGTTTATTATTATTATTATTATTATATGATATACAAATTTGTTGCCATAAGTCAGCATTGAAAGCACCATGACCTTGTTGTGGCTTCTACGACTTAAGGCAACGACGAAGCCATGCCTCACGCTATTTAGAGCCTTGCATTTTATAGGTGTCGGGCGTATAAAAATAACGGTCCTCGCTAAGTATGTTTTTTATTATTAAAAATTGAGTAAAATAAATGCTAATAATTCATAGTGGAAAAAATCTTATTCTTGTCCATTATAAATAGGAGAGTGCTTAAGATCCATGTACTCATTATTAGATGATAAGTATCACCCAATAATATATGATAAAACAAAGATTATTTTTAAATCCTAAAATAGAGATATGAGTTTGACCATCTACTATGGTTTGTAGTTTTTTTTTAAGGTAATAAATTTCTTAGTTGATAACAAGAAATATGCATTATTCTGATACAAAAAGAGAACTCATCTGAAGGAACTGAAGTAACCGAGAGAGTCAATGAAAGATGAACGATTAGAAAATTATCAGAGTTTCTAGACAAGAAGACAAATAAAGATCAGTGAGGATGTGAAGAAAAAAGAATAATTCATTGAGATCCAATAAGAACAAATGATCAATGAGACATGTGATCTGAAAGCTCAATGAATGATTGGTTCAACACTTAAATAGATCTTGTGGCGTTGAGTTGAATCCAATAAAAGATGAAGAAGTCAAATAATGGATGAAGATATATGAATTTCCCTTTCCTTCTTTTCTTGCTCTACAATAAGATGTTTGGATTACAAGTTTGTGGAACATGACAGACATAAGCAAATAGCAATAGCCAATAGATGTAAAAATAGATAAAACTAGCGAACAAAAACAAATAGCAATAGCAAACACATGAGCTTAAAGTCGTCATATGTTGAATTGTTGAAGAATGGAAACATACAAATAGAGAGAGATAGCAAGAATTAATAGCATTGGACCTTGATACCATATAAAAAATTTAGAGGCAACAAGAAATAGCATATTATGAATGGCCTAACTTTTTTCATTTTCTTGTTCGGTTAATTAGTTATTACATTTTGGGTCTTTGCTATTATCAAATTCTTTGTAAAAGAAAGAGAGGGTGAGAAGGTGTATGTGGTATTTCACCAGTGGGGATTGGATATCTCGAAAACCAATGCCGGTGGAGTTGTGGTATCTCCAGGTGACAAGGGGAAGGGTGGGGCGAGGTTGAGTGGTGTTGCCTCCATACCGAATCCAAGATTGGATTCCCAGCCCAATCCAAAATTCCTTTATTTAACCTTCTTTTCTATAACCTACTTTAGGTCTTCCTTGTAGAACCATCAAATGAAGTAGCATCTAACCACCCGTCCATTTTCATTAACTACAAAACCCCAACAAGGAATACAAAGCGAAGTGGAAAAAGAGAGGAAGGGGAAAGGGGGCCAAGGGTGGTGGTGTCATTATAGGGGTGGGGCATGCGACCGGGGGAATGAGATACATATCTATACTATATTATAAAACATTTGACAAAAACTCTTAAAAACCATTTTTTATACATGAAGTACTATTTATTGATGCATATTACTTAAAATTCACGACTACAAGTAAATTATGCATAAATAGAACTTATTAAAGCTCTATGTTTGAATTCGTGTTACTAACTGTAGATAAACATAATCAAATACAAGATAAACATTTCATTTTAAATATAAAAAAATCTAAAATATAATTAGGATAATCACTGTGCTCTAACAGAATACTTAATTATCATCCTTATAAAAAATTATATTATTAAATAAAAAATAAATTATTTCGTTATTAAACCTAAATTAAATTATAATAAAAAATTAAATTAAAGAAATATACAAAAAAAACTTTTAAATAGTTATTTTAATATTAATATCGATATGTTTTTTTCAAAATCTTATAATATCTTCAAATTTATATTTTATTCAAAAATAAAAACATTATCGTTTTCTCAAAACCATATTATAAAGTCGACATAGGACAAAATAAAACGAAACAATTAAATCGAGATGTATCTCGCTGCATTACGCGAGTACCATTCTAGTATCTATATAAAAATATGTAGCTTTACGTATTTACATTAATGGTTTGATAATAGCAAAATTTTCTTGATTATTATTATATTTCAGTTAGTTGTGAATTTATTTATTTATTTTGTGACTTTATTGATTATTTCATTTTTTTATATCGGGATTAGTTTTCGTGATCTCTAGGATCGTGTCGATTGGTGTATAAATGTGAGATTTTAAACACGCTTCCAAATTTTTTGAGGTCCCCTTACTTTTATATATGTATTTTGATTTTTAGTAGATGTTTAATCTCAATCCTTACGTCTTACTTTAGCCCATTCAAGCAATTATAACATTTTAGAAAATTTCTCAATTTATCCAATTCCTCTACTTTTTTTATTAGATTTGTCGAATCCTGATTACTACTGCAAATATGCAATTCCTTGTCCTTGGATCTCTAATTTGAAGATTGAATTCTTCTATTCGCGAGTCCCTTTATCTTTGTTTTACCGATGAGTAATTTTATGATTGAAGCACCAAGCACAACCTTATTTAACAATCTTCTACTTTCTTGTTATCTGTTTCTCTTTTTCTAGTTCGAATTCACTTAGAATTTTATTGACTTCGTATATCGTGAATTGATCGTCACTGTTCAGAGCATGTGTAAAGGTTTATATAATTGGTTCAAGATGTATTTTTGACCAAGTGTTTTACTCTGAAAGGAGAGTTCAGATTTTGAAAGAGAAGAGTCAGAGTTAGAGAAATCTGCTATGTGCAAGTTTAGACAATGGATCCAAAATCACTACAAGAAAAAACTTTGTTGATGACCAAAATTTTAGTGACTACTTATATTTTGGTCACTAACTATGATGTTAGTGATGATGACAAAGGTCGTCATTAATTTTTGGTCACTAATATGAATTTTAGTGACAAAAATTAATTTGCTCACTAAGCGGTCACTAATTCTCATGCAAAAAAAAAAAAAGTTTTTTCATATCGATCTATTTTCATGACTAAATTTGTGACTACCGTGTTTTTTGTCGCTAATGTTATAAATTTATGTATTTAGGGGCCGTTTACCTAAGCACTTACCGGTCAAATTCAACACTATCGTTTACTTACCGGGTAAGATTTTATTCACTAAAACACAGTGTATGAAACAATTTATCCCGGTAAGCACTAACCATGGTAAGAGTCCTCGTCCTCACTTACTGGGTAAGACTCTCGATTCTTGCCTTCGGTCTTACCGGGTAGGATTTTTAGTCCTTGCCATATTCATCCGGTAAAGTAAAGTGAGTTGGTAAGCACTTACTCAGGTAAGCGTTTGGTAAACGGCACCTAATGGTCACTAAGTTGAAAGGTTTAGCGACCAAAAAATTGTGGTTACTAAGTTGAATTTTTAGTGATAAAAAAATAAGTTTGAAATAATTAGTGATCAAAAATAGTAGTCACTAACTATTTAGTGTTACTTAGGAATGTTAGTAGCATAAAATGGTGGTCTTTAAGTTGGAAGTTTTAGTGACAAAAAAATAAGTAGTCACAAAATTTGAAATGATTAGTGACCAAAAATAGTGGTCACTATTGGTATTAATTGGGAATGTTAATGGCAAAAAAAGATGGTCATTAAGTTGGAAGTTTTAGTGACAAAAATAGTGGTCACTAAATAGTTGGTGTTTATTTAGGAATGTTAGTGATAAAAATGGTGGTCACTAAGTTGAAAGTTATAGTGGAAAAAAATAGTGGTCACTAATTAGTTGGTGTTTGTTAGGCATGTTGGTGACAAAAAATAGTAGTCACTAAGTTGGAAGCTTTAGTGACAACAAAAATAGTGGTCACTAATTCAATAGTGGTATTGAGCAAAAATTAGTGGTCACTAAAATAGTATTCAATACTTAAATAAATTGTAGTGAGTTAGGAGGGTTAGTGACAAAAAAATAGTGGTCACTAATTCGGAAAGGTCAGTAACAAAAAATTAATGGTCACTAAAATGGTATTCAATACTTAAAGAAATTGTAGTGAGTTAAGAGGGTTAGTGACAAAAAAGATATTGGTCACCATTGAAAAGATCAGTGACCAAGAAATTGTAGTCACTAAGTTAGAAAGGTTAGTGAGAATAAAACTATGGTCACTAAGTAGTAAAATCGTGGCATAAATATAATAAACAGAAGTTTAGGGTCTAAAATACCAATTCAACGAACTTCTTTAGAATCCTATTTTTGGTCGGACCCATCCCATGAGCCAAGTTACGTCCCCACCTGGTTTAAAGCATTTGGTTTCCCTCCACTTATCACCAAAAACCGACTCTCGATTTTTTTTGGGATTGTGAATTCTTCTCAACTCTTGATTTGACTTGGGGAAATAATCTAAGGTATTACGAACTATTAATCGACTAATTTTGATCCAACGGATCCGATTTCTGAAAACAATAAAAAAACTAACTCAATCAATGTCTCTACTCTCAATCCGATTCAATCAATCAATTAATCAACCGATTACCCAAGGTATTTTAGTTTATTGATTTGGATTTCACTCATTCCAGACTCCAATTTATTTTTACACGAAGTCGGTTGATAAATCAATACCTAGACTTCATCTCCATAAACAATGTTATGTGACTTCATAAGATGTTGCTTTCTTTCATCCATAGTGGAACACCACATCAAAAGATGCTCTTTCTTTCTCGAGTTCTCGTATAGCTCCACCATAAGACTTGTGGTTTTTCTCATTTGCTATCTTGAAACCTATATTAATATAAATACTTGTTTACGGATATAAGCTTTTAGCACATTAATCTACAAACACATGATGTACCCCTATATTTTTTGAGTTTGTAAGTGATGGAAAATTAAAACATGCCAACTTAAGAGTTGACATTTGACTTGAAAATTACCTTTCAACTTCAAAATTCATGGAAATTGTATTCGGTTGAAGATGAAAATATTGATAAGTACATTGAAGGCCAATCATAATGCATCTTTCTCATCAAGGATACATATTTATTTTTGTGACAAGCTTATCTCCTGGGTACATGATATTCTTTGTTCCATCTGCTTTGATGATTTATGGTTCAAAATCTAAACAATGATTTGCTTACATGGTTGAATTATTTAACGTATACTTTTACATTCCGATGGCTGACTGTTTTCATAAATATGTCGTGTATCACCGGCCATTTACATATGGCAACGATATGTTCCTACAGATTGGTATATGTTGTCGACTAGATAATTTAATTTCAATCTTATGATAACACATGCTCTCTTTCTTTCTTTCTATTACAATTCATGGTCAAACAATCACTCTTAATCTATTTTTAAATAATATTATTATGGTTCTTACTAGGATAGCTTTCTCTTCTCTGGTATTGTTACAATTTTACCATGCTGGGTCACATTGGATTTTAAACTTTATGCAACAATTGTAGCCATTGGATTCCTCTAACTTTGTATTATTAGAATATAAGCATCGAAATAGGAGGATGTATAGAGAATAATACATTATTCATATATTGATGTTATTCCAATAGTATTACTAACATCTAATATTCCTCATTCTTACCTTACCAGATTTGCTCTTTACATTAGTGCTGCTACTTGCATTGGATAAAGTCTAGTCCATAGATTCCATTCCATCTACTCATGTTCTAGTTTCTAGATGTACGTGTATGATCAAAATGAAAAAGAAAAAAAAGCAGATTAATTTTGTTGTTGTTGGTATTTATGAAAATTTTAGACAATTGGTGTTAAATTTTGGTACTTGCAGGGTCTGGTCATAAAGATATGCAACCGTGTGTGTTGGTGGGTGAAAATTGTGGAGAACGAAATCTTTTTGGCGGGAGGAAGCCCTTTCGTCTGGTGATTATCTTTCCTATCTTTGTCATATATGCCATCATCTACTTGAACCAAATATTATCACTCTTTTTGTAGTTATAGTTGTATAGATTCCGTAAACTTGGTGTAGAACCATTATCCATATAACATCTTGAATGGCAATGGCATCAAATTTAACAAAATGGAACCATAGAAAGAGGATTTGAATTGATGAGTATTTGGTTTTGTTTTGTAAGTTTTTGGTTGAATTGGTGACACCATTCCCATTGGTATTATTACTTATAGAATCTTGAAAAACAATCAATTGATTGGTTCGATCCCTTCAACATCGTCGTAGATTTTGAATTTGAAGATTTTGCAAGTATTTTCGTATCATCTTGATCATCATTTCGGTTAAAATGGATAGAATTATATCCATAATGTCGACAAGCTCTCTCCTAATCTGCCAGCTGAAGGGCTGGGGTGTTTGTTAGTTCTAGTTTTACTTTGATTATCATTTCTTACATAATTGCAATAGCAGATCCCACCTACGCCATCTTTTTGGGCTATGGCGTTTTATTTTGCCTATAATGGCATTTTTGTAGGTTCTGAAGTTCTCAATTATTCTGATCCTTACTACAAGTTAGGGAAATTGTTTATCCGTAGTTCTAAATACGTGAACTATCCCTTTGGGGTTATATTTATCGATAGTCCTGAATTGTCATTAACTGGGTAGTGTAATAGTCCTTAAATTGCTGTTAGAACCTAGATACTCTTAATTCTCAGAAAAACACAGTTTGATAAAGAATAAGATTGAATTACGAACAGTGAACTGAGTTTGATCAAACGAAATATTCAAAATAAATAAGAACAATAAAAGACTTGAATATATTAGATGCTTTTATTAGATGAAAATAAGAACTTTCAGTCTAAACGTATTCTCACAAGAAATATGCTATAGTATAAGTCGGCACTCTTAGGTGATTTGAACCTGAGGAGGAAGCCTCCTTATATACGCCTAAGTCAAACAACCATGCTATAATTATGGCTTGAATCTCTGAGTTGCCGAGTCCGCATCCTTATCTTTGACTTCCCTTGAAAAGTGGAGCGGACCAAGTCAAGCCGCCTTGATTCTATTCAGAAACAGAGGTGTTATGCTCTGTCTCTGCATGATTGGGCTCTGATCCAGAGCTTGTCTGCTCTGGTTGTGGATTCACATGATCACCAGAGGAAGTAGAGGTATGTGAAGGACCAGAGACAGATGTACTTGTAGTTTGTGGTTCTTCACTTACACGGGCAGACTCATCTCTGGGTGCACGTACAGAGATGTACTCATCGCCATAGAAGTCTTCAAATAAGAGCTTGAGTTCCAATTCCTTTGACTTCATATGAGAATTGGAAGACTTGTTAAGCTCGAATCCAGAGCTGGGGTACTCTGAAGTCATCTGCTCTTTATCGTCGAACGAGACGTTGATGCTTTCCATGACAGTCTTGGTTTGTTGATTGAAGACTCTATACGCCTTGGCTTGTGTAGAGTAACCAAGGATCTTATCTTCATCAGCCTTCTTATCAAACTTGCCAAGTTGATCACGATCATTTAGAATGAAGCATCTACAACCAAAGACATGTAAAAATTTAACATTTGGCTTTCTTTAGTTGATTAATTCGTAAGGCGTCTTCATATGCCTCTTTACCAACGTTGCTCTATTTTGGATAATGCAAGCAGTTGAGATGGCTTCTGCCCAAAAGTGGGTTGGAAGACCAGAGCTTGCTAGCATTGTTCTTGCTGCTTCAACCAGTGTGCGATTCTTTCTTTCTAATACACCATTTTGCTGTGTTGTTCTTGCTGCAGAGAAGTTCTGAGTTATGCTCTCTTTGTCTAAGTACACATCAATTTTTGCGTTCTTAAACTCTGTTCAATTGTCACTTCTTAGCTTTTGAATTTTGCTCTGTGGAAGAACTTGAATCTTGGTCATCAGCTTTGTCAGCAGGTCTGGGACATCTGATTTCTGCCTTACAAACTCAATCCAAGTATATGGTGAATATTCATCAATTAAGACAAGGATATACTTCTTACCAGACAAGCTCTGCACAGAGATTAGACCACAAAGATCCACATGAAGCATATGCAGAGGTCTGACACAGGACACATCTATCTTTGTTTTGTGGGATGCTCTTTTGAGTTTTCTCATTTCACATGCAGAGCAGAGATGGTCCTTTTCGAACTTTATGGCAGGAAATCCGTCAACCAGAGCCATGCTTCTTCACTCTTGCGAGATACGAGACATATAGTCTCTGAAGTATCTCTTGGTGAGAAGTTCATAAGATAGAGATTTCCCTTTCGTTTGGCTCTTAGCAACTCCTGACCTGATTCTGACATAATAGAACAAGCTTCCTTTTGGAACTTGACATTATAGCTAGAATCACATAGTTGACTTATGCTCAAAAGGTTATGTTTAATACCAGAGACATAAGCAACCTTAGAGACATAAACCTTACCTTGAAGAAGATCTCCATATCCTTTTATCTCTCCTTGCATATTATCCCCAAAGGTTACTTTTCCTCCAATCTTCTCTCTGTATGAGGAGAGTAACCTTTTATTGCCGGTCATATGTCTCGAGCATCCGGAGTCGAGATACCAAATGTCCACATGCGGCTTCTACAAAATAAATTATAGGGATTTAGGTACCCATTTCATAATGGGTCCCCGATGATTAGGGTTAGAAGATCGATTTTTAGTTTGGGGGAGAGGTTTTGTCTCTGCACCTGAGTTACCAGACTTAAGCTCTGGTTTGTCAGACTTGGCTTTAGGTTCTTTCTCTTTTGGGTCTTTTTGGAATTTGTCCTCTTTTGGGTCTTTTTTGAATTTGTCCTCGATGACCCAGAGAGAATATAGTTAGGATTAGAGAAATGATGCTTCAACTTGTGCAGCAGAGAGAAACATTCACAAGTATGAACACATTTTTGATGACAAAATGATTTATTTGATTTAAAGAACATCTTATTACAATCATTCCTAGCATTGGTAGTTCTAACAAACTTCCTATCTAGATCTGATTGTTTTGACTTCTTAGAATGAATCTTCTCAGTTTTCTGCTTATCCCTTCCTACTCCTTTGGCCTTCAGAGGCCTCTCTGAAATAGAGGAATTAAAATTAGAGTCACTAGCGGATTTTCCCTTCTGTTCCGGAGTGAACTTAATTGGCTTAGAGTTAGATTTAGAGCCCTTCGATGCAGAGGAAACATACTTTGTATTCTTTGCCCTGTATTCAAACTTTAGAGAGAATTTAGCTCTTGTTGTCATGCTAACAAGGCCAGAACCTAGAAGAATCTTTCTCTCATTTGGAAGTTTTGCAACCTCTGGTTCTTTTGCTACAATCTCTGTCTCAACTTGCTACTTAATCGAGTCCACCTCTGACTCGGAGTCAGAGTCAAGAAAGTCCTTGTGTGAATATCGAAATACAGAGGTATCATTAAGAGCTTGAGATTCTCATATGCATGAGCATGAGCTAGAGCCTTTATCCATCTTTTGTGTTGAACTTTGAAAAGTATCCGAGGAATTACTCTCAAAATACTCTGTATGACCTTTAGAAGGATAATTCAAGGCCTCAAGCAAATCTTACTCGAAAACCTGTCTCACCGTTTCTGTGAAGTCATCCAATAATTTTGGATCCAGAGTTTTAAGAAAACTTTCTGTGGATGAACTCTTGATTTTATCAGGTTCTGGTTTAACAACATCCCCATTTGTTTTTGGATGTTTAAGATTAGTAGAGCCAAAACAAAAGATCTCATCTGTCTTCTGTATGCTTTTTAGATCAACTTGTTGCATACATTTTGAAGAATAAGAGATATTTTTGAATTTCAACCTTTGAGTCTTGGCCCCACATTCAAGCTTACATGTTTTGAAAGGTGAAGCTGTATGCAGAATTGGAAAATCTAGTTTTTGCTTAGCTCCTAACCTAAACACAGATTCAAGAGTAGTTTTCTTCTTCCAGGTTTAGGTCTGTATAACCTATCCATGCTCTATCTTGTTGAGAATTAACTTTTTTATACCTGTTGAGCATCTTGATAATTCTTAATCAAGAGCTCTTTCCTTTGTAAGCTCTGGTGTAAAAATTCCCTTTCCTTTTGAAAATAATTTTTGAGGGCCTCAGAATTTAGTTTGTCACGTTCTTTTTCTAAAAGCTCTTTTTCTTTCTTCTGTATAAATGCTTTTAGTTCTGTGCACTCTGATTTAAGACTTATTTCAGTGAAGCATTTTGTTTGCAAAAGTTTTTTATTTTCCATTGACAATTCTTGTTTTTCTACAGTTAATAGCTCTGTCTCACGTTCAAAGAATAATTTTTCTTTTTCCAAAGACTTTCTTTTAGATTTTTCGACAGAGAGCTTTTGGTGTAGGTTTACGAAATCATTTGTTAAAGCAGAGATGCTTTCTTCCAGGTCAGAATGAGAATAACCAGAGATGGAACATACCTGGGAGTCAGAGTCAGATCCAGACTCTTCTCTGTTCTCAACAGCCATTCCACAGAAATGGGCTTGGTCTTCTTCTTTGAATAAGGAGTCAGAGACCCAGTTCTCCTGTTTAGCCATGAGACTCATTTGGGATCGATTATACTTGTATTTATTTTTATAGTACAACTCATCTTTCACCAAAAGGCCTATGCACTCTTTGGAGTAGTGCCCCATTTTCTCGCATCTGAAGCATCTGACACCTTGCTTCTTCTATTCCGGCTGTTCTTCCTCCTTATTGTTTGAAACAGAGGGAGGGTTCCTTCCTTAGAAAGCTCTGCTTCGACTTCGATCGCCTTATCTTCCTCGTTTATCAAAGACTTTCTTCCCAAATTTTCTTTGAAATTCCTTGGTAATCAGATCCAAGGAATGTGCAAAAGCACTGATGTCGTCGTCTTCAGAGCTAGATGCTCTGTCTTCTTCATCGCTCTGCATGATAAGAGCCTTCTTCCCCTTTTGCCTTTCCTTCTTGGATCTTCATTCTCTGTGTGACTGACTAGATCCGGTCTCTTTTGAGTCAGAGACAAGAGCCAGAGGTCCACCCAGAGTGACCTTTGCCTTCTACACTTCTTGCTCTTGCGCTTGCAGAGTCTATACACATCGTGAAGTGTCCATTGCTCTAGATCTTGATTCTCCTGGAGAGACATGGTCAAGTTTTCCCATTCTGCATTCAACCTCTTCAAGAAGAGCATATTGTTCTCTTCGTGGGTTCTGATTACATCACATTGTGACACTTGTTGATCAGTGTGTTGAATCTGTGATAAGTCTGTTCTAAAGACTCACCAGGATGCGCTTGGAAACTGTTGTACTCATTCAAACATTGAGCACGATGGTTTTTCTTCATTTTTATTCCCCCTTCCAGCTAGTTTGCTAATTGATTCCATAGATCTTTGGCAGAATCACATGCATTAAGAGATTGAAAAATCTCATTTGGAAATGCCATGATCAAAAGCCTTTTGGCTTTCTGATCCACCTCCACTCTGCATTTGTCTTCATCGTTCCAATCATGACGAAGCTTGGGAACCCTTCTGGCAGGTACTTCGACAGTATCACCAGCATCAGGAATACGAGGAATTAAAGTAGCAGGAACATAAAAGCCGTTTAAAATAGATTCATAGAGCTCGAGGTCAAGACCTTCGTAAAAGTTGATCATCCGTATTTTCCATTAGGGATATTCTTCCCTAATGAGAGTTGAGGTTTGGTCAAGGATCCAACATTGTACATGGAGTTCCATGTTTGACTAGACATTTATGTTTAAGACATTCAAAAGAAGATTGACGAGAAAGTGATAGACGACTCGAAAATGATTTCCAGAATACGTAAAAGTAGACGTTTTAAAAAGATCAAAAATAAGAATGAAATTTCTTTTTAAAACGAATAATCAAAAATTAAGAGTGGTATCCTGATGGATATCGATCGACTAATCAATGAGTATGATTAGCAGGCTCTGATACCAATTGTTGGAACCTAGATACTCTAAATTCTCAGGAAAACATAGTTTGATAAAGAATAAGATTGAAGTACGACAGTGAACTGAGTTTGATCAAATGAAATATTCAAAATAAATAAGAACAATAAAAGACTTGAATATATTGGATGCTTTTATTAGATGAAAATAAGAACTTTCAATCTAAACGTATTCTCACAAGAAATATGCTATAGTATAAGTCGACACTCTCAGGTGATTTGAACCTGAGGAGGAAGCCTCCTTATATACGCCTAAGTCAAACAACTATGCTATAATTATGGCTTGAATATCTGAGTTGCCGAGTCCGCATCCTTATCTTTGACTTCCCTTGAAAAGTGGAGCGGACCAAGTCAAGCCGCCTTGATTATGTTTGACGCTTGCGAGAATGTCTTGACTACACGCGTTTTCCATGGAGTAACGAGACTAGAAGCTCTGCATGTACTATACAGAAGCTCTGCATGTACTATACATAGGCTCTGTGTCTTGAGTTGTAGCTTTGCATCAAGCGCTTAAGCTTTTTGGCGCATAAGGCTTGTGTAATAATCTGGTTATTATTTCGGTTATATATATATGATATGCATGTGTATGATATATATGTGTTTAAAGTGTGTGTGGATAATATTATAAAGAAAAGAGGGGGAGTCGGCTAGTGAACCGCCCCTCACTTCTCCTTGTAATTTTGCATGTATATAAATATTTTTAGTGAAGAAGAGGTTCACACACACACACATTCCTTTATTTAGAAAGTTTTCTCTCTGAAGAAATCAAGAGATTTGCACAGGAAGAAGAAGAAGGTTTTCAAAAGCTTTGATTCTCAAATTATAAAGGTGAGTGTATTAAGAGCTTTGAATATGAAATGTTTTCATACAAATTGATATGCATTTAGATCTGGTTATTATGAATCCTATAGCATTTTGTATGGAATTTTTGTCTAAACCGTTCAAGGGTTATCCGGATTGATATCCAGATAAGAAAACCGCTCATGCTTTGACCGGTGTATCATCTAAACCGGCCAAGAGGTGACCGGATATCATTATAAACCGGCCATGTGGTGATCGGTTTATTTCTTAACCGCTTGTATCAAAAAGGTTCAAGTCTATAAACCGGCTAAGGGGTGACCGGTATA
>NC_037532.1:14690162-14692038 GCF_001531365.2 Cynara cardunculus var. scolymus
CGGATAACCATCCGGACACCACATGAACGGTTTAAAACATATCCGTACAATATGAACCATAAATCAATAATAACCATTTCTAATAACTACTGAATTGTATATAAACAACTTTATACTCAAAGCTTTAATACACTCACCTTATAATTTGAATGTCCAGGCTTTTGAATTCTCCTCTTTTATCCGTATGATTCTCAAAGGAAGCTTTCTAAATATGGTGTATGAGTAATACCCTTCAAAAATTTCAGAATTTCTATATATAGCAGTAAGGGAAGGCGGTGCCTCCAACCGACTTTCCCCTCCTCCAAATTACTACACACACACACACACACACACACACACATATATATATTTAAATCAAAAATTAAAACCTGAATATTACAGCATATGAATTTTTAAAGTTTTTATTTGATTTTTCTATGAAGAAACCATGACTATATACATATGGTTAAAATTTGTAGAGTTATAAAATAAATGATATATTATTTATTTATAAATAACAAGACGTATTGTCTTTCCAATTGGTTTAAATTTGGTTAATATATAATAAAAATAAAAATTATAATTACTATAGACTAATGATTATTATTATCTATTAATTTAAAACAAAAAAAAAAGTAAGAGAGAGAGAGAGAGAGGGGAGAGGGAGGGGAGACATGAGAGAGAGAAAAAAGAGATGAAATAATGTCACTTTTCAAACTCTAAAGTCATTTACTGTTATTTACTAGGTCTTTCATTGACTTTTTTAATATGTAGGAGTGGATATTACAACCCCCTTTCGGGGTTTCTTCTTTAACACCACCGGAAATAATTTAAATTTTACCCTAATTTTGAAATTCTCGTGGCGAGCCGTTTGGAGTTTTTTGGTTAAACCCTCGAATCGAAGATTTGTAGTTATTAGCTTGATTCTGATCAAATAGCCGAGAGACATTCAATTCTTTGGAATCGTTGTTAATCTACAATGGCGGTAGCAAAGACGGTTTGCTTCATTTCATCCGTGAAACTAGATGTAATCTCCAAACATTCGATCTCCGATTACCTCTCGATTTAGACGATAATCATTTGTTCGAAATCAATGCAAAATTCAACCGATTACGAGTTCTATGATTGCAAAGCTGTTAAATGGTAACAGGAGAAGGATTTAAATCAATCTCTTACTCACCGGTTTTGAGATGACGATTTTGAGATATAATATAGTTTTTAGATGAACATGGGTTTAAATCTCAAAGCCGGTTTTGGCTCTTAATTTACAAATTTACCCTCAAACTTCCAATATTTTCACTAATATTACAAAAAAAATGCTATTATGTTTAGTGGCCTTTGATTAAAACTTTTGAATGATCGAGATTAGTCCCCACGGTCCTCAACCTTTGTACGGTTCTCATATTTGATTACCGTCCTATATATGTACATATACACACACACACACATATATATATATATACATACATACATACATACATACATACATACATACATACATACATACATACATACATACATACATACATACATATATACATACATATATACATACACATATATGTATATAGGGAGGTTAAGAGGAAAACCTAAAAAAAATGAAAAACTGAGGAATACTCTAGTAACCTTTCATCTGGATAATATCTACATCTGCATACAATAATTGAAGTTGTTTTTGGTTTTTATACACGTGTGCATGTGCATATACACGTGTGCATATTATGCGTATGTGTATATGCATGTGTGCATGTTACAAATTATTTGTATGCACGTTGCATACCATCCAGATGAACAACTACCAGAGTATTCCTTAGTTTTTCATTTTTTTTTACGTTTTTCCCTTAAACTTGACACACACACACACTCTCTCTCTCTCTCTATATATATATATATATAT
>NC_037532.1:14693438-14699273 GCF_001531365.2 Cynara cardunculus var. scolymus
ATATATATATATATATATATATATATATATATATATAGTATACTAATGTGTAGTTTAATTTATTTTTTTATATTTATTTAGTAAAAGAGTTCATGATGGTTAAATGAGAAATAAGACCGGATCGGAAAAATAAATACAATGAAAAGTGCTATTTTACAATTTTTATATTGTTTTCAATACATTATACTATGATTATATTTAGAGTAATATTAAATGTTTACTATTTTAGATATAAAATAATTACTATATTCATAAATTTATATTTTATATATATGTTTGAGGTTTAATAATATTGTTTATAGTTCAAAGTAAAATTATGTTCCATCATTTATTCATTACCAGTTTTGTTACCCGCTATTTTAGTAGGTTTATGAGATACTCTGTGTCAATCATGGACTCCAAGTTGTGTCATTTGCAAGTGATTAAAATTAAAAATAATAAATAAGGAGAGAAGAGAGGGGGGGAATTGGATCTAAGCATGCAAAATAGATTAAGATTATAAACTTATTTTTTTTAATTAACCTAGATATCCAACCCACTATACGAGCAGACTAATTTCAGGACGACCACCTACTTTGCAGATAGCCCTGAGTCACCGCATTTGAACCTTCATGGCCACAAGGAGATTTTTATTCCTCCTAGGATTTGAACCCGATACCTCCTGGTACTTTTGACATTTGGAGCCAAGTTCAAACCAATCAGGTACCACCCTTGTGGTTAATTATAAAGTGATTTTTTGGATTATGTATCATCAACTCACTCAAACAAATATTTCCTGCAAAGAATTCATATTTCCATGAACACCAACACACATTAACGTTCTGTTTGTTTTAAAATCATGATCATCATAATTCAGTTATAGACTTAAAAGGTCAATTACTAATCATATTAGGACCAAAAAAACACTGAAACTGATCAAGAGGCAGACCCTTATTGTTCTAAATAGACTATACAATCCTACCTTACTATCAATTTACACAAATGTTGCTACTATAATTAAGTTAAGAAGAATTATAGATTCAAAGCTTAATCTAGTATTTCAATCTGTAAGTTTTATAAACAGAGGGATCAAACTCAGGTTATTCAATTCAAGATGAAAATCATTTAAATCAATGATTGCTTAATTGAATTCCAATACTATCAAAGGGAAAATGAGTCTCAACAAAATTAAATTCAAAGTTAATTACAGACCCGTTATTAGAAATAAAAGACATAGCTACTCAAGTTCACTGATGTTTCTCCATTGATTCCTCCTCTCTAAAGACGGTTATGGGCCTCCATTTATACCCCTCAATGTAACCCTAGAATAATATGAAATATAGATTTAGGCAGTGATGGCCAAACTGGCCTGGTCCTGGGATCGCCGGAGGACTGGAACCGCGACTTGTACAGACCGGTTATAACGCCGAAATTAGGAACCACTTCATGATTTGGAGGGTTTCGCAGGACCAGGACTAGAACCGGTTATGGACCGGCCTGACTTGACTTGAGAATTCAAAAAACTAGCCGTTAGAAAGCTGGTTTTTTTGCCATCTAAATACTATAAATATGTGTCTTGGTTGAGAGATTTACATACCGACTTCTCAATTTGCAAAAAACGCAAAAAAACATTCACAATTCTCGATTTCTCGCTATATTTTGTGAATTCGACTCGTATTTATTTCTCGTTTCCACTTTACAATTCACATTTCTCTCTCCTTGTCTTAGAAAATGGCCAGTGAACAACATGATGCATCAAACAAACTGTTGGTCCTTTGAGGGTCTACAAGAATAGTAAAACAGTTTGTAGAAGGGGGGGGGGGTTGAATACAAACACAATATTTTCAAATTTAAAATATATATTGATGAAGAAAATCAATACAGATTTTACAAGATTGTTTGCGGAAAGATAAGGTGATAAAAACCTATCTAAACAATCTTTTGTTACCCATAAAGTCTTAGAAAATACAAAGAAAGAACTGCTGAAGAGAAGATCCTTTACTTAAGCTAGAAAATGCTTGAAGKAAGAATTAGGGTTAGAGAGTGAGTTGCGCGCACTCTGCATGGAGAAGAAACACTTCTATTTATGCCAAGTGCATTAAATGAACATTTAATGCAATATGGTAGGGTTAGATAGCGTGTCAAGCACTATTCATGAGCAGACATCCTTACCTAAAGTTGGTGGACAATAGAGTCGACTAGTCGGCTCCGTACCGTACCAACTTTCATAAGAGTATAGATTTTGTCCTTTGTGTGCATAAGGACAAGACAACAACAATCGTGCTAAGCAAGCTTCCTTTGATCGCTAATGCTGGAATGACCTGAAGGTCTCTTCATCATTCGCTGAAGCTTGAGCAGTCTTCACACATATGTAGACTGGTTTGTAATCGCCAGTCTCTAATCTTCAGTTTCAGTCTTCGATGTTTGCTGAAGGTTCTTTGGTGTGAGTTTGTCTTCTTGAAGTATTGCTGTCTCTGATAGATTTTCAATGCAAGTTCTTCAGCGATCACTGAACATATTCAATGAAGGTCGCTGGAACTGAAAAGACAAAAACATAAATACAATGTACAAGTGAAAATGGATTATCATCAAATCACTGAGAGAGAGGATCAACCATCTCCCCCTATTTGATGATAACAAGATAACATAAAGAAGGTTATGTTATCAAATAATAGTAAGGAAAAGTTACATATAAAGTATATGTCCCTTTTTACTATTTTGGGATCTTTTTCAGTTAGTCAGTCTCAGCTTGAAAATTTTCCTTAAGTTATATCTAAGAAAATTACAAGTACGGAAACTGAAACTGAAACTGAAAGCTTATTCCCTGACTTATAGATTGTCAGTGAATGCGGAAAGTAACACTGGAACTCATAGACTTGTGTCCCTATTACTTTTTTTAGGAATCTTTTTCAGTGAAGTACATGGAATACTCATTTTATTAATCATAGAAAATATCACAAGTATTATAGTACATGTCTAGTGCTTACTGATTATAAGTACAATCACTGAAAGTAGACATAGTACAAGAAGTTACAAGGAAAAGTGGATTGTTGTTACAAAGAGAAACTATTCTAGAACTCTTAGATCTATGTAGCCAGGTACATTTTTACCAAGTTTTCTTCGACGTAGGAATTCCCTTCGTATCTTCAGATCTATGACTTTTCCAGGCATGCTATCATCTATCTAGAGCAAAAGATAAACCAGATGATCCATTGGACATAGATGTAGCTCTGACATTCTCTGAAATCTTACTTCACCTTCATAGTCAAGGAATATAACTCCTAACTCAGGTTTAAAATGCACAGAGTTGGGTGTATAGGGACCCTTATCTGGCAAGTCAAGATTCAGCATAGAAATGTCTATACTCTGATGACCCTTCAGGACTTCATCTAAGGAGAACCTTGTTTCATGTTCGTTCCATAGGAAAGGTCCATCATTAGGATTAGAGAGCTTGAGTTTTTTCTTCCCACCTTTCTTCAGAGATGGCCTGTCAGGGACCTTGACATACCTGGACATCCTTTTGATGAGCTTGCTGATCATGTCCTCGATAAGTGTCTTGTGTCTCGACTTGGATTGCTGAATGGCTTGTCTGATCTCCATCCATTCGCTGTATCCATAATGGCCAAGGTAGGAAGGGTACTCGGTAACGGCATCAAGATTGTCCCTGGTGATGAGCATTGAGACCAGTGTCCCACCGTCTTTAGAATGTCCGCTGATGCTGACGTTGATAATCGGACGGGGACTGACTCGCTTTTTCAGCTTTGCTTCGCTCCATCGCTTGTCCTTTTCTGCTAGCTTTAGGTTATTCTCATGCTCAGCTTCTGCAATAGAAAGAAGTTTAGCCTAGGCTTGGACAACATTCACCGTTTTCTTGGACTTCTTCTTGGGAAGGACTTTTTCAGCTAGTGACTTTGCCAGCTTCAAGCTGTCTTCAGTCTGCTTCTTTTGAAGCTCTAGCTCTTCTTCAGCCCTTAATGCCTCGAGTGTTTCAGCTTCAGGCAAGAAGTCGAACTCACCACCACTAGAGGTACGAAGAGGGATTTTTACTCTAGTCTGGTCGAGTGACTCCTTAAGCTGAGACATCTGCTGGTCGGTAGGAGCATAAGAGACGGGTTGATCAGGTACCCGCTCCAGTTGACCGTAGGTTGTTGATGGAATATGAAGTTGATATTTTGAAGTAATCACTACCTGAGAGGTAAAGTCTTCAAACAAAGGTTTTGGAGGGATATTGAACAATACCTTCAAGTTTCCTTCTTCAGCAACTGTCTTGCCTTTCGACTTGGGGTCCTGGTTCCCTGATGGAGTCGATTCACCTTGCCTTTGCTCCCCCTGGGATGCAGAATCCCTGAGAACAACTCCCTTGGTGATGGTTGATGGCTTCTGGTACTTGATGGTAAAGTCATCTTTATCATCATCGTCGTCGTCACCATCTAGATCACTTTTGGGGTCTGGAATGGTAGGTTCATCATCATCTTCATCATCATCATCATCATCATCATCATCATCTTCATCTTCATCTTCATCATTATCATCATCACCAGTAGCAGTGATGGTATGGGCATCATCCCTAGGGATGGCATCGACATCCTCAGCTGGAGCAACTTTGGTGGTCGTGATTACAGGAGCAGCAATTGCTTCAGCTCTGAGAGCCTCAGCTTCAACTACAACTGAAGCTGATACTGGACCAACGGCTTGAGAAGGGGTAAGCACAACATCGAATGATTCACCAGCGTTGGACCTCATCTCCCCCTCTCTGGCTAAGACTTGAGAGAATTGGCCAGAGAGTTCGTCCAAGCACTGACGCTGGAGAACCATTGTTTCCTCTAGCCTTTGCAAAGCAATGGCTAGAGTTGTCATTGCCTCACGCGTCTCATGGAGCTGGGCGCAATCACTGGCAGAGAAAGAAAGTGGGTTCACTGGAGCTGGTTGACGGACAACATCCAGGATCTGTTGAAGAAGGCCAGTCTGCTGATCAACGATAGCCTGAGCATCGTCAGCCCTGCTGTGAAGAACAACAATGGCATCGGTGTTGGCTTGAACAGCTTCTTGAAGAGTCTGGAGATGACTATGAACTTCTTGAACGTCCGCCTGGATGACAAGGAAGTTCGCATCAAGATCACCCTGGTGGGGCATCTCTTGGTGTACTTCGTTGATCCTGCAGAGGACGGTATCAACGGCTAGAAGGAGAAGTTTGATGTCTGATGCCATATCATAGGCATCATCAATCTCTTCATCTCCTCCATCATCTTTCTCTCTTTCTTCCTCTTCCATTTTCTGAGCATCAGACTGATGCATCGAAGAAGGACCTGCAAAAGAAGAAGTGTGAGCTGAAGGCTCAAGGTTAGAAGAAAAGAAAGGGTAGGAAGATGGAATACCTGAGGGCCATCAGTGACATCTAAAGGATTGTCACTAGCATGAGCAAAGATGTCCTCGAGAGGATGGATATTTGTGTGCAGAGGAGCATCGAGATGAGCAACCTCAGGTCCAGTGGTGCGCGTCTCAGTATCAGGAAGGACAGTTGTTGATACATCATCGACATGTGTAAAGACCAAGGAAGGAGGAGAAGAGACGTGGGTGTTCAGCGGTGACGGCGCTGATATTCACACCTTCAGTGATTTGGGTCACTAAGGCGGTGAGGGTAGGTGCCACTGATACGACAGTGATGGGAGAAATCACTGAAGAGCTGGGAGGGAGAGTATAAGACACCTCGGGGTTAAGACTAGTTTCAATAACTGAAGCCATTTGAGAGGCTCCAGCTAGAGACGTGGCTGT
The DNA here is from genome assembly GCF_001531365.2 of Cynara cardunculus var. scolymus. Taxonomy (NCBI): domain Eukaryota; kingdom Viridiplantae; phylum Streptophyta; class Magnoliopsida; order Asterales; family Asteraceae; genus Cynara; species Cynara cardunculus. Next base: position 14,699,190 of record NC_037532.1, read on the forward strand.
CCCCTTTTTGGACTTCTTGGCTCTCTGAGGAGAACCAAGAGTTTGTTGAGAGGGTCGTTTTGAAGGGGTTTTGGTGGCTTGGCT
>NC_037532.1:14701255-14708829 GCF_001531365.2 Cynara cardunculus var. scolymus
CATTAAGGAAAGCGCTCTTTACATCCATCTGAAAGACCTTGAAGTCTCTATGGGCAGCAAAGGCTAGAAAGAGTCGAATTGCTTCGAGTCTAGCCACTGGTGCGAAGGTCTTATCATAGTCGATTCCTTCTTCTTGTCTATAACCCTGAGCAACAAGCAGAGCCTTGTTGCGGGTTACCATACCATCTTCATCCAGCTTGTTACAATAGACCCATTTGGTGCCTATCATTGATTTGTCAGATGGACGTGGGACAAGGTACCAGACTTTGTTCCTATCAAACTCAATGAGCTCTTCTTGCATAGCAAGAACCCAACTAGGGTCAGAGAAAGCATCATTGATTTTCTTGGGTTTAACTAAAGAAAGAAAGTTTATGAAGAGACAAATATTACCTAGACCATGACGTGTCTTGATACTTGCATCTGGATCACCAAGAATTTGATGAATTGGATGGCTTTTAGTCCATCGCTGAGCCGGTAGAGGAGCTTCATCTGAATAGGCAAGTTCAGGTATGGAAGATGAGGCTTCAACAGCAGTTTCTTCAGCAATAGGGACTATTGCTAAAGGAGCCTCAGATTCAGCAGCTGAAACAGGTTCAGAATCTGAAGGCATTTCATTCACTGATGGATCAGTGTTTGAAGTAGAAGGAGGAACACAACTAATGGGCACTGCAACGATCTCTGAAGAAGATGCGGTGGAGTGACTAGCTGTAACTGGAATGATGAGTGGATCATCTTTAGCTTCGAGAGATTAAGTGTTAAGAGGAGCACTGTAAGAAGCTTCAGGTTGTCCATAATGAGAGAACATCCAATTTTCTAATTCATTCTCATCATTTGAGATGGGTTTTGAATTAGCTGACTGAGATTCATCAAAGGTGACATGAATAGATTCCTCTATTGTTTGTCTTCGTTTGTTGAAAACTCTGAAGGCTTTGGATACAGAAGAATATCCAAGAAAGATTCCTTCATCAACTTTGGGATCAAACTTTCCAAGTTGGTCGCGGTTGTTGAGAATGAAACAAGTACAACCAAATATATGAAGAAAGCTTATGGAAGGCTTCCGTCCATGGAAGAGTTCATAGGATGTCTTCTTGAATCTTTTCACGATCAGCGATCAGTTTTGAGTGAAACAGGCGGTGTTGACAGCTTCAGCCCATAATTGTGTCAGGAAATGGGATTCGCTAAGCATTGATCGAGCAGCCTCAATGATTATTCGATTTCGTCTTTCAGCGACCCCATTCTGTTGAGGAGTTCTCACAGAAGAAAAGTTGTGAGAGATTCCCTWGTCATCAAAGAAGTTATCCATAGTACTGTTTTTGAATTCAGTACCATGGTCACTTCTGATAGATCGTACTTTAACATCGTTTAATACTTCTATCTTTTTGATGAACGAAATGATTTCTTCAGGTGCTTCATCCTTGGATMTGAGAAAGAATACCCAAGTGTACCTGGCATACTCATCAACAATGACAAGTGTGAACTTCTTTTCAGCTAGGGATTGGACATTGACTGGACCAAAGATATCCATGTGCAATAGCTGAAGAGGCACAGTCACTGAAGAGATTTGCTTTGACTTAAAGCTAGCTCTTGTGTGTTTTCCTTTTTCACAAGCTGAGCAAAGAGATTCCTTTGCAAATGAGTGTTGAGGAAGACCAGTGACAAGATCATTTCTTGACAACTCACTGAGTGTCTTGAAGTTGAGATGAGATAACCGTTTGTGCCATAACCAGTTAATATCTGATGAGGCTTTGGAGAAGAAGCAGCTATTCTCGGTGAGGAAAGAATTTAACTGTATAATATTTATCACACAGTTGGCTGATGCTAAGAAGATTGTGCTTTAGTCCTTCAACATATGCAACACGTTTAAGAGTTGTTGCACCATTGGTTAATATACCAAAACCTTTGGTATATCCTTTTCCGTTTCCACCGAAGGTTACGGAAGGTCCTCTTTCTTCCTTGAAGTGAGTTAGAAGAGATTTATCTCCAGTCATATGTCTTGAACAATCGCTGTCCAGATACCATATGCCTTTGACATCCTGAGTAGAAGAAGAAGCTGGCTCAGAGGAAGTAGATGCTTCTGAAGATCCTTCATCTGTATCTATGGCCATCAAGCAGACATAGGCTTTATCCTCCTCATCCGAAGATGATTCATCAGATGACTCAGCCCAGTCATGCTCTTCAGCTATAAGACCTTTAGCCTTTCCCTAGTTGTTCTTCATCTTCATGTACTTCTCATCTTTTGTCCTGAAGAAGGAAGAAGCTTTAGAAGATGGCGTCACAGTCTTCTTTGATCAGTATTCACCTGCAAAGTGTCTGGGCCGGTGACAGTTGTAGCAGACAGCTGAAGCCTTGTCTATTCTTTCAGAATTTGGCTTTTCCCTGAGGGACAGTTGAGGAGATCTGCGAAAGTTGCTCTTACTGGTGAACCTCCTAAAAGACTTAGTCAGGAGTGCCAGGGACTCATAAAAATATGTTAAATCAGATTCTGGGATGTCCTCAGAGATAGAAGAATCTATCTCTGTGATCACAACGGGAGGAAGAGAAGAAACAAACGGGGTAGAAGAAGTTTCAACTGAAGAAGCTTCAAAGATCGAAGCTAGATGAGAGCTTTTCATTTCCTTGGATTCTTTTACAAGATTCCTTTTCAGTTGATGAGATTGCTCATGGTTAASCAGAATCCCGTATAAAGTAGAAAGAAAAAGAATGGACATGTCATTTGACATCTTGAGACACATGGAAAAAGTGTCCCAAGACTCAGGAAAGCATTCTAGAAACCTGGTTAAAGTTTCAGATTTAGAATATTCCCTGCCGACATCCCTAAGATCAATAAGAAAGCAGTTAAATCTCTGATGTACTTTAGACAGCGTCTCAGACTTTCCACAGAGAAAGCTTTCATATTGTCTTACTAGATTGATCTTTCTGGTCTCTTCAACCTGAGTGGTTCCTTCATATTGGACACAAAGTGTGTCCCACATGGATTTAGAAGTTTTGAGTTTCATCACTGAGTGATAAATCGCATCAGGAAGAGACATAGCTATTATAGACCGAGCACGCGTATCTATAGCTATTTTCTTCTTGTCCTCATCTCTCCATTGATGGGGAAGCTTTGGAATTTTCCGTTCAAGAATCACGGCAGTCGTAGCTGTTGCTGGAACAGCCGGAGCAATAGCAAATGGAATATATGGTCCATTTTCTATATAATGTGGAATTTCAGGATCCACACCTTCCAGAAAGAGGGACATCCGGTTCTTCCAGAGACTAAAGTTGTCACGAACAAACCGGGGAGGTTTGGCAAGAGAGCCATTATCTTGTGTGTATGTGTTTGTAATTTGTAAATCCATTTGCAAGCGGTTAAAGCTATCTAAGAAAGGAGATAAACTAATACTGAAAACAGCTAAACACAAAAAGAAAGAAAACACTGCTCTGATACCACTTGTTGGTCCCTTGAGGGTCTACAAGAATAGTAAAACAGTTTGTAGAAGGGGGGGATGAATACAAACACAATATTTTCAAATTTAAAATATATATTGATAAAGAAGATCAATACAGATTTTACAAGATTGTTTGCGGAAAGATAAGGTGATAAAAACCTATCTAAACAATCTTTTGTTACACACAAAGTCTTAGCAAATACAAAGAAATAACTGCTGAAGAGAAGATCCTTTACTTAAGCTAGAAAATGCTTGAAGTAGGAATTAGGGTTAGAGAGTGAGTTGCACACACTCTGCATGGAGAAGAAACACTTCTATTTATACCCAGTGCATTAAATGAACATTTAATGCAATATGGTAGGGTTAGAGCGCGTGTCAAGTCTTAAGAGGAAGGCTTGTCCTTTGCTACAGTGAATAGTACAAAAGTACTATTCATGAGCAGACATCCTTACCTAAAGTTGGTGGACAATAGAGTCGACTAGTCGGCTCCGTACCGTACCAACTTTCATAAGGGTATGGGTTTTGTCCTTTGTGTGCATAAGGACAAGACAACAACAATTGTGCTAAGCAAGCTTCCTTTGATCGCTGAATGCTGGAATGACCTGAAGGTCTCTTCTTCATTCGCTGAACCTTGAGCAGTCTTCACACATATGTAGACGGGCTTGTAATCACTGAGTACCGCTTCAGATCACGTACTCGCCAGTCTCTAATCTTCAGTTTCAGTCTTCGACTTTTGCTGAAGGTTCTTTGGTGTGAGTGTTGTCTTCTTGAAGTATTGTTGTCTCTGATAGATTTTCAGTGCAAGTTCTTCAGCGATCACTGAACATATTCAGTGAAGGTCGCTGAAACTGAAAAGACAAAAACATAAATACAACGTACAAGTGAAAATGGATTATCATCAAATCACTGAGAGAGAGGATCAACACAAACAATTTCCCCAAATTCTTGCCGAACACGAATGAAAGTCCGAGATTTGGAATTCATACAACTTGGTGGTCCTCACGAATGAGAAAAGAAAGACACAACGTAAAATGTGCCAAGCTCTTCTTACGGCGGAATGAAATTCTACTTTAAGGCGGCACACCGAAAAACCGTGCCCGGGGTTGAAGTCGGGGGGCGATTCAAGCCAACTTATACTTGACATTCAAGGTCAAATATGGTCATATGATGTCGAGTTGAACCGATAAATGACAACACAATGTGTCATTCAAGTCGGGTTGCCTTTCAGACATTTCGACAACCCACAAGTTACGAAGTTGATCCAAAAAACACTACAGCCGCAATACAAGCCGGTAAGTCATCAAACCCTTAGACGTGATGCAATTAAAATATGAAAAACGTGTTGAGCTGAAATGCAACAAATGTCTTCTCTTTTACCTAACAATATTTCTTTAACATGTGATGTATGGAGCGCACTATACATATTGCCGGTTTCTTATATATGCATAATGACACATTGGATTGAGCTTTCATCGTGGCATTTATTCAAACGTGTAATCGCGTTTGAACCGTTTGGTGCACCACATTCGGGTGCACATCAGTTTTCAATTATTAAAAAATGTCTTGCATTTTATAATTTAACTACTAAAATATTTAGCATTTCATTTGATAACGCTAGTAACAACAATCAGTGTGTGAAAAAATTAAAGTGTTATCTGACACCTATTTTAAACGGTCAATTATTTCATACACGTTGTTGTGCACACACAATATGTTTAGCCATTCAAGACGGTTTAAATACTTGTAAACCCGTAATAGATAAGTTTAGACTTATGTTGTGGCAAATTTTACAAAGAGTAAGAAAATGAATGTGGAATATAGAGAGTATTGCGATGACACTGGTTTCAAAGCTTTGGGACCGAGGTTCGATATGCCCGTTCGTTGGAATTCAACTTATTTTATGATTGAAAATTTGATAAAACAAAAAATTATATTTATTCATTTTATAGACACCATTACTCGCAAAATTCTATTGACTGGGCTGTGGTTGAAAGATTTTACGATATTTTAGACGATTTTAAAAATACGACAACACTTTTATCTGGTATTTATTATCCAATAAGTCCTTTAGTTTCAAGCCAATTATATATTTTGGCAAGATTGCCCAATACAAAGACCATCACGATTAGGGAAGGTTGATGAGTTCAATGAAAAAGAAAATTTTAAAATATTTTATGAGCATCCCATTTGCTTTTCTTTGTGTTGTGGCGTTAAACCCATATTTAAATGTTATCGGTGTTGAAGTTTTAATTACACAAATATGTTTGACCTTTGCTTTATATACGACTATGAATAATTCTTTTTTCAATGGAATAAAAATGTTTGTTTAATCGTAATTTTCAAGATTTATTTTATCATTACAAACATTTTTATGGAGGAGGAAACCAACAACAAAGCTCTTCAAGTCGTGGGTTTGCAGGTTCTAGTTCTTCTTCTAGTGATCATCGACAAAGTCGGAAGAGTTGGTGACTAATTTAATGAACGAAGTTTTAAATATGTATGTGCATACTAACTTTATGGTCGCATGCCTTACAAATGATGTCGAAACTTTTGAAAAAATTTGATCTATTACATTTTTGGAAACAAAAACAACCTCAATTCCCGGTTTTGGCATGCATCGCACGTGATATACTAACAATCCAAGCTAGTACCGTAGTTTCAGAGTCCGCTTTTTCTCTTAGTGGCATGATCATTTCCATACGTCAGACAAGACTAAGCCTGGAGTCCGTGGAGTGTTGCACATGTTTGAAGGATTACTTGGATAGCACTGATAAAATTCAACACACCACATTGTTAGAGATGAAGATTTGAAGCGGTGGAAGAAAAATTTGGAAGAAAATGAAATCGCCATGTGACTAAGTATGCCGCCAACTACCGATACCGGCGACACTTACTCACAATATGACGATGATGAGGAACTCAATATTGATGACCTTGATGACCAAGAAGCTATTAGAAGAATTCAAGACACTAGAACTCTTCAAATCAATCCGATATGGAATGCCGACGATGATTGATGAATAAGTGTATTTTCAAATAATTTTATAATGTACTTTTGTAAGACAATGTAATTCTAATTATAATAAAACATATTTTTAAAGTGTATTTGAGTGACTTAATAATTACAAATTTTATAATGTATTAAAAATATTTATCATTAAAAAATGAAAATTATTTTTTAATGCTCGGGACTGGTTGGGACAGGACCGGCGGCCCATAACCAGTTATACATAAGCTTAACCAGGCTCCCTTTTTTCGTCCGGGACCAGTTATGGAAGGATCTGTTGAGGCCCGGGACCGGTTTTTGGCCATCACTAGATTTAGGGGTCGCCTATGACTTGGGTCGTGACAATACCCGCCAGGAAAGTCGTTTCGTTTTGCTTAGATCTCCAGTAATTGATGCGAGTTGTGAGATGGCTAAACTCGCCCCCTCTATCATGGTCCTGAACATGGTGTCTAAGGCGAGGTAGGACGTGGATAAGGGTAAATTGTACCCGCATGCGTTGATTTTGGACCTCGACAGTGTGCTATGCAGGTTGATAAAATTTAAAATATCTGATTCGGTTATTTGCAACAAAGGAATTTGTTTTCAAATGCCTTTATATTTTTGCTTAGTAACAAAAAGAAATCATAAACAGGGTTAAAAATCCTATAACTCAAGAAGTCACTATTTCAGATTTAAAATCTGAGATAAATCTGTTAAAAACAGAAATTTCAGATCTAAAATTTAGGATGTTAATTATGGAACAAAATAATGTTCTACCCAACATTGTTACTCCTAATAGAAAAACAGAAGAAGGAGAACCCTCTTTTAAAAAAAAAGAGGATTTCCCCCCTCTATCTGCAAGTGTTAATATTAACCTTCTTGACAGGGTTATTACCCACAAATGGTATATCAAGATTACTTTAATTGTTAATAAAGAATTTATTCTTGATACTACTGCTATGGTAGATTCTGGTTCAGATTTAAACTGCATCAATGAAGGACTTGTACCTTCAAAATATTTTTCAAAAACTAAAGAAGCTTTGAATACTGCAGATAATACCAATTTAAAAATAAAATTTAAATTATCTGATTCGGTTATTTGCAACAAAGGAATTTGTTTTCAAATGCCTTTTATCATGGTTAAAAATCTTTCTCACAAA
>NC_037532.1:14709609-14712497 GCF_001531365.2 Cynara cardunculus var. scolymus
AAAGGTTAAACTTTTTCAAACAGGAATTCGTTTTCTTGGTCATAATATTAAAAATGGATCTATTATTCCAATTGATAGAGCCATTATTTTTGGAGAAAAATTTCCTGATGAGATTAAAGACAAAAATCAATTACAACGATTTCTCGGATGTCTGAATTATATTTCAGAATTCTGTGAAAAATTAGCKTATATAGCTAAGCCTTTATATGATCGATTAAGGAAAAATCCGCCTGCTTGGACTAAAGAGCATACTCTTGCAGTTCAGCAGATTAAGCACTTAATCAAGGAAATTCCTTGCTTAGCCTTATCTAATCCAAACGCATTCAAAATCATTGAAACGGATGCATCTGATATTGGATATGGTGGAATACTTAAACAACGCCTAAAAGGCAAAGAACAATTAGTTCGATACACCTCTGGCTTATGGCGAGGTCCTCGAGTAWATTACTCAACTGTGAAAAAAGAAATTCTTAGTATTGTTTTAACAGTACAAAAATTTGAATCTGATTTAATTAATCAGAAATTCCTAATTAGAGTAGATTGTAAATCTGCTAAGGAAATATTATTCAAAGATGTTAAAAACATTGCCTCTAAGCAAATTTTTGCTCGTTGGCAAGCTCTTATGTCTATATTTGACTTCGATATTGAGTATATTAAAGGGGAATCTAATCATCTTCCTRATTTCCTTACTCRTGAATTCTTACAGGRAAAMMATGTCTAAAAGGACAGATAAAGGAAAAGAAGTCTTAAAGACGACGCCTAAAACCGTCAAAAAAGATGTCAAGAAAGACGTCACTACATCGTTTAAAACGATAACTATGACTKATGCTAATCAAGCCAAGCGACAGAAGATCAAAGATAYTCYKAAAGAGGAAAAGCTTAGAGATGATGCTTACAAGCTAGCCTTGGCAGCAAGTCATCCWGGAGAGTATATTTTCCCTTATATTCCAATCTCAACAAAATGGGTAATACCCATTGAGAACAAATACACTCATCTTCAACCTAATGAGGTTGTATCATTTTATTTTAAAAATAATGCTGACTCTTTTGTTTACCCAAAAGATTATCAGTATTTTCAAGATATTATTGTAGCTACCAGTTCTGTGGAATTTGACTCTACTGAACGATCTGGCGGTGAAGTTGCTTATAGCAAAGCTGTTATTCATAGGGTAATTAGACCCGATCAGTGGACTGGTGATTTGTTCAAACCTTATGAAATCACTAGGCAACTGAGGCATAAAAATGTCACTTTGAAATTCAATTATTTTGATTATATTAATGCCTGGGAGCATGCTTTCTACTATGAGAACARGCAAAGAAAATTTTCTTGGTGGATTCAGTTTTCTGCTTCTTTTAGCAAACCTGAATTACCAAACTGGTTTATAACTTGGTATACACAATGGGGATTATATCCTATTTGTCTTCCAGACAAAATGCGAAATTTTTTCGAAGATTTTGCAAAGATTAATACATCTTTATCCAACCCATCTATGTGGTTTACAATACTTTATCAAGTACATTGGATTATTCGTTGGGAACCTATTATTTCCTTATGAAATTTATCTAAATTTGGTGAAGAATTTAAGCCAATCCCTTATTTGGGATGATCGATTATGATTAAATGGTGGATAAAATTCAATTTCTTTGACAACTCGGTCTTTTCAATCAGAGGGTTAATTTATCTCGAACCCCCAAAACCACCTAAGCCAGATGTTAAAGACATCTTCAAAGAGATTACTTCAAAGATCTCTAAAGAAGATTTGGCACAAATTATGGCCTTATTAAAGCAAGACGAAGCAGGCCCTGCCCATGCGGATTCAGCCTCTTCACATATGTCTGAAGACGGAGATGAAGCGGCCACAATTGATCTAATGCAAGACTCACAAGATCCTTTTGATCTATAAGATGGATCCTTATGCAGCTAGAATCCGTCGAGAGCTAAAAGCCGTCAACGAATCAATAGCACAAGTTGATTCATCCATTGATCAGTACAATCAAATTGTGGAACTCCAAATTCCAGCAGACAATTACAATTGGTGAGATGACATCCAATTTTTACGCTGGCTAATGTTCTATAGAGTTCAGTTGAAATTCCAACAAAGGAAACTTTTCTCTCGTGCCTTCTAGATAGCAGGACGTCATGGCTGACGTTTTTGATCTCGATTATTATCGATAGTGGAGGGTCCCAGGTCCATAATTCAGTTCGATTATTGAAGATAGTGGAGGGTCCCATTACTTTTTGCTGGCTTATTTGAAGCCATTCTTTTATTTAGTGGTAGACAGTGGTAGGCTCCACTTCTACTTTTCTCTTGTATTTATAGTAGCTTAATTTCCATTTCTCAGGAGGCGAAGTCTTAAGTCTGTAATCTATCTCTTACTTCTCTCTTGTAATYTATTTTCATTAGAAATAAAAGATTTAGTTTGTAAATTCTCAACCGATCGATCCTGTGTTAATTAATTTTGGTATCAGAGCCATTTGAAGCTCTAAATTGGTGATCTTGAAGAACCCTTTATCAAGGTAATAATTTATTTCGTTTATTTATTTACTCTTTAAAACGTTAAGTCGCGTTTAGACCTGACGGTAAGTCCCGGTGAGAGGCTCGAATAGGTGTCTTGTAAAAGTCGTTGACTGTTGATGAGAGTTTAATCAATGAGTGAGATAATTAGATCCTTGAGAAGAAATTATTCTCTATCATCTTCTTCCTCTTTTGTTTCTAATAGAAACAAAGAAGTTATTATACATGAAGACTTAGATTATCATCTAAGTAATTGGAAATTACCAAAATCCAAATCTAATGAGATTTATAAATCAAATTTCTCTTTTAAATCTGATTATATCATAAAAACAGTTGAAGATTCCTTACCAATTCTTCAAGGAAATAATTCTT
>NC_037532.1:14712597-14749926 GCF_001531365.2 Cynara cardunculus var. scolymus
GGTTCCATTTAATCTTAATGCTAGTATCAATTAAGTCTTCAAGAGCTTGTTTGAGACTAATTGCATATTAAGGTTTGATAGGAGATCTTGTTCCTCTCAAACGCCATGTATGTTGGAATTGTTTGTTAGAGCTTTTTAACAAATAGAACCGGGTTAATCGAAGTAGAGGCGATATTTATTTACATTATCAATGATAACGACCTATGAAAAAAAAAATTGCATTTGTAACCCGAAGTTGAGTTTCTTTTCATCTTGATTGTTTAAGCTTATTCTACGTTTCTTATGTTCATATCCTTTTTGCACAAACCAACCCCCCCCCCTTCGTATTTAATTTTAAGTTTCCTTTTTGTACTTGATTATCTAGTCCTAAAGAGTTAAAGCCGAGTCCCTGTGGATTCGACCCGACTTACCACTTTTACAATTTTGGTTGTAAAATTGTGCGTTAGTTTGGACTTATTTATTATTTGCCGGTCTCGACACCCGTCAGACTTTAATGTAAATCTTTTATATGTCCACAAATTGGCTAGGGACAATAAAGTGTTTATAGGGTTTGATGAATCTAAGTGTTATGTTCAGGACTATCATCAAAAGAGTATAGTGGGGACTGGCAGTCAGGAAGGTGGCCTATATTTCTTTGATCAGAATATTGATAGTAAGGCTCCCTCCTCTTCTAGTAATAGTGGCATGGTTTGTTTCGTTTCCAGTCAGTTATGGCACAGTCACCTTGGTCACCCTGTTGACCAAGTGCTTTAGGTTCTAAAAGATAGGCTTAATCTTCGTAGTGAAGGTTGTGGCCCATGTGAAGCTTGCCATAAGGCAAACAGACACGTGAAAAATTTGATGCTAGCACACACAAGTCCAGAAGTCTTGGTGAACTTGTTCACTTAGATGTATGGGTCCATATCATGTGCAAAGTAGGGAAGGTTACAATTTTTTTTAACTATTGTTGATGATTTTACACGCGTTGTTTGGGTTTATCTTTCAAAAGGAAAATATGAGGTCTATGAATACATTGAAAACTTCTGTAATCTCATTTACACTCAATTTGGGAAGTATGTCAAAGTTTTTAGAAGTGATAATGGGACAAAATTTACAAACCACAAATTAAGTGAATTTTTTGAGTCAAAAGACATTGTTCATCAAACTTCTTATAACTATACACCCCAACAAAATGGGGTTGTGGAACGTAAACACCAACATTTACTTAACGTTGTAAGGGCTCTTATGTTTCAGGGTGGAGTTCCGCTCAATATGTGGAGTAAGTGTAATATAACTTCCACTTACCTAATAAATCAAACTCTTACTTCTGTTTTAAATGGTAAGAGTCCTTATATTCTTGTGTATGGCTTTCAGCCGATCCTTTTTCATCTTAGAATCTTTGGGTGTCTCTGCTTTGCTCACACACCAAATGTCATAGATAAATTTCCACCTAAATCTGAAAAATGTGTTATGTTGAACTATGCCAACTCAAAAAAGGGTTACAAGCTTTATAGCTTGGATTCTAAAAGAGTTATTTTTTTCACGGGATGTAAAATTTTATGAAAATGTTTTTACGTTTAAGATGAGTATGGACAAGACTGATGAAGTTGATACTGGTGGTATAACAAACTGTTAGGAATGAAATTCTGTGTAAAATTGTATTCGTCTTGAAAGATAAAATTGTCTATAATTGTGTAAAAGTCATCGTGTTTGACTTTTATTAGCGATGTTTGACTTTGACTTTGTCTTGTAGTTTGACCCTATATAAAGGGTGTTCTCTTGTATTTTCAGAGTAAGAGCTTCATTTGTAAAATCAGATTTACATGTATAGAGTTTGACCAATATATAAGCATTGACTTTCTCTCTCTCTCTCTCTCTCTCTCTCTCTTTCTCTCTTCTCTAATAGTTCTTACATGAATATCATAATCTGCCATTGTTCTTGAAGGATTTGCATGAAAGATTGATTATATTGGGACAACACAAACCTTAATTTCTTTAATATTATGACTCCTGGTTCTTGTAATGATCTTGATGTTTTGGCTCCCAATGATGAGAATGGTAGTGAGCCTTGTTCTGGACACAGTAACCTTAGTATACTAGGTAGCCCTTCCAGAGCTGACAATAGACAGTCGCTAGGCAGCTCAGGGGTTCATAATAACCAAGGTAATTCTCAAGTAGATGTCCTTGGTGGAGTTACCAGTTGGCAACCTTTGGGTAGCTTAGAAGTGGCTACCAGTATACCTCGTGATACTATGTCTCATACTGAAAATAGTAATGGTGATAATGACATTTCTCTAGGCCATATCTCTGAGGGAATTCAATCCCAAACTCATTCAATTAGAAAGTCAGGTAGACCTACTAGGTTTCCTCTGAAATATAATGATTCTATTGTAGAAGGGAAAGTCAAATATGGTATAGAAAGAGTTGTTAATTACTCTTATCTTTCGACTGAAAATTTCTGTTTTGTGTCTAATTTGAATAAATCTATTGAACCAAAATCTTTTAAAGAAGCTAGTAGTGATGAAAATTGGATAAAGGCCATGAATGATGAAATGGAAGCTCTTCACATAAATGGAACTTGGTACATCACTGAATTGCCTAAGAATAGAAAAGCTATAGGTTGTAAATGGATTTATAAGATTAAATATAAGTCCACTGATGAGATAGAAAGATATAAGGCTAGACTTGTTGCTAAGAGTTATAGTCAGAGAGAAGGTCTCGATTATGAAGAGACTTTCTCTCATGTTGTAAAGATGGTCATTGTAAGGTGTATTATTGCTCTAGTTGTTCAGTTTCAATGACATTTATATCATTTAGATGTAAACAATGCTTTTCTATATTTGTGACTTGATAGAAGATGTATATATGACTTTGCCTAAAGGATATTATAATTCCAATGATAATCGTGTATGTAAACTTGTCAAATCTTTATATGGTCTAAAGCAAGCTCCTCGTCAATGGTATGCCAAACTTTTTCATGCTTAGTTGATAATGGTTTTGTTCAAAGCATTAGTGATTACTCTTTATTTACAAAAAGAGTTGATTCTATATTTTTTTGTTCTTCTTGTATATGTTGATGATATAGTAATTACTGGGAACAATATAGATGAAATAAATAACTTTAAGGAATACTCAAAGAGCAATTTTTTATTAAAGGACTTGGGAAAATTAAAATTCTTTTTAGGAATTGAAATTTTGGAATGCAATAATGGTGTTTGTATGTCACAAAGAAAATATTGTTTAGGGTTATTAAATGATTTTAGGTAATTAGGGTGTAAACCTTCTAGTACCCCTATGGATATGAATTTAACTGTTACTGATTCTAACAATTCCAAAGATACTCCTTTATTGGACCATACTGGATATCAAAGACAAATTGAAAATCTGATCTATTTACTTGCAACTAAACCCGATATTGCCTTTGTCGTTCATTGTCTTAGCCAATTTATGCATGCTCCAAAGTAGTCGCATCTAAATCTAGCTCTTAGAGTTCTTAGGTACCTCAAGTTTTCTCCAGGTAAAGGACTGAACTTTACAAGGTTAGAAACCTTTAGTTTAAATGCTTTTGTTGATGCCGATTGGGGTAAATGTCTTTCTACTAGACGCTCAGTTACTGGTTTCTGTCTCTTCCTTGGAAATTCAATGATCTAATGGAAGAGCAACAAACAAAATATTGTTTCTCGCTCATCTGTTGAATCTGAGTATAGAGCTATGGCTTCTGTTACATGTGAAATTGTGTGGGTTCTTAAAATTCTAGCTGATCTTAAAATAACCAATCTTCTTCCTGTTAGTTTGTTTTGTGATAATAAATCCGCTATCCAAATTGCTAATAATCTTGTTTTCCACGAACATACCAAACATATTGAAATTGATATTCATTACGTTCGAGAAAAAAATATTAATAAAGGTGTTTTAAAAGTTGTGAAAATTCATTCCTCTAAACAACCGGCTGACATTTTTACAAAAGCCCTTGGTGTTAATCATCACAATCATTTTTGTTAAAAAAAATTTGATTGACTTATTTAGTAGTCAAGATTAAGGGTTGGTGTTAAAATATGTATCTTTTTAATCTTGACTAACTTAATCTCTTTGTACTTATTTTAACAGAGGATTAAAGTGTTGGGGTAGAAAGTGTCAAGATTGGAAAAGTCTAGCTGGTTAAATACAACAAGAATCACGCCTCACATCTTGGAGAAGTACAAGGGTAGTGAAGTCCTTTCCATTATTCTTTAAGGACCAAAATTGCAATATCCTGAAAAATATATAAAAGCTGTTTTGAAGTCTACAAGCTCAGAATCTTCATTTCATTTTTTTTTCTAAAGATCTCTATTAGCTTTCTCTCTCTCTCTCTAACTACTCATTCTCCTTTTTCTAAACTTTCTTTTGTATATCAAGATTTCGTTATTCTTATAAGTTTAGATCTAACTGAAATACCTAGATTTGTAATCTGTGTTCTTTATACGGTCGAAATAATATGTTTAAAAACTTTTTTTTAGTTTTAACAGTTCTAAACTAATTAATAAGATAAATAAGCTTGTTGAACTAATTAATAAGGTAATATGCCTTCTAAACTAATTAAGAAGGGGATTTGCCTTCTGAAGAATTTAGAAGGCGATATGCCTTTTGAACTAACTAAGAAATAGGGATAAGCTTTCCATACCGTTTTCTCGAACCGAGCTGGTCCCATATCAATCCCATACTGAACCGATACCGAATTCTCATTTCGGCTCGGTATTCGGTCCCAAAAATCCGTGAATTTCGGTAGTCGGTCGTATTCGGTATCAGGATTATACAAAAAAAAAACCAGTACCTAACCAGGTAACTCAAGAGGCATTTTGGCTATTCCAATTCTATCTCTATCTTCAAACTAATCATCTCTTTTTCCTAAAACTAAACCATATCTATTCCTAAATAAATCCATACTTTCTTCATTTGAATTCAAAAAATCGCATATAACAATCCCCCATACTTTTGTCAATCAAGAAAACGGTATCATCAAGAAATCGATATGACCATCAAGAAATTGGTACCACCATCAAGAAATCGGTATCACCATCATATCAAAAAATCCGGCTCCTCCATAAATGAAAGTCAAGTAAGTTTTTACATACCACAAGTTTTAGATTATGTTTGGAAATCATAAACTAATCTTTGTGTTAATTATTGGTTAATATTATAATAATTTTAATATTAATTACAAGTTTGCGATTTGGTTTTGCTTGTTTTATTTATTAACTTTAAGTTTTTGGTCCTAAGTAGTATTGACACCGAATTTCTCGTGCTGATACCGAAACCAAAATGGTATCGAACCGGTACATTCAGTCCTCATTTTTGTCCAAAAAAATTTCGGTACCGGCCCATTAACAATTTCATCCCTACTAAGAAGGTGATTTTCTTCTAAACCATCTAGACTTAGAAATGTTAGAAAACATATAGCTTTCTGAAACAAACTCACACTCAACAATTTCATTAAGCACGTAGTTTTATAAATATGTATTTTGAATAACAAATAGCACTAAGGGGGATGCCCCTTGAACCATGCAAGGGGAAGAGGCCCCCTTGACCTCCGCAATATAGCGACACCTAGCTATTCGAGGTATTATCTAGCTTATACAAGAATGTATTTTGCACATCTTCACTGGTTGAGTTTTAAAATCATTTGTAACTGCAAGCATACAGTGTTGTATCATATGGGTCAAACACAAGGAGATGGATGAGTACAAATTTACTCACACTATTAGCTAGTTGGGCGTAATCAATTTTCAAAAGGTTGGATTAACACTAGAAATCAAATAACTCAATTAATCACTTAAACATAACGAACGTAAGAATGAAACAAGGTTAAATAAACACACAGATTAACGAGCAAATAAAACTAGATTAACAACTAAAAGAATAATTGAATGACAATCTAATTAGCACTAGCAAAACCAATTAAAAAACATTATATTCTACACTAAACTATCTAAAATGGTAAATATCGGTTTGGACCTTTTGAAGTGTATTTGCCAAATTCAAGTCACTTTTGCCCCTCTTCCATGGCAACAAAAACCTTTCTTAACTGAAAATCAACCATATCCATTAATTCTAAAAAGAAGCATTAATGTAACACCCCTAAAATTTAGAAAATAGCAGAAAATTTAAAACTTTGAAAATCCTTCAATACAATGTAACTTTAATACAAAATCTACATAAACTTTATCCAAAAGGAGAAGAAGATACATATCAGAGTTCTAAATGGACTATCTAATTTCTAAACAAAATCAGAATGAGTCGGGTGTTACTAAGAACACCAAATCTACTATCTTTAAAACCGGATGACGCCTCTAAGCCATCCTACTGGAACCTCTACAATGCTTCATATGCAACTCAAATCCCTCTAAGACCTGATATATATATGTCAATAAGAAAAAGCGTTAGCCTTAATGCCTAGTGAGTTAAAATAGTTTTATCATATAACACATAAAATAGTTAAAATGAATGTTTTCCTTTAGCCCATGATCCATCCTTTAAAACTTATCTACAAAAAAGACATATTTACAAATCTCATTACTTCCAACTCGTATAACCATATTAAATGAAAATCAAATGCCCAACTCCCCGAAACATGTGTAAGACTTAACCTTCTAAACACCTATTGAGTAAAGAAAATCATCTTTATAAAACACCAAGTATCCAATAGTATTCAACATTGGCAAGCGGTTCAAAGAGTATACAATTGTCTTAAAGGAACCATAAATTATGGTTTGAGTTATATAGGATACCCTTCGGTTTTAGAAGGTTATTCAGATGCAAGTTGAATATCCAACATGGAGGATCATTCCTCAACTAGTGGTTTGGTATATTTGCTTGGAGAAGGTGCCATTTCTTGGGCATCCAAGAAACAAACCTGTATCACAAACTCTACAATGGAATTTGAGTTTGTTGCATTACTTGTTGTAGGTAAAAAGGCAGAGTGGTTAAATAATTTAATTTATGAGGTTCCATTGTGGCAAAATCTGGTTGCACCTATTTCTATCCATTGTGATAGTGCAGCCACGTTGGCTAAGGCTTATAGCCAAGTTTACAATGGGAAGTCTAGACACTTAGGTGTTAGGCATAGTATGATTAGAGAATTAATAATGAATGGTGTAATCTCTGTCGAGTTTGTTAGAACACAACAAAATTTGTCAAATCATTTAACTAAAGGTCTGATAAGAGACTTAGTACACAAGTCTGCAATTGGGATGGGATTAAAGTCCTTATAAATTTATAATGCTGAGACACCCAATTCCCTTTTAATATGACATTAGACGCTGAATTCAATGAGGAAAGCTCACACTTATAAATTGGAACACGGTTGAATCATCCCAGGTATGTGTTTGATACTGCAGCGGGTAGGTTGAAGATTATCTTTTCAATAATTCCTTTGATAAAGTGTATTTGCAGGTACACGAAGTAAAGGAATTGCCTATGTGATTGTGAAGTGCAACCGTATTTCAAAAGGTTGGGGACTTGGCCTTTATACAATCATGAGAGGATTAGGATACACGACTTATAATTGTGTCATGTTTATTTTACTAGAAGATTATAGTAAACTTGCATGTATTTTATCTTCAGGTATTCAAATGAGTTGATGGGTTCAATGCTTGGGACACCTTGATTATCGAATATTTGTAATGTGTAAAGTACTAATATAATTTTTCAACTGATTCAATATTTTCATTTATGTGCAAGTTTGGTTTGTTCAAATTTAATATGTTATTTCATGGGTTACACTAAAATAGGGGAGGATTGTTGGTGATTTTAGTGTCACCGACCATTTGAGTGTAATTGGAAGTAACACGAGTGCTATGGGGTTTCATACTGTGATCTAATACAAGTCAGGAGGTGGGAGTGCACACTTGTATATAAGGCGAGTTTGATCTGGGACACGATGAAATGGCGGGAGTCAAGGGGGTTGCGGCCCTTTGCAGGGTCCAAGGGGCAGAGCCCCTGGCGGTTTGGGGCAGCACCCCAAAAGCTCTTCAGAATTTTGGGCTTGAAATGTTATGGAGAAAAGTATCTGCACTTGGTGCACGTCCAGAAGCAGAAACGTATCCGAACTTGATGCATGTCTAGAAGCAGTTATTGTGCGGTTAATGCCAACCTATGATCTTAGCAAAACAGTTGTAAATGTCCATTAGGGAGTTGGTATAAATATGATTTTTCTTACGTTTTTAGACACGGTTTTTGAACAAATATTGATATACTTTCCAGTAAAATTGCTCTCCTTTTTGTGCCTAAAAACGATAGTGCTCTTGAGTCTTATCCCATATTGAATTTCGTGAAATCCAGGCATAGGTTCGAAATATCAATACGGAAAGTGATCTTACACGATTCTCAAGTAATCCGGTTACCCTATACTCTTTATCCTTGTTTTCTAACAATTGTATTGATATTTTCGTAATGTTGATCATGACCGATTCTATGTAAGAGATAATGTCAACGTTTGGAAAGTTGGAGAAGTTTGAAAGGACTGATTTTGGGCGTTGGCAGAAAAAGATGCATTTTCTGTTGACAACCTGGAAGGTGGTATATGTGCTAAGTACCCTCATGCCGGAAGTTGTGGAATATGAGATGTTGGAACAGACCAGGAGGAGGAGCAAGTGGGAGAATGATGACTATTTATGCAAATGACACATTTTGAACGGTATGTGTGATTCCTTATTTGATATCTACCAAAATGTTGAAAATGAGAAGGAATTATGGAATTCCCTCGAGTCAAAATACATCACTGAAAATGCTTCTAAGAAGTTCTTGGTTAGAGATTTTAATAATTATAAGACGGTCGACTCAAGGTCAGTAATGGAACAATATAATGAAATCCTTCGCATTTTGGGTCAATTTACACTATACAATATGTATATGGATGAATCCATTGTCGAGTCGAGTGTGATTGACAAACTTCCACCATCTTGGAAAGATTTCAAACATAACTTGAAACATCAAATGGAGGAGCTGTCATTGGTTCAACTTAGAATCCATTTACGCATCGAATAATCTCATAGGGTGCAAGAAAATTACAAAACCAAGGGGAAAGTTGAACATGGACAACCCTCTGTTAACACAGTTGAAGAGAAGAAAGCCAACTCCAATAACAAAGGAAAAGGCAAGAAACGTAAGTTCGATGGACTCAATAAATCCTATAAAAAACAGAAAGATTTGGTGTGTTGGAGATTCAACAAAGTGGGTTATTGCAAGCGTAGTTGTCAGGTTAAGTTAAATAACAATGGTGCTGGAACGAGTGGATGTGGAGCGGAGTCTAAAGACCAAGCTCAAGTGAAAGGAGGTCAGATTTTGACTAACTTTAATAGTGCGGTCCAGAATTATGTATCACTTATTCCTGAATCTTTTTGTGTATAGGATGATGACTGTGCATGGTCGATCGACTCGAGAGCGATGAGCCATATTTGCAAGGATCAACGTTGGTTCTAGAAATTGACACTGGTTGAAGATGGATCTGTGCTAAATATGGGTAACGAGTTACTGCACCTATTTGGGGGATTGGAGTTGTTAATCTACAATTTACTTCTAAGAAATCATGTTAGATTAAGTGATGTTTTATTTGTTCCTATAATTCATAAGTATTTGGCTAGTGGTGGTTGTTTGTGTTTTGGTTATAAACAAGTTTATAAAGCGGATAAGTATATCCTATCACGATATGGTAGTTTTGTTGGATTTGGTTGTTTTTATAATAAAAATGTTTCGTTTAAATGTGGTGAATCAAATTTCAAGTTCTAATAATTCTGCGTTTTTATCGTCATCGTCTTCTTCTAAAAATGATTCAACGATTTGGCATGCTAGATTAGGTCATATAAATTTTAGAAGAATGCATGAAATGTCAAAAGATGAATTTATTCCAGCCTTTGATATTAATGCAGAAAAATGCAAAACTTGTTTGCTTACAAAAGTTACAAAACAGCCTTTTTCGAATATTAAAAGAAATTCAACTGTTTTGGAACTTGTTCACAATGATCTATGTAATTTCCAATCCACTCCTTTGGGAAACAAGAAATATATTGTCACATTTATTGATGACAACACTCGGTTTTGCTATGTATATCTTTTGCATACCAAAGACGAAGCTTTGGAAAAGTTTAAAATTTACAAAACCGAGGTTGAATTACAATTGTATTGTTCAATTAAATATCTTAGAACTGATTGATGAGGAGAATATTTGAATCCCCAATACTTCCAATCAGTTGGTATAATCCATGAGACAACATCACCATACACACCTCAACAAAATGGAACTTCCGAACATAAAAATTTAGTTCTGAAGGAGATGGTAAACTCGATGCTCTCCTACTTGGATTGAGTGAGAGATTTTGGGGAGAGGCCATGTTAACAGCCTGTTACGTATTGAATAGATTTCCAAATAAACTGAACAAAACAACCCCATATGAACTTTGGTTCAAGAAAACTCCAAATTTGAGTTATTTTCGAATATGGGGTTGTTGGGTTGTTGTAAAACCATCTGAACCCAAAAAGAAATTTTTGGGTGAACGTGGAATCGATTGTATATTAATTGGATATGCAAAAAATTCCAAGGCTTATAGGTTATATGTAATAGAACCTAATGACTCGGTGTCGATAAATACCGTTATCGAATCGTGAGATGCGATTTTTTATGAAATGCGATTTTCATCAATACAAAGGCCTAATGAACTGATTCCTAGCACTACTAAAGTGCAAAATCCAGAAAAATTGGATGGTGTTTCCAGTCCGGAGACACAGCAGGCCCGGAGAAGCAAACGAGGCCGAATTGCCAAAAATTTCGGTCCAAATTTGCAATTGTATTTGGTGGAAGGTTAAAGGGATGCGCTTGGGCTTCAATATTCTTATTGTTAAAATATTGTGGATGAACCAAAAACTTTCCAAGAAGCCATGGAGTCTCGAGATGCCGTATTTTGGAAGGATGCAATTTATTATGAAATATCATCAATTCTTGAGAATAACACTTGGGTGTTATCAGATTTGTCTCTAGGTTCTAAACCATTGGGATGCAAATAGATCTTCAAAAAAGATGAATGTTGATTGGAAAATTGAAGAATTCAAGGACCGACTAGTCATTCAAGGGTTTAGACAAAAACCCGGTTTTGACTATTTTGATAATATGCTCCAATAGCACGAATTTCGACTATTAGATTGTTAATAGCCTTAGCGGCAATACAATTTGGTCATCCATCGAATGAATGTTAAATCAACCTTTTTAAATGGTGATCTTCATGAGGAAGTTTACATGAAACAACTAGAAGGTTACGTTATACCTGAAAACGAACATAAGGTATATAAATTGGTAAAATCCTTATACGGGCTGAAACAAGCACCTAAATGATGGCATCAAAAGTTTGATGAAGTTATTTTATCATTTGGTTTAACTTCAAATCAATATGACAAATGTGTATATATTAGATTTAATGCTACAGGTGCAGTTGTGATTGTTTGTATGTAGATGACATATTGATTTTTGGGACTGACCAAAATCGGGTAAATGAAAGTAAGAAATTGTTGTCATCTAAGTTTTCAATGAGACTTGTGAGAGGCTGATGTAGTCCTTGGAATAAGGATTAAACGGGTTAATAAAGGGATCGTTATGAAACAATCACATTATATTGAGAAAATTCTCAAGAAGTTCAATCATAGTGATTGTTCTCCCGTGACCACTCCTATGAACCCTAGTGTGAAATTAATGTCAAATACGGGAACCTCTATTTCACAACTAGTGTACTCTAAGGTTATTGGTAGCTTGATGTATGCCATGACGAGCACCAGACCCGATATAGCATATGTCGTAGGACGGTTGAGCCGGTCTAGTATTCAACATTGGCAAGCGGTTCAAAGAGTATTCAAATATCTTAAAGGAACCATGGATTATGGTTTGAGTTATTTGGGATACCCTTCGGTTCTAGAAGGTTATTCAGATGCAAGTTGGATATCCAACATGGAGGATCATTCCTCAACTAATTGTTCGGTATTTTTGCCTACATGAGGTTCCATTTCTTGGGCATCCAAGAAACAAACCTGTATCACAAACTCTACAATGGAATCTGAGTTTGTTGCATTAGATGCTGCCGGTAAAGAGGCAGAGTGGCTAAAGAATCTAATTTATGAGGTTCCATTATGGCAAAATCCGATTGCACCTATTTCTATCCATTGTGATAGTGTAACCACGTTGGCTAAGACTTATAGCCAAATTTACAATGGGAAGTCTAGACACTTAGGTGTTAGACATAGTATCATTAGAGAACTAATCATGAATGGTGTAATCTTTGTCAAGTTTGTTGGAATATAACAAAACTTGGCAGATCATTTAACTAAAGGTTTGATAGGAGACTTAGTGCACAAGTCTACAATCGGGATGGAATTAAAGTCCTTATAAATTTATAATGTTGAGACACCCAATTCCCTTTTAATATGACATTAGAAGCTGAATTCAATGAGGAAAGCTCACACTTATAAATTGGAACACGGTTTGAATCAACCCAGGTATGTGTTCGATACTGTAGTGGGTAGGTTGAAGATTATCTTTTTAATAATTCCTTTGATAAAGTGTATTTGCAGGTACACGAAGTAAATGAATTTACCTATGTGATTATGAAGTGCAACCGCATTTCAAAAGATTGGGGACTTGGCCTTTATACAATCATGAGAGGATTAGGAGACACGACTTATAATTTTGTTATGTTTACTTTACTAGACGAGTATAGTAAACTTGAATGTATTTTATCTTCAGGTATTCAAATGAGTGGACACCTTGATTCTCGAATATTTGGAACGTGTAAAGTACTAATATGGAAATTCAACCGATTCAATATTTTCATTTATGTGCAAGTTTGGTTTGTTCAAATTTAAGATATTATTTCATGGATTACACTAAAATGGGGGAGGATTGTTGGTGATTTTAGTGTCACCGACCATTTGAGTGTAATTGGAAGTAACACGAGTGATATGGGGTTTCATATTGTGTTCTAATACAAGTCAGGAAGTGCGGAGTGCACACTTGTATATAAGGCAAGTTTGATCTCGAACACGATGAAATGGCAGGGGTCAAGGGGTTGTGCCCCTTGCGGGGTCCAAGGGGCAGATCCCTTGGCGGTTTGGGGCAACGCCCCAAAAGCTCTTCAGAATTTTGGTGTTGGAATGTAATGGAGAAACGTATCCGGACTTGGTGCACGTGCATAAACAGTTATTGTGCAGTTAATGCCAACACATGATCTTAGCGAAATGGTTGTAACTGTCCATTACTCCTAATAATGAACCTTGATTACCATTTCAGTTATTTTTCCTTATGTAGTTAGTATAAATACAATTTACACTTATGTTTTTAGACACATTTTTTGAACAAATCTTGCTATACTCTCCAGTAAACTTGCTTTCATTTTGTGCCTAAAAACGATAGTGCTCTTGAGTCTTATCATATATTGAATTTCGTGAAACCCAGACATAGGGTCGAAATATCAATACGGAAAGTGATCTCACACAATTTTCAAGTAATCCGATTTCTTGATCGATAGTTTTACCCTATAATCTTTAATCCTGTTTAAAAATCTCTCATCTAACTTCATCCTTAAATGTTTTCTTCTGTACCGAAGCAAAGTGAAGTAACAACAGTGACAATGACAGTAGGGCAAATCAAGAACAAAGCAATAAGAACAGACTGAAGAGTGTAAATTGGGAGCAACATTACAACATATTGACATTGCTATTGTTGTTCAATCTTCAAATTTTTGTTGGTAAAATCGATGTTGTTAATTGTTGCTCGACAGCCAGTCCCTTGCTTTCCTCTTCTTACTATCTACATTCATCTGTTATTTGTATGGCTACATCTTGATGCTTCAAAAGATACAAAAAAGAATCAATGATTATGAACATGTGAAAGAGTAGGATAAATAATGAACTAAGGTGGTTTAATTCATGAGGAAACGACTTCTTGAATAGAGGGATAATTGTGGAAATAAGATATCATTGAATGGCATGTTGATGTCCTATAAAATGAGCAATTTGAAGAGGGTTGGACATATTTTGAGTTTGTTAAATTTTATCAAACAAGATTCATCTCTGTCAAATCAAAGTAGAATCTAAACAACTTCATTCAGATGCAATCAAACTATCCTAATACTTAYGARCTATAATCAAACTATCCTAAMAMMATMATTCAGATGCAATCAAACTATCCTAACAACATCATTCAGATGCAATCAAACTATCCTAATACTTATGAACTATAATCAAACTATCCTAACAACATCATTCAGATGCAATCAAACTATCCTAACAACATCATTCAGATGCAATCAAACTATCCTAATACTTATGAGTTATAATCATACTTTATATGAATAAAGAGGGAAGTATTGTCTTTTGTAATAAGTAGGAGGGGTACAATTGAAATATTGTTTGTTGGGTTGTTAGTGGTGACATGATGGGGGAAGAGTGTAGGAAGAGTATCCAGAAATACAATTGCTCTAATTTCTCTCTTCTATCCCCTACTCCCTTCTCTTCAACCTCAATTCTCTCCCATTTCTTTTGATCATTGAATAAAAATGGTTGCGAATGTTACAGGAAACATTCCAATTTGCCCAACGATGCTAGCTGCACAATGGGTCTCTCCCAAATCCCGTTTTATTGCCCTAAATACATTACCACCATCAATATCCCCAAAAAGGCACCCACTTACTGTAAAAGCTGCGTCTCAAGATACCGAAAACACCCAACAACCCTCATCGTCGTCGTCTTTAGAAAGCAATAAGAAGAACCCACTTGCCGTTGCTCTCGATGTTCCTCAGACTCTCTGGAAACAAACGTTGCGCCCACTCAGCGATTTTGGGTTCGGTAGGAGGAGCATTTGGGAAGGCGGGGTTGGATTGTTTTTGGTTTCTGGCACTGCGTTACTTGCACTTAGTTTGGTCTGGTTACGAGCTTTTCAATTGAAGTCTAGGTTCAGAAAATATGTTGCCGTCTTTGAATTTTCTCAGGCTTGTGGGATTTCCACTGGAACCCAAGTGCGGATCAGAGGAGTCACTGTTGGTAACGTTATTCGTGTTAATCCTTCTTTGAGAAGTATTGAAGCTGTTGTAGAGGTTAGTTTCAAAGTTCCTTCATCTTATTTAGTTCTTCATTATGAAATTGTTCAAGTATGTTTGCAATGTAGGTTGAAGATGATAAAACGATTATACCCAGAAATTCATTGATTGAGGTGAATCAATCTGGTCTTTTAATGGAAACCATGATCGATATTACACCTCGAGATCCAATTCCAACACCTTCAGTTGGGCCTTTGGATCCAGATTGTGTGAAAGAAGGTGTGATTTTGTGTGATAGAGAAAAGCTGAGAGGATATCAAGGTGTAAGCTTGGATGCATTAGTTGGGATTTTTACTCGCCTTGGAAGGGAAGTAGAACAAATTGGAGTTGCTAACACTTATGCATTGGCTGAACGAGCTTCATCTGTTATCGAAGAAGCAAGACCATTGCTTTTGAAGGTGTGATTTTGCCCATTTTACTACCCATTTCTTGATGAATTTAGTATGTTGTTGTTTATTTTTATCTGGTTATTTGAGCAAGAGGATCTCAAATTCGAGTCTATGACCATCGTTATCTTTCACTTTAGGGTCTATGTTTGGCAAACTAACTAATAAGCTAGTTGTTGGCTGAATGGTTAAGCTAGCTGATAAGCTAGATGGCTATGTAAAATAACTTAAAAAGGATATGTTGAAGAAATAGCCGGAAAAATATAAGGGCGTGATTAAAAAAAAAAAGTGGAAAAAGCCCTTGTGGCTTATTGAAACGATAGCTTATGGCTAACCAAACGAGGGTTTTTCAACAAGCTCTAAAAATAAGATAGCTTATGGATGCCAAACATGGCCTTAGTGTCCTCAATTCCATAAGATGAATGTATTTAAATAGCATTACATTTGTTATGATGGCCTTAAAGTATAGAGAAAAAAAATGCAAACACATAAATATACTTCTATTTGCCTTATAATCACCCCTTAAAATTAGTAACCTTAAGTTTGGTCCACAGGTTTTTCATTTCTTTTTGTCATTTTCAGGAGTTTTAGAATCTTGATCAATATCCACTGTTTTGGATATCTGGAGAGGTATATGTATGCATCTTTAGGTTACTATAAGAAAAAGCAAGGTCTAGAGAGTTTGGTATAAAGAAATAAAGCACATCTTGTGATGAAGTTTTAGAAGCTTCATGCAAATGCTCGAATTCAGATTAACAGATTTTTCAGTTGTAAGCTTGTGACCTGGTAACATATCTTCTTCCTCATGGAAACTAAATTACTTTAAATCAGAAAAGTGAAGAAAAAAAGAAAAAAGAGCTTCGAGCCCTTTAGAAGTGGGATTTTAACTATCTAGCTTTGACTATGGTTTTGCAACGGATTTATGTCAGCTTTGAAGTCTTGTATGTTCATATCGTGTTTTATGTTGGGATTCATTATGATGATAGAAAGTGTCATATGCGGTTCAATTTGTATAGTAAGCTTATATTTATGGTATCACATGGGGTAATCCTAGTGGTGGGCAAGTTCAAATGAGAACCATAAATATTTTGAGAACTGGGGAATCCCCCACCTATTTCATATATTATTCATAATAAATATCATGATACATATTCATGCTTATTCAGGGATATTCATTATAAATACTACATGAAATAGGTAGGTTCTTGGTCCTCAAAATCTATATAGTTCTCATTTGGACCTGCCCCTCCTAATGTAACTAGGATAAAAATCTTGGGAAAAAGAATGAGCATGCTTTCCTAGCCATATTTCCCATTTATAGCTTACCCATTTGTAGTTCTGGCCTCCACAGTTCTAATAATCCTTGCTTCGAGTCCCTTTCAGCCTCATAACACTTACTTCCATTAGCAACCAATCGGTTTCAGAAAATTAAAGCCAGATTCAGTAACTTTCATAAATCGGCTTTTTCTCAGCTTGGAGGGATTATTCCATTCCTTTCTGAGTAATTGTGTCAATGAATGTATCAAAAATCCATAACAGTTTCAAATATAACACATTAGCCGTCAATATCACAAAAAGTGACTCAATGAGGTGAACGATGGGTTTAAGGAGGAAACTGTTGTGTTCAAAATATGATCTCAAGGAGATGATGCCATGAATGAACCAAGTAGAAGTGAGAGATCACTTTGTTGATGATGGTACCTTGTTTAGTGTGTGTTTTTCTTGAGTTTATTATGCTTCACCATTGTCATATATGTTGAGAAAAAATTTCAGTTATCGTCTATCACAAGAATAATGTATTCAAGGTGTATGATAATGTGACGTAAATAGTTTTTTTAGAAAGCTTAAAAGGTAAAATAGTCATTTGACTGCATGCAAGCTTGGAAACTCACATTTCGACTCGACCTGCACAAGTTATCGTGGTGAATGACATTTGATTTAATTTATATAAAGAATCCTATTTAGGTGTTTGCTGCATGTGGTTTTGATTTATGAAAGCTTAATATGTGCAATTAAAGATCATTATTGTTGTTCCTCACAATTTAGCATATTTGTGTTTCTTTCTTTCTATTTGTATTGCTATTGCTTACTCGTATCTAGCTTTTCAAATTTTAGCATATCTGTATTTCTTCTTTCACATGCTTTGTCTTCACTGGAATAGACATTCTACTATGTTAGGATAGAGACCCCAACTCCAGATGGGATATACTGGGCTCGTTTGGGTGCATATATGTCTTGTCATGACTATAACCGTGTTCAACAATGGAGTTGCAATGTATTTTCGTGAACCAACTTTCCCTTTTACGTTTCTCAGATCCAGGCCATGGCCGAGGATGTTCAACCGTTGCTGGCTGAGGTTCGTGATAGTGGTTTGCTGCAGGAAGTTGAAAGTTTAACCAAAAGTCTGACTCAAGCATCAGAGGATTTGAGGTAAATCATACCCGTGTTCGATTGAATATTTTATGAAATATAGGCTCCTAACGGGGAAATGTATTTGTCAATTGGCAGAAGGGTACATTCGTCAATTATGACGCCCGAAAACACCGAGTTGATTCAGAAGTCAATATACACCCTTGTATTCACTTTGAAGAATATTGAGGTTTGCTTGCAAGCTCATTCTTCACTTTTTTTTTTTCTTTCTGCTCTGTTTCCCTGATAACATTTACACTTTTTCAGAGTATAAGTTCCGATATTTTGGGATTTACGGGCGATGAAGCTACGAGAAAGAATTTGAAGTTGGTGATCAAGTCACTCAGCAGGCTTTTGTGAAGATTTGATACAAGAACAACAACAATTGCTGAGTTTCTGATTGTGAAAATGTCTATAGATCTTCCTGTTGTGATTGGGTTTTTTAGTATGCCTATTATTGTGTGATACTACACATTTTGTTAGTTGAGTCGAGTTCGGGTTTTCAAGTAGGATTGAATCTCTGAAATGGTACCTGCTACTTTGTATTACATGATTTTTAAATAGGACGTTTTTATTTTAAAAAAATGTCATAAAAAACTTGTTAGGATGTCCAAAAATGTCTTATTTAAAACTTATAAACTGTTACATCAAATTTGGTCCATGTAGCAACCTGAATTGGTAGATGTAACAACAATCCATGTTTTTTTTTTGTCTTGATTTCATGCTCATGCCTTGCCGATGAACTCGACATCAAACAACAGAACCGAATCTGGTGGAATGAGGCAAGAACCTGCAAACGTTTACCATTGAAACATGATCAGATACATTGGTTTTGATTGTTCTTTTTTGTGGGTTTTGGTTTTAAAGTCTGTTTACCTCCTTTACAACCAGCTCCTCGCATGCCATATCCGAGTTGTGGAGGAAGCTTCAACGTCCGTTTTCCTCCTAATTTCATCGATTAATCAATCAAAAACGGAATGGAAAGAAGATGGGTATGTGTAATCACATTAGTTTCATACCAGCAAGCATTGGAGGAACTCCATTCCCACCTAGAATACCCTCATCCCATCCTTTAATCACCTGTTATCGACACAAACTGAGTAAGTGCTTACTGTTATCGTCTCGTTCGTTTACTAAGTAAGATTCTCAGTCATCAAACATAGTATATGAGTCGGTGACTCTTGTCAGGTAAGAGGTAAATATGTGTTTAGGTATCAGGTAAGAGACGGTAAGTGTTATTTGGTTTTGGTACCTCACCAACGCCGACACGGAATGTGAGGGGTTTCCCTCGATTGTAGCTGCTATCGAAGACCTTCCCGTTTTCGAGTTTGCCGACATAATGTGCCTGTATCAGCGAATTGAATAAGCAGGTGAGAAGTTGAATTGAGGATGGTGTAACTGAAAGGAAGGAGATTGACCTTGATGAGTTGACCTTTCTGAGGTTGAGGCCCATAACCCACAAGTTTATCACAAAAGGCAAGTCCTGAATCAGCCACCGTGAACTCACACGGTGTGGCGGTCATGGATTCTGGCGCGGCGGAGGCTGGTTGAACAGAATCAAGAAACTTGAGACACAGTCCAAAACCAATGGCTCCTCTTCTTGTCAAGGGTTTGAAGGAGTGGTTGTTAGTTATGGTGGGGTGGTTGTGGTGGTGGTGGTGGTGTGGTGGTGGTGGTGGTAGCGGTGGTGGTGGTGGTGAGGAGGAGGATTTGATAGGTGTAGGAGACAAAAGGGAGAAGGGGAGTGAGGTGGTCATTTCTGCACTCTAATCCAACAAACAAACTACAGGGGGATAAGATGGGAAAGTTATAGCAAGAGCATGCACCCCTTGATTTGGAATATATTAACAAAATCACCCCTGGGTTGTTGGGATATAAAAATCTACATCACAAAATCCTAAGGTTGCGTTTGGTTTGCAGGAATGTTTCTGGGGGATTTGGATTCCAAGGAGGGATTTGGATTTCATGGGRTTTGGATTGGATTGGATTTAAAATCCATTCCTGTGTTTGGTTTACAGGATTTGGATTGGATTTGAAATTCATTCCTTTATAAATCATGTTTGGTTTTAATTATTTTAGTAATCAAATCTCTTTCATTTCTCAAAACTACCTATTTAACCATCAATCCTATTAATCCAAAATACATATTTAACAATCAAACTTTTTCATCCAAAATGCATATTTAATCAACAAACATGTTAATCGAAAATACATATTTAACCACCAAACTTGTTAATCCAAAATACATATCTAACTACCAAATTGTTATTCCAAAACCACACATTTATCCACTGAAAGATGAAACAATATCCACTCCATTGAACAATTGAAGGGACAATAGGCACGGAAAATGAATAAATGACGATTTGAATGACTGTGATTCATGAGGTAAAGTCTCCTCTCATCCCATAGTGTCAAACAAACATCATCTTTTCATCCAAATGGAATCACCATTTTCATTCCCTACCTTATTCCACCGTGCCAAACTTGTTCTAACTCGTTTAAAGAAAATCAAGAAAGCAACGATCCAAAACAACATTTGAATTCAAACAATGGAAAACCTCTTTATGGGTTCTAAACATTCCAAATTTCCAATTCAAATACTAGTATAAAAATGTTTTCATGAGTTCAATAAAAGGAAGCAATACAATTCAATCTCGAGTATTTCACTAGTAATCTTAGACTGTCGTTGGCGATTATAAGCATTCGAAAGAGTCTTCTTCAAATCAATCGCGTTATCAATAGCGTTGTTCATTACATTCATCCTAGCAGCAAGCTCACTTGCTAATGACTCTTGTAATGCCCTCAAGATTTGATTATTCAAATATAGAGGCATCAATGCATCAAGAATCTGAACAGGGTCTTGTTCAAACTCCATATTTGGCAAAAACCCCTCCTTTTTGCTCATCAATTTATTCCTCTGCACATCCAATTTCCCCTCAATGGACAACAGAACTGACTGAAAGTTATTAACAACAAATTCATCAAGAATAATTCCAATGAACTGGCCATTTACAAAGCTTAAAATCAAGTCGAGCAAGCAAATGAGTTGTTATAAAGCCTGTCTTCTGTTGGCTATTTCTCTAGGTAATTCCAATGAACTAGTCATATACGGTTATACATGAATTAATTGATGCTAAAAAAGTGCTGCTTTCATAAGTTGATTACCACATTCCCAACAACAATCAAATATAGAGATAGAAATGCAAAAACAGAGACATCAATACATAAGAACCAGAACCCTACAGAGAAAGATAATAACATCCCACCTCATGTGAATAGATATGATGTGCTCACAATATTATGAAGAAAAAAGTATGTCAATACTGGGACACACGACTGTTAGCAGTTCTATGAATTTTAGGTAGCGTAGCATATGAAAGCCCCATATCATTACTGGTGCAAGTTGGGCATAACAGATATCTTTGTTTCATACATAAGCATCAAGAACGATCTACAATCAAGCACCAGAAGCATAAACAATATGAACTTTTCATAAACTAAAAGGGAGTAGTCAATTGCTTATGCATGAAAACCATGTTTGAAATTAACCTAAGAGGGTACATGTCTGACTCCATTAAAACCATGTCTGAAATTAACCTAAAAGGGTACTGTTAATTGCCTTTTGGAGAAAAGGAGAGCATATAAATATGAAAAAAAGACAATGGATGCAAAGAGAAATTAAAAGCAAAATAAACAGACATCTGAATTGAAAGTTGAAAACCATCCAATGAAAAAGAAGATGCCAAGTGGTTAGGTTGGTGAGAGATTAGGTAAGGAAAAGAGTAGGTGAAGCTGTAAATACTGTGTTGATGTTTGTTTACATCACAAAATTCTTTTGGTGGGAGGCTGGGTACTAGAACACAATGGATATTGCACATCGAGGTGCTTTTTTGCTTTCAAGCTATTTGTTTCTTTACAAATGGAAATTCTGAACCATTTGGCTTTATGGAAGAAAAGATCATCTTTTATTGTGCGCTATGCTAGAAACTTTAGATTCTTAAATGAGCAATTCACAATTCACTCTAATGGTCTTCCCGACTCCTTTCTCTGTTCCCAATGGATTTGGTTC
Source organism: Cynara cardunculus var. scolymus (assembly GCF_001531365.2). Lineage (NCBI taxonomy): Eukaryota > Viridiplantae > Streptophyta > Magnoliopsida > Asterales > Asteraceae > Cynara > Cynara cardunculus. Next base: position 14,734,551 of record NC_037532.1, read on the forward strand.
TTTTTTTCTAATTTTTCTTATTTTCATTTTGTACAGCTTGCCATTTCCATTTCAATAGCAGACATTCTGTGCATATACATCAATCATTCATCTTCGGATACACCTATTATTAGATGAGACTTGTACAAAGAGGATTTTTAAGAAAGGTAGAGATAGACGTAGATTGAAAGAWTGTATTATACCAAAGGATTTAACCTAATTCATATATTCCTATGTAGGATAATCTGTCAAAATAGTTGCTATTAAAAAGGGTATTCAAACACAAAATGTAAAAGCATCAATAAAATACTACAAAAGGAGAAAAGGGATTTACCTGACTGATGGGAGAAGGCGGCGAAGAGGAAGGGTTTATCGGTGGGTTAGGGCAGCTTCGYGAGGGGACGGGAAGGGAGCACCRTGGTGAGGACGACCGATKAGGGCACAAYGATGGGAGGGAAGCGATGGGAGGGAAGCTGGGTGAAGGAAGMGGGAGGAAGCGATGGGAGGATAAGATAGGATTTGGATTTCAAATCCCGCCCCTTTGCAAAGGATTTCCAAATCCCGCGTCTAATGGATTTTAATGAAATCCCAGGATTTCAAATCCTAACAATTTGGCAAACCAAACACAAGATTGGAATGGATTTTAAATCCAAATCCCCCAATTCCATTCCATTCCTGCAAACCAAACGCGTCCTAAGATGTGTTTCGTTGGTTAACATATTAAAAATGCAACAATCCTTAAATTTTATTAAATTTCACAAATTAATGAATTTATCATTTTTTGACATAAATAAAGGAATTTAATTCCATTCCTTTGCATCCAACTTAACAAACACCACCACCTCTACCCTAACCATGACAATGTTACTATTGTCATCGTCATGCCCCCACCCTTAAACCCCCCCACTACTTTCCTTATCCCAATTCCTAACCCCAACCCATCTTCGACCATCATGCCATTATTGTCTAAGTCACAACTGCCACCCCCACCCCTACACACACCCACAACACCCTTACCTCACCTCGCCACCGGACCTACCAACTAGTTCTGATTTGTTTCAATATATACCAACCAAATGCGTAGTCAAATTCCATCAAATTTCTTCAAAGTCAAATTCCTTTGAAGGATTCCAATTCCACCAAATTAGCATAACCAGACACTCCTTAAGTCTCATTTATGTCCACCAACCATGTGAGTACATGATACATCATGTGTGTGTGTGTGTGTGTGTGAGAGAGAGAGAGAGAGAGAGTATGAACATATATTAAATAAATTTATATTAACTAAAAATATGATACATCTTCATGTTATTGGTGGGACATAATTGAAACAAGAATGTTTGTGACAAGCGATCTTTTTCCCGCTTATTTTTTAAATTACTGGTTTAGGGTTTAATAAATAGTAATTTAATTTGAATTATGTAGATTTAATCCCAAACATAGCCGACACGGGGCTATAAACTATAAAGGCGGTTGATTTGAATTATGTAGATTTAGTCCATATGGTTTGTATTTAATACAAGCAAGTGTAGGTCCCACACATTATGCAGTAGTGATAAATATTTTAAAAAAGTATATGTCCAATTAACATAAAAAGTAAGTCTTTAGTTAAAAACTAATGAGATACAAATTAAAATGAAGAATGTATTTTTATAAGTGGTTCATATCATATATTGATAACCATATGTTGTTACGAAGAGTTTAAGATGTATCGGTGATAATTTGTTGTTATGCTATTTAGAACTCAAACGACATGTCACACAACCATATTACTATTGTTGTTACGGGTTTGAAGATTCTTTCTTCCAAAAAAATGGTTCGACTAAAATTAGCCAACCCTATGAGTTGCTAGAAATAAGCATTCTCTCCTCTTGTCAATATATACTCACATGGTTCATAAAATTTCATTTTCTCACTAATGTGGGATTACCAAACTCACCACATTTCAAATTTATATAAAGCACACCTTCTTTATTTCTTATAGTTACCTTCATTCTCCAATCTAACATTCTCTCATCAATATGGAATGATTAAAATAACAGCAAACACAAGGTTTGAGAATATACAAATCTTATAATGTCACTTTAAATATCATTGGTTATTTCTTTTATACATATAAATGTTCAAATCTTAAACATTACATTCATAAAAGTTTATTCACAATACAACTAACAAATGAACAAACAACTCTAACTACGTAAGAATCACAACTTAATCATCTAAGAAACTACAAAAGATAGAGAGAGAAAGCAATTAGATTTGAAATATGAAACTGGAATTATGAACGAAAATAGCTTCCAAACTCCTATAAATATGATTTGAGAAATGACGATAATAGTCCTTCAACTCTTTGACCACTTGCTCCGCTACCCTCGATGTTTCCCAAATAGTGAGGCACGATCCTCCTCTTTAGATCTTCAGATTTTAGACTTTTAATCCTTTATAGAAATAGTCCCTCGAAAGTAAAACAAGAAACAAAAGTTAAGACTGTAAAATATTATATATTTTAACATCATCCCTCAATCTTTACTTTTGAATAAATCAATCATTTGTAATTTAGAACACAAGTAATTATGATGATTTATACCAAGAGCTTTTGTAAAGATATCGTCATGTTGTTGAGAAGATACAATTTTAACAATCTTTATCAAACCTTTACTGATGTTATCTCTAATTTGATGGACATATATTTCAATGTGTTTAATACGTTCATGAAAAACTAGGTTATTAGCAATTTGTATTGCAGATTTATTATAACAGAACACTGAAACATGTAATAATTCTGAAATATTTAAATCATTTTGAATTTTTAGAACCCATAAAACATCACAAGCAACGGACGCCATTGCTCTGTATTCAAATTCTGCAGAAGAACGGGAAACAGTACTCTGTTTCTTGCTTTTCCAAGATATCATAGAGTTCCCTAAAAACAAACAAAACCCAGTAACTGAACGTTTAGAAGAGAGGCACTTACCTCAATCAACATCAACAAAGGCTGTCAAAGAAAATTGATCAGATCTGGTGAAGCTAGCACCTTTACCGGGACACAACTTTAGGTATCTAAGAACTCTAAGGGCAAGATTAAAATGAGACTATTTAGAAGAATGCATATATTGACTCAAATAATGAACTGCAAAAGCAATATCTGGTCTGGTATCAAGTAAGTATATCAGTTTACCAATCAAGTTTTGATATCCAGTATAATCAGATAAAGGAGAATCCTTATTATTACTAGAGTTAGACACAACTAAATTTTTATCCATTGGTGTATTGCAAGGTTTGCACCATAAATAACCCAATTCATTAAGAAGCTCTAAACAATACTTTCTTTGAGTCATACAAACTCCATTTATACAGTCTAAAATTTCAATACCTAGAAAGAACTTCAACTTTCCCAAATCTTTTATTAAAAATTTACCTTTTAAGAAGATCTTGACTTTTATGGCAAATTTCACAAGGGCCACTATTTCCATTGTCAATCTTGAGACTATGCTTTAAAACGTTTAAAACCTGACTGGCAGGATGACCAAGGCGACTATGCCATAACTGGGCAGAAACTAAACATGACATATTCATGCTTTAAGAGTTATTATGATTAGACTCACAATACAAATTTTGATCGAAGTAATACAGACCTCCTTCTTGACTACTAGTCCCCACTACATTCCTTTGTATCGAATCCTACACATAGCATTTAGACTCATCAAATCCCACAACCACCTTGTTGTCTCTAACAAGTTTATGAACAGACATCAAGTTGACATTGAAGTCTGGGACAACCAACACATAAAGTAAAGTGACATTATTAGACAATTTAAAATCTCCAATTTCCTTATCTTAGCTTTAGTTCCATTAGGATATGTAACTCTAAGATCAAGGTCAGATATGTCCACAATATTTTAAAGAAAACCAATATTGTAAGTCATATGTTGGTTTGCACCAGAATCAATAATCCAACTTGACCTAAGAGAGTTAAAGTTACCTGCCATATTAGCAGTAGCCGCCTCGGAGCATTTATTTTGCTCAATTAGACCAACAATCTTAGCAATTTGGTCTTTAGAAAAGGGAAAGGAGGAGTTGGAGGCACCCAACTTAGTAGAGTTGGATTTAGGATATGTTGATTCAGAACCACAAACATTATTAATAGAACCTTTAAAAGATTGATTTTGAGGTTTCAGTCGATTTTGGAAGTTACTAGGGAACCCAATCAACTTAAAACACCTCTCAATAGTATGTCCAGAGGCCCCACGGTGTTTACAACTTAGGGAATTTACTCTACCCAGCCGACGTCTATTGTCATTGGTCTTACTTGAAAAGGCAGCATTTTGAGGTCCATATTTAGATTGAGACATGTTTCCCCCTCGATGAGACTCTTCCCTTGAAACCAAAGAAAAAGAAGTTTTAACGGAGGGAAGGGGATCATTAGTGAGAATATTACTTATGATGAGTTGATATGTGTCATCAATACCCATCAGAAATTGCATGAGCTTAATAAGTTTGGTGTGTTCAAAAAACTCTTGAGAAGAATTACAAATGCATGAGGGTAGCTTGACAAAGGCATCAAATTGTTTCCATAATGAATTCAGTTTATGATAGTACTTAGAAACAGAGGTCCCATTTTGGCTTAAGCAGTTAATTTTCTGATACAAGTTAAACATGACAGATTCATCAACTTTATCATTGGTTTCTTTTAATTCATCCCAAACCTTAGAGATCTCTATGGAGAACACTTGTTCTAAAAAGAGATCCTCGGTCATAGAACTCATAATCCAAGATAGGACAACTGAGTTACAACGATCCCATTGTATGTGATAACTGGGTCTTGGTTATCACCCGAGGTAATTAATACGTGATTATTTGTTAAATGATTACGTGAAAGCATGATAAATTATTATAATTGATCATGCGGGAATATGTGTGTTATGCATGAGAAATGTATGCATAAATATATATATATATATATATACATATGTAAATGTGTATGTATGCATGGTTTTTTTGCTTATGGGTTGGGTAAGCATGTGAGCATAGCCGCCTTCCATTTTTGGAAGGGGTATAAATAGGATGTGAGGCTCACCATTTAAGCTTCTTGGCCATTTTGAAAGTAGAAAGAGATCTGAAAGTGAAGTTGTCTGGATTGCTTATTTGGTTTGAATTCTTGAAGACTGATTTCAAAAGAAATCCAAAGGTGAGTAAATATTATTCATCCTATTTCTTAATTGAAAGTAATTCCATTGAGTTAAGTATTGGAACATATTAAAGAACTACTACCCGGATTAGACTTTAAATAGGACAAGTGTTTGTTCGGGTTGAATTAAACCGGACAAGGGTTTGATCGGATTGGACTTAAACAGGACATAGAGTTGTCCAAGTTAGAAAAACCCCGCTTGTAGTGTTAACCGGATTGAGTGATTTGAAAATATGTAAATCGGTTATGACCTTATAACGGAGAAGTAGGAATACGATCAGTGTTGCCCGATATGTTTTAAACTGAATGATGTATTGTCCGGTTTAGATGTAAATCGGACAAGACTTTAAGAAGTGTTGTTCGGATTTGTAAATCGGACAAGGACTTGTGTTTTCCAGATTAATAAATCGGACACAGGATGAGTTGTCCAGATTAGTTAAACCGGCCAAGGCTTGACCGGAGATGAAGTCTGACCAAGTCTGTGTTGACCGAACTTGTGCATTGACTTATGTATTATTCATCAAAATCATCATTTTAATATTCTTTTATAAAGAATGGGGATTTTTTGATAAAGATGATTTTGAACTAATACTATTTCACTAGAACATTTTTGATTGCGGTCTGTTCTAATTGGAATTATTTTGTGAAGCAATTTATGAGGAAATAAGGGTGGCATATCAAAGAGAGGTGTACCATGTGATAAGGGTGACATATCAAGGAGAGGTGTACCTTTGGATATAAATGTAACATTTGTACATGTGATGTATAATATAACTCTTACTATTATATCATTTAAGATTACTGTGATTCAGAATCTTTATTTCTTTGTGATTTAAAGATTTAGAGTCAGGGTTCTTTTTAAAAATTATAGTCTGGATGTAATTAAGGAAAGAATAACAGGTTTGGCTTGAAACTTTGTATAAACCTTGTTTAATTAAAAAGGTTTAAAAGTAGCATTATATGAAACCTGGTTAGTCACAACCTATCTGGGCTTGCATGTATTATTTGGAAGCCAAGAGATTGGCTTTGGAATTTGAAAGATGTTGGCATTATACTTTACTTGTTCATATATTTGTTATATGTATGAAAAGTTGTTTTGAATAAAGTTTTGGTGATACTCACCCTGCAATAGCATAAAAAGGGAACTCACTAGACCTTTCGGTCTAACCCTCGTTTTGTGATTTTAAATGTGTGTTGTAGGAGGTGCAGACGGTAAGGAGAAAGGAAAAATGTGATATTTTCCATTTTGCATGTCTATTTGAAGATTTACTCATGATGTGTATAGTTTTGATTCAAGAAGGATGATTAGTACAAGAATTGTATTTTGAATTTTTGGTCCATGTATTATGTATTGGCAGATTCTTGTACTAAGGGACCTATGTGGTGTATAAACATTTATTTCTTATGTATGGAATATGTGTTACATGCAATGTGTGATATGGGGTGTTACATTGTCTTTCTAAGACGGGATCGTTTACAGGTCGAGAACAAGACCCATCAATAAAGCCAATTTTGTTTTTGGTTTCTGAAGACAGTATCATGACACAAGTCCACATTTTATAGTTTTCAGTCCCACTAAGTTTAACATTCAATAAAAGAGATCCACTAGTATCACTGGGATGATGGTAAGATGGATCTTCAAACCAAATTGGTGACCTTGGATTCCACTGGCCTACCAGTGACAACCTCAGAAAGAGACATAAGCACAAAAAAGAGATTGAACAGATAGAAGCAAGATTCCTAAAACACTCGAGGTGCTAGTTCAAACTAACTATTCAGCTCTTAAAGAACAAAGCATAAAGGAAACAGAACACACCCAAACCTTAAGAACCAGGCAAACAGAATTAAGACAAGAAGCAATAACTACATATAGCACGATAAGAAACAAGAGAAGGGAGAAGAGAGAAACAACCTGAATCCACCAAGCTCTTTTAACAAAGAGTTAAAAGAAAAGAATATGAGAAGCATGCAATAGGTCAGGAAGAAAACCTGAACGAACAAAATAACTCCAACCTGGAACAACACAAAAATAGAAAGATAGGAATGCAAAGATATACACACAAGAAAGACAAATAACAAAACCAAGTATAGTACCAAGAAGGAACAAGACAAATCTACAAGATCCATTAATCACGATGGTTGTTACGCATTTACTTAGTTGAGAAAAATAAGATAGACAACCATAACAAAAATAGGAAGAAAAAAAAGAAGAAAAGAAGGACCGAGATCTAGAAGATCTCAAAAAATAGGCTGAAAAAAGAATACAGAATACCCGGGATCAAACAGATCCTAGCACAAAACCAGATTTTAAAAGAACTTTGAGACTAAAACGAATTAAAGAGGTATTTCGATTAGGCTAGCGATAGATCTAGGCAGATCGTTAAAATCAGTCCTAAAAAAAACCCCAAACAATTACTCACGAAAAAAAAAACAAAAGACTAAAACAGCTAAAAACAAACAAATATAAAAGACGCCTAAGCAAGAGTATATTAGTCACGGTTGGAAAGAACACGAGATCTAAGCAGATCTGCAAAACCAAGCCAATGAACTGAGCATTTACTCAAGAAACAGAGAAAAATATTAATAACAATAGACTTAAGCAGATCTACGAAACCAACCGATGAACCAAGCATCTACTCAAGAAATAGAAAAATATTAACTACAACAGATCTGAAACCACAACGAGTATATTAGCCACGGTTGGAAGGACGAGATCTAAGAAGATCTTATGAAGCCAAACCGATTAAATAAGCATTTACTCGAGAAAAAGAATTAATCACAATAGATTTGAAGATCACAACATAAAATTATTAACTACAACAGATTTAAGCAGATCTACAACACCAACCGATGAACTAAGCATTTACTCATGCAAAAGAATTATCAAATTTGAAAACATAATACGAGTATATCAGCCATGGTTGGAAGAAAGAACGAGATCTAATGAGATCTACGTAACCAAATCGATGAACTGAGCATTTACTCAAGAAAAGGAAAAAACAATTAACCACAACAAATCTGAAATCTCAACATGAGTATATCAGTCACGGTTGAAAAAAACTAGATTTAAGAAGATCTACAGTCAAACCGATGAACTGAGCATTTGCTCAAGAACAAGCAAACCAAAAATCGAACTGATTTAGAAAGGAAGAAGAACATACCTGAGAGAATCATTAAAGCCAAGAACCCTATCGAACGATAGAACCATTCACAGATTCAATAACCACCGATTCCGTGAAGTCGCCCTGATATCATGTTCAAAATCTTAAACATTACATTCATAAAAGTTTATTCATAATACAACTAACAAATGAACAAACAACTCTAACTACGTAAGAATCACAGCTTAATCAGCTAAGAAACGACAAAGGATAGAGAGAGAGAAAGCAATGTAGATTTGAAATATGAAACTGGAATTATGAATGAAAATAGCTTACAAACTCCTATAAATATGATTTAAGAAATGGTGATAATAGTCCTTCAACTCTTTGACCACTTGCTCCGCTACCCTCGAAGTTCCCCAAATAGTGAGGTGCGGTCCTCTTCTTTAGATCTTCAGATTTCAGACTTTTAATCCTTTACAGAAATAGTCCCTCAAAAGTAAAACAAGAAACAAAAGTTATGATTGTAAAATATTATATATTTTAACAATAAAGAAACAAAGGTAAAGATATAAAGATAAAAATATTTTTCTGTTATTTTATATATATATATATATATATATATATATATATATAAATTTATGTCATGTTTCGTAAAACCTCTGTTGAGAGGTTGGTCAAAAGATATTTTTAGCCAAATAAACTTTTAAGTATCAAAGTCATTCATCCTTCTTTCGAATACCCATCTTCATTCTCAAATATAACATTCCTTCATCAACATTGGATGATTAAAGAACACCACAATGCAATATTTGTGGATAAAGTTAAAGATTGAGAGACTTTGATATAATGAATTGTTTTATCATGTTATTAAATAATATAACAATGAAATCTTCATGAAAATGTTTTAGGGGCCATTTACTAAACATTTATCCGGTAAGTGTTGATCAGGTAACTTTCCTCACCTGATGCACATGGCAAGGGTCGAAAATCTTGCCCGGTTAGTGCGATGATAAGGATAGAGAGTCTTACCCGATAAGTGATGGTGAAGACTCTTACCCCGGTAAGCGTTTACTAGGTAGATTGTTGCATATGATACCGCTTTAATATACTACAATCTTATTTGGTAAAATAGATTATAGTGTTGATTTCTACCGGTAAGTGCTTATCGGGTAAGTATTTGGGTAAAAACCCCCCTTATTCTTTTATACTTGTTCATTCTTAAACCAACCTCCTTCTATTTTATCATCTTCTAAAATTCCACCCTTATGATTATTCCTTTAATATATGTTGACAGATATTTTTATATAAATCAATGACTGATTTTTTTCCAATTGATTTTTACGTAATAATATATTTTTTTTTCTGCAAAAGGAGGGTCATTTATTACATTTGGGCGAACAAAGGGAATTGAACCCGCACATGGTGGATTCACAATTCACTGCCTTGATTCACTTGGCTACATCAGCCCCTATTATCTATTATTACTATATTTTTATTTTTCCATTAACATAAAAAATAGCATATTATTTCTTTATTATTTTTGAAATAAAAGCAATAAATAATCAAAATTATAACTTTTTATCTATTTTGGATTGAAATTAAATTGGAAATAAAACTTTATAAACAATTTGGAAAAGGATATATAAACCTCATAAATAATAAGAGAACCCCAATGAGATGACACAAAAACATTCCATCCTTGTTTCCAATACACACTTCTTTATTCTAATTTTTTAACTTTTCATCAATGTAGGACAACTTAAAGTCAACTACAATCGACCATTTTGAAAATTCAATTCTCTCAACCACATTAGTTGACACAAAATCATTTATCCCTCCTTTTTAGACATACTTTCTATTTCAAAACTTTCAACTTCTCATTAATGTGGGATGATGAAACTCAACCACATTTCAAGATTTGAAAATTACTCAAATTTCATGTTGTCAAGTCATCATTCCAGGTTTTCCTTTTAAATATAAAAGTATAATAAAGAAGGATAATTATTTAAAAAAATTCAAAATTATGAAAAAATAGAAAAATGTGAATGATGGTTTTTCATTATATGCCACCTAAGAAACTCTCGGTTTTGAGTTTATATATATATATATATATATATATATATAGAGAGAGAGAGAGAGAGAGAGAGAGATACACATATTTAGTTGGAGTAAATGAAATATTTTAATATAAGTTACATAAAATAAAATTTATTTTTATAAAGACTAGAATAAAGTTTAAAAAAATATAAGTTTATTTGAAGTAGAAATCTATATATCTATATAAAGAAGAATCATCAAAAGATGATGTGGCATCTTGAGAGAGTTAGAATTATTAGTTGTTATTTTTTTCAATTTTTGAATTCTTTAAAAATAAAAAAACATATCAGTAAATGAATGAACCTTTTATTTACTATATATATATAAGTTACATATAATAATCTAATAACTATTTAAATCTTTATATCTATAGTATCTATAATCTATAAGTAAGAACCAAAAGACATGATATGACACAATCTGGATTGCGAATTCTAAAATATTGACTTGTAGTTAACTTTGTCCATCTTACATTGATAAAAAGATGATATGTTGGAACATTGAGGGTGATTATATAAAGAAAAGGATGGCAACTTTTTCTTTACATGGTTTTTTATTTATGATTACTATAATTCATTTTGGATTAAATAGTTAATTTTAGTTAAAATTTTCTTTGTGTGGATTTGATATTCCATTTTGCTATACAATTAATATGAATGTTGTTTTGAGGTGATGACACGTAAGCGCTCCATGTTTCTGTTTTATATAGATATATAGATTTTAAAGTCTAAAGTTAAACCAAAACACATACCTCATGTACCAGTTTGAGAGGGTGTTCCCCAAATGCTTCGGTAAGCACTATTAAGGCACATTACCTTATTGGATGAATATGTGAAGAACAAAGAATCTTACCTAGTAACAACAATGGCAAGGACCGATAGGCTTACCTGGTAAACGAGAGTGATGATTCTTACCCGATTAGTGCTTAGCGGGTATTATTGCATATGATGGCGTTTTTATGGATTAAAATCTTACCCTTGATAATGTTAAATCTTATAGGTAACTCTTACAGGGTAAGTGTTTAACTAAATGACCCCTAAGATGTAACATAATAAAGCTACTTCTATTGAATTTAAAGCCATTTCATTGTTCTTCCAAATCATGTTTGAAAATCTTTTAGGATCGATATCAACCAAGCCTATCTTACTGGACCTTTTAATTAAAACCCATCCTTCAGAAATGGTATTAAGACTAATTGTTGATCATCTCTCTCAGTGATTTGATGATAATCCCTTTTACCTTACACGAAGTATTTATGTTTCTGTCTTTCAGTTCCAGCGATCATCACTGAGTCTGTTCAGTGATCGCTGAGAACATGTAATGTAAATCCATCAGCGACAGCGATACTTCAAGAAGAAAAAACTCACACCAAAGAACCTTCAGCGAAAGTCAAATACTGAAGCTGAAGATTAGAAACTGGTGAGTTCGTGATATGAAGCGGCATTCAGTGATTACAACCTGGTCTACACATGTGTGAAGATTGCTCAAGCCTCAACGAATGCTAAAGAGACCTTCAGGTTATTGCTCGTCGGTTTATTCAACCTTAGATTCCAACACAAAAATAGAACTCGGCGCAAGTATACACCTCAAACTACTGTCGTCTCGTAACAAGTAATAATGGTAAAAAGTACTAGATATCGTTCCCACAGAGATAGCTTGTAAAGTTATTTCAAGTCTAGTTTATAAAAACTAATTTCAGATGGCGAATCGAGGGATTTGATTTATCTAAAATGGGGAGGTTTGATTAACAAATAAGAAAATATCAGCCTAAAGAAGAAGCATAGGGTGCAACAGTTGATTAAGACATTAAACAAATGATTCAGCAAAAATGTGACATAGCATTCCTATCATAATTATCTAAAATCAATAAATGATTTTATATAACTATRACAGTATCAACTATCGGGTCAGACGGCCTCCCAAGAGTACACACCGGTCAACGTGCTATCAATACGATATCATTTATGTTAGACGTCGTGAATCCTAGCACAACACAGTGTTACCATCCTACACCGTATGAGTATAGCGTTTGTCAGACACTAAAGCTATTTTTAGTCTTCTCCTATTACCTCAGGTTTTGAAAGTCAATACATTTTTATACACAAAATTAGTTGTCAATTAATTTTAATGTAATCATCAAATGAAATATTAAGCACCTGATGTACTTTCACATCGGCTTTGGTCTTAATTTCCCGTTACACCCAAGCTTAGGCGTTAGCCCATCATCGCTCGGTTTCTTCTCTCGAATGATGTAAGGACTGAAAAATAAATAACGATACGGAAAAATAAATTGTAGAAAGTAAATTACAGGAAATGGAAATACTGGAATTTAAAGTACTGGAAATTAAATGACTRAAATATAAATGACTAAAAGTAAATTGCTGGAAATTAAATGACAGAAATGTAAATTGCGGTAAAGTAAAGACAGAAATGTAAAGGACTGAAATATAAAGACAGAAATATAAAAGACTGAAATATAAATTACTGAAATATAAAGACTGAAATATAAATACTGAAATATAAAGGACTGAAATATAAAGACTAAAATATAAATACTGAAATATAAATTATTAATAACTAAATAATATTAATTAATATTAATCTAATAATGATGGAAGGAAGTACATGATGGGATGACTAATGGTACTTTGATGGGATGAGRAGGTGACATATGAAAACCTTGGAAAATGGGGTTGACTTTTGAAGAAAACTTGCAAGCCAAGTAACGAAACTTGCAAAACAAGTTTCATTATAAAGACCGAAAGATTACTTGCAAACTCGTAAAAATAGATTATTTAGTCTATGTAAATAAGTCGTGAGCCACAAAGGATGAAATTCGATGTAGAGCAACAACGATCGACTATTTCGTAACTCGTAAAAGATAAGAAAACGTAACGTAACTTGAAACAGAAATGAGATGAAGATTAAAGACGAGTACTTAAATTAAAACTTGAGAATGAAAGCACAACTACAAAAGTGATTCTTGAAAAGTCAAACAAAGTAAACCGAAAGCTTAGAACCGAAAGCAATATTCTAAAGAGCAATTATCACTAATATCACAAGTGTTTAAATGGTAGAAAAGTATGAAAAAAAAGTCTTGTTAAAATAAGCCTTAAGCCTCTTTATATAGGCCAAGGAAGTTCACAAAGTGGGTGCCAACTAATAAGACAAAAGTCCCTTCAAAACWGGGCTTTGACCGGGCCYAAGGTCRTTGACCACGCCTCCTCTATGGATCAGCCCATTTCTTCACGGCCCAAGCAGAATTTCAGCTCTCGGACAGGTACTATAGGACCTTGCCACACCTGGTCCTGTAGGACTGCCGTAGGACTGGGCCCAAAAATCATCAAAAACTTGTAAAAACAGGGAATTAACATTAGATATACTATATAACTACTAATATATGAAAAAGACATAAAAAGACTCAATTAAGACACTAATGGGCAAATAAAACAAAGGAAAATGGTTAAGAAAATGATGTAATAAGGTTAATATATTAACACTTATCACACCCCCAAACTTGAATTGTTGTTTGTCCCCAAACAACATAAAATGACAAATTAAAAGACTCAAAGTTCTAATAAACTAAAAAAAATTGAGCATAAACATTCAATAGCCAAAGTATGCATATTTTTGAATTTTTTTGAATCAAAGTGTTCTACTCATGACTTGATGCTTGATATCCATAGCCCTTCATAAACCTAGCTCCCCCAAACTTAAGTCTTTCATATTGCCAAACCATAAGCTAGCCTACATTTCTTTTGATATACTAGATTCAACAGATAGATTGGGACTTTGAATTGGGTTTTGCATTTGGCTTTTTCTTTTCAATGCATGCCTTTTATCTCATCTCACTTTTTTTTCGCTCCATTGCATAATTTTATTGCTATGCATCTCATATTGAGGTATTTTGGACACTTTGGTCCTTTTCAAACATTCTGTTGTACTTTGACACTCTTTTGTATGCACAAGACATGGAACTATATTCCTTTGTTTGTCTTTTGGTCTTAATACATATGTTTCATGATGTCTATAGTGTTTGGTACTTTTAGGACCCTCCCCCAAACTTAAGGGAGACAATGTCCTCATTGTGAGTGTATCAGGGCTACAATATGGCCAAATTGATATGAAAGCCCAATTGAATCAAGTTAAAGCTTTGGAAATGGTTGGCTAGTTCTAGAGGCTYAATTTAAGACAAAGATGGTTAAGCTTTGGATTATTGTGGCTATGACATTAATTTCAAGCATTTGTACAACACATTCATTATTTATTCTATTTTTGGTGCATAATGGCTAAAAGAAAATATGCTACTTAAAATCAGTGCCCAAAATCCTAGATTGAAAAAAAAAACAAAGATGATTAGTCACAAGTATGACTTGATCATTTTAAAAATAAAATGACTCAAAGCTAAGCACTATTGAAATGGAAAAACAAAGATAATCAAGCATAAGCATGGTATGATTATCTTAAATGAAAAGAACACAAAAACATATAAGAAAGGGACTGTCTCTTATGATCACAACAATACTGACATCGACATGTTTTAAAACAACAAATAAAGAAGCACAAGTTAAACAAAAAAACACAGAGTATGGTAAGAAGGCAGAACCTGTCATACTCAGATTGAGTAGGAGAGTTAGAATGTTGTTGTAAGAGTGAGGTTGAGATATCTGATAGTGGGAGCAACTTGTTAGAATATTTCTCTCTCCATTTATGCTTCAATCCTTTCCTTTGTATGTCCTTTACTCCTTTCTCATGAGTTGAAGATTTAATGGAACAAATATGGGAGCATTCGTCACTCCCATCAAGGTACCTAAGGGAATTAAAAACATTAAAAGTCACTTTTTGATTTTGGACTCTTATGGTTAATTCTTCCTTCTGTACATCTATCACGGTTCTTCCAGTAGCTAGGAAAGGTCTTTCCAAGATAATGGGAATGTCCTTGTCAGCTTTAAAGTCTAGGATGATAAAATCAGCTGGGAAAATAAACTTATCAACCTGAACTAGGACA
>NC_037532.1:14751966-14801471 GCF_001531365.2 Cynara cardunculus var. scolymus
CCTTAGATTCCAACACAAAAATAGAACTCGGCGCAAGTATACACCTCGAACTACTGTCGTCTCGTAACAAGTAATAATGGTAAAAAGTACCAGATATCGTTCCCACAGAGATAGCTTGTAAAGTTATTTCGAAAGTCCAGTTTATAAAAACTAATTTCAGATGGCGAATCGAGGGATTTGATTTATCTAAAATGGGGAGGTTTGATTAACAACTAAGAAAATATCAGCCTTAAAAAGAAGCACATGGTGCAATAGTTGATTAAGACATTAAACAAATGATTCAGCAAAAAGGTGACATAATATTCCTGTCATAATTATCTAAAATCAATAAATGATTTTATATAACTATAACAGTATCAACTATCGGGTCAGACGGCCTCCCAAGAGCATACACCGGTCAACGTGCTATCGATACGATATCATTTATGTTAGACRTCGTGAATCCTAGCACAACACAATGTTACCATCCTACACCGTAGGAGTATAGCGTTTGTCAGACACTAAAGCTATTTTTAGCCTTCTCCTCTTACATCAGGTTTTGAAAGTCAAAACATTTTTATACACAAAATTAGTTGTCAATTAATTTTAATRTAATCATCAAATGAAATATTAAGCACCTGAAATAAATAGTAGACTATAGTGCTAATAAGACACCTTTGTACTTTAACATCAGCTTTGGTCTTAATTTCCCGTTACACCCCAAGCTAAGGCGTTAGCCCATCATCGCTCGGTTTCTTCTCTCGAAGGATGTAAGGACTGAAAAATAAATAACGATACGGAAAAGTAAATTGCAGAAAGTAAATTACAGGAAATGGAAATACTGGAATTTAAAGTACTGGAAATTAAATGAYTGAAATATAAATGACTGAAAGTAAATTGCTGGAAATTAAATGACAGAAATGTAAATTGCGGTAAAGTAAAGACTGAAATGTAAAAGACTGAAGTATAAAGACAGAAATATAAAGGACTAAAATATAAATTACTGAAATATAAATTACTGAAATATAAAGACTGAAATATAAATACTGAAATATAAAGGACTGAAATATAAAGACTGAAATATAAATACTGAAATATAAATTATTAATAACTAAATAATATTAATTAATATTAATCTAATAATGATGGAAGGAAGTACATGATGGGATGACTAATGGTACTTTGATGGGATGAGAAGGTGACATATGAAAACCTTGGAAAATGGGGTTGACTTTTGAAGAAAACTTGCAAGCCAAGTAACAAAACTTGCAAAACAAGTTTCGTTATAAAGACCGAAAGATTACTTGCAAACTCGTAAAAATAGATTATTTAGTCTATGTAAATAAGCCGTGAGCCACAAAGGATGAAATTCGATGTAGAGCAACAAAGATCGACTATTTCGTAACTCGTAAAAGATAAGAAAACGTAACATAACTTGAAACAGAAATGAGATGAAGATTAAAGACGATTACTTAAATTAAAACTTGAAAATGAAAACACAACTACAAAAGTGATTCTTGAAAAGTCAAACAAAGTAAACCGAAAGCTTAGAACCGAAAGCAATATTCTAGAGAGCAATTATCACTAATATCACAAGTGTTTAAATGGTAGAAAAGTATGAAAAAAAAATCTTGTTAAAACAAGCCTTAAGCCTCTTTATATAGGCCAAAGAAGTTCACAAAGTGGGTGCCAACTAATAAGACAAAAGTCCCTTCAAAACAGGGCTTTGACCGGGCCTAAGGTCATTGACCACGCCTCCTCTATGGATCAGCCCATTTCTTCACGGCCCAAGCAGAATTTCAGCTCTCAGACAGGTACTATAGGACCTTGCCACACCTGGTCCTGTAAGACTGTCGTAGGACTGGGCCCAAAAATCATCAAAAACCTGTAAAAATAGGGAATTAACATTAGATATACTATATAACTACTAATATATGAAAAAGACATAAAAAGACTCAATTAAGACACTAATGGGCAAATAAAACAAAGGAAAATGGTTAAGAAAATGATGTAATAAGGTTAATAAATTAACACTTATCAGTTATTCCAGCATTCAGCAATCAAAAGAAACTTGTTGAGCACGATTGTTTTTGTTTTGTCCTTCCACACACATAGGACAAACCCATAACCTTTCTAGAATGTAGTATGGTACAGAGCCGATTAGTTGACTCTACTACCCACCAACTCAATGAAAGGAGGTTTTCTCTTGAATAGGCTTTTGTACTATTCACTATAGCAAAGGACAAGTCTTTCTCTAAAGGCTTGACGCGTGTTCAAACCCTACTGCATTGCATTAAATGTGCATTTAATGAAATGGGTATAAATAGATGTGTTCTATCTCCATGCAGAGATATCGCTTACTCTTGAACCCTAACTCTTACGTTCATACGTGAAAGAACACACATCTAAAGAACACAATACGCTTATCTTCAAAAGCAAGTTAGAATCCCTTTTAAGTATTCTAAATAGTTTTTACCCAGAAAGAACTTACTTTCTTCTAAGTCTTAAATATCATCATTTCTCTTTTCTTAGAACTTGTGTGTAACTTAGATTGTTTAGATAGGTTATCTTTACCTTAATTTTTCCGCAAACAATCTTGTAAAATCTGTATTGATCGTTCTTTATCAATATATATATATATATATATTAAATTTGAAAAGTTTACTGTGTTTGTATTCATCCCCTCCTTCTACAGATTGTTATACACATCTTGTAGACCCTAACGGGACCAACAAGTGGTATTAGATAGTGTATTTCTATTCTTGTTGTTTAGTTTTTTTTCTGCATTATATTATCTCTTTCTTTAGATAATCTTACTGCTTTCAAATAGCTTTACAAAACATATTCACACACTTTCATGACAATGGCTCTCTTGCCAAACCACCCTGTTTTATCCGAGACAACTTTAGTCTTTGGAAAAATTGGATGTCTCTCTTTCTGGAAGGTATGGATCCTGAAATTCAACACTACATAGAAAATGGACAATATGTTCCATACGCTATTTCTCCAGTTGTTCCTGAAACAGCTACGACTGTCGCAATTAATGAACGATAGATTCCAAAGCTCCCTCATCAATGGGGCGATGAAGACAAGAAGAAGATAGTTATAGACACTCGTGCTAGGTCTATAATAGCTATGTTTTTTCGTGATGAGGTTTATCATTCTGTGATGAAACTCAGAACCTCTGAATCCACATGGGACACTTTATGGGTTCAATATGAAGGAACCTCTCAGGTTCAAAAATTGAGGAAGATTAATTTAGTAAGACAATATGAAAGTCGTCTCTGTGGAAAGACTAAAAATTTGTCTGAAGTACATCAATGTTTTAATTGTCTTTTTATAGATTTAAGGACTGTAGGCATGGAATATTCCAATTCTGAAACTTTAACGAAGGTTCTGGAATGTTTGCCTGAGTCTTGGGATACTTATGCCATGTGTTTCAAGATGTCCAATGACATGTCCTCTCTCTCTTTCTCTCTTACCATTCTTTATGAGATACTGCTCAATCATGAGCAGTCTTGACAACTGTAAAGGAATCTAATCAAGGATTCCAGAGAAATAAAGAGCTCTCCGTTAGCTCTAATCTCTGAAGATGTTTCAGCTGAACTCACATCTTCTTCTCCTTATTCTTCTCTTCCTCCTGTTGTTATCACTGAGTTAGACTCTACTAACTCTGAGGATCTATCAGAGTCTGATCTTGCAGACTTTGATGAATCACTGGCGTTATTGATTAAATCTTTTAGGAGCTTCTCCAGAAAAAGTAACTTCCACAGAACCCCTTCGTTGACCATCAAGGAAAAGCCAAAGTCTGATAATATAGACAACGCTTCAATGATCTGCTACAACTGTCATCGCAAGGGTCACTTTGCTGGTGAATGCAGGTCTAAGAAGATAGTGACGCCATCTTCTAAAACCCCATCCTCCTTCAGATATAAGGATGACAAATACCTGAAGCTGAAGGAGAAGTACAAGAAGATGAAGAGTTCCCAACGAAAGGCCAAAGGTCTTGTCGCTGAAAAGCATGACTGGGCTGATTCGTCTGATGAATCATCATCTGATGAGAAAGACACAACCTACTCTACTTAATGGCCAAGGATGTCAAAGAAGAAGCTTCAGAGACATCAACTTCTTATGATCCCTCATCATCCTCACCCGCTCAGGTATGTCTCCTAAATGAACCTTCTTCTTCTTCCTCTTCTATCCTATCAGCGTTAGACACGCTGACGGTGGGCCTTTACAATGCTCTGAATTGTAAGTCTAAAGCAGAAATGCTTAATCTTGATCTTCAAGAACAATTGAAGATTTGTGATTCAAAGATTAAAGAGCTGACTAAGATTAAAGAGCTGACTAAGATCAAAGAAGACACCCATTGCCAGTAAGTGTCCTTCTGCCGCCAAGGCTGGTCCACCAGCCAAGGGTAAGAAAGTAGCTAAGGCTGAGAAATCAACCAAAGAGAAATCATCCATTAAGGTTGCTAAAACAACCAAGGTGAAGAAAACCACTGGAGCCTCTTCTTCAGGCTCAATGAAGACAACTAATGATGCTAAGCCTTCAGTATCAGGTGTTGTAGTTCCCACCACTGAAGCCTCTTCGTCAGGCTTAGTGAAAACACCCACTGACTCTATCTCTCTAGCGTCAGAGGTTGTTCCTTTTTCCACTAAAATCTCTCCAGGTTCAGTAAATCCATCTGCTGACGCTGGTTCTTCAGTTTCAGTAGATGAAGCCTCTAACATTTCTGGACCCAAATAGATGGGTATCAAAAGCATTTTTAAATTGTTCCCTTGTGCATGAAGTCAAAGGCATATGGTATCTTGATAGTGTATGCTCAAGGCACATGACCGGAGACAATTCCCTGCTAATTGACTATAAAGAAGAAAGAGGACCTTCCGTTACCATTGGAGGTAATGGAAAAGGATAATACTAGAGGCTTTGGTATATTAACCAACGGTGCAACCACATTCATGCATGTTGCATACGTTGAAGGGTCAGTCAACTGTGTGACAAAGACTACACAGTGAAGTTGTTGATCCTCTCTTTCATTGATTTGATGATAATCCCTTTTACCCTTTGCAAAGTATTTATGTTTCTGTTTTCAATTCTAGTGATCTTCACTGAGTCTGTTCAGTGATCGCTGAAGAACTTGTATTGTAAATCCAATCAGCGACAGCGATACTTCGAAAAGACAAAACTCACACCAAAGAACCTGTAGCAAAAGTCAAGACTGAAACTAAAGATTAGAGACTAGCGAGTATGTGATCTGAAGCGGTATTCAGTGATTACAACATTGTCTACATATGTGTGAAGACTGCCCAAGCCTCAGCGAATGCTGAAGAGACCTCCAGGTTATTCTAGCATTCAGCAATCAAAAGAAGCTTGTTAAGCACGATTGTTTTTGTCTTGTCCTTACACACACAAAGGACAAACTCATACCATTTCTAAATGTTAGTACGATACAGAGCCGACTAGTTGACTCTATTACCACAAACTTTGTGAAAGGATGTCTGCTCATGAATAGGCTTTTGTACTATTCACTGTAGCAAAGGACAAGCCTTCCCCTTAAGGCTTGACATACGTTCTAACCCTATCACGTTGCATAGTGCATTTAATGCATTGGGTATAAATAGATGTGTTCTATCTCCATGCAGATATACTCTTAACTCTTACTCTAAACCTACTTACGCTTAAGTAAAAGAACACACAAATCGAAGAACAAATACGCTCATCTTCAAGAGCAAGTTAGAATCTCTTTGTTGTATTCTAAAAAAGTTCTCTCCCAAATAGAACTTACTTTCTTCTACTTCTTTAACAGCAAATCTTTTCTTTATTTGCTAAGAATTAGTGTGTAACTTTAGATTGTTTAGATAGGTTTTATTTACATTATCTTTCCGCAAACAATCTTGTAAAATCTGTATTGATCATTCTTTATCAATATATATTTTAAATTTGAAAAGTTTCTGTTTTTGTATTCATCCTCCCTTCTACAAACTGTTGTACACATCTTGTAGACCCTAACGGGACCAACAAGTGATATTAGAGTAGTGTTTTATCTTCTCTAGTTGTTTAGTAGTTTTCTGCATTATATTATCTCCTTCTTTATATAATTTTATTGCTTTTAAAATGGCTTTATAAAACATAAACACACACTTTCAAGACAATGGCTCTCTTGCCAAACCTCCCTGATTTATCCGAGACAACTTTAGTCTCTGGAAGAATCGGTTGTCCCTATTTTTGGAAGGTGTGGATCCTGAAATTCCACACTACATAAAAAATGGACCATATGTACCATTTGTTATTTCTCCGGCTGTTCCTAAAACAGGTACGACTGCCGCGATTCTTGAACGGCAGTTTCCGAAGCTCCCTCACCAATGGAGCGATGAAGACAAGAAGAAAATAGCTATAGACACTCGTGCTAGGTCTGTAATAGCTATGTCTATTACTGATAAGGGTTATCACTATGTGATGAAACTCAGAACCTCTAAATCCATGTGGGACACTTTATGTGTTCAATGTGAAGGAACCTCTCAGGTTCAAGAATCAAGGAAGATTAACTCAGTAAGGCAATATGAAAGATTTCTCTATGGAAAGACTGAGACTCTGCCTGAAGTACACCAACATTTTAATTGTCTTCTCATTGATCTAAGGACTGTAGAAATGGAATATTCTAATTCTGAAACTTTAACTAAGTTTCTAGAATGTTTTCCTAAGTCTTGGGATACTTATTCCATGTGTCTCAAGATGTTCAATGACATGTCCTCTCTTTCTCTTTCTACTATTTACGGGATCTTGCTTAATCATGAGCAATCTCGTCAGTTGAAAAGGTTTATAATCAAAGATTCTAGAGAAATGAAAAGCTCTCCATTAGCTTTGATCTCTGAAGAAGCTTCAGCTGAAACCCCTTCTTCTTCTTTTTCTTCGTCTCTTCCTCCTGTTGTTATTACAGAGTTAGACTCTACTAACTCTGAGGAAGTATCAGAATCTGATCTTACATATTTTGATAACTCCCTGGCGCTTTTGACTAAATCTTTTAGGAGATTCGCCAACAAAAGAAACTTCCGCATATCTCCCTCGTTGACCTTAAAGGAAAAGCCAAAGTCTGATAAAATAGACAAGGCTTCAGCGATCTGCTACAACTGTCACCGCACAGGTCTCTTTGTAGGTGAATGTTGATTCAAGAAGACTGCAATGCCATCTTCAAAAACCCCATCCTCCTTTAGGTCAAGGGATGATAAATACCTGAAGCTGAAGGAGAAGTACAAGAAGATGAAGAATCACCAGCAAAAGGCCAAGGGTCTTGTCGCTGAAGAGCATGATTGGGCTGATTCATCTAGATAAATCATCATCTGATGAGGAAGATACGGCCAATCTCTGCTTAATGGCCAAGGATGTCAAAGAAGATGCTTCAGAGACATCTACTTCAAATGATCCTTCATCCTCTTCTCCTGCTCATGTATGTATCCTGAATGAACCTTCTTCTTCTTCTTCTTCTTCTTCTTCTTCTTCTTCTAGCCTTTCTACACTAGACACATTGACAGTGGATCTTTACAATGCCTTTAATGGAAAATCTAAAGTAGAAATGCTTAATCTTGATCTTCAAGAACAGTTAAAGATTTTCCATTTTAATATCAAGGAGTAACCAAGGTTGAAGAAAACCTAAAGGATTAGGTCATTGTAAACCAAGCCATTACTGTTGAATGCGAACATGCTATCGCTGAACGTGAGCAAGCAATCGTTGAACTCAAGGCTGAGAAGGCTACCATTGAAGGGTGGTGCAAAGCCTCTGTCAAAGCCTCTGAGATCATCAACGCTCAAATCCCGGCCAAGATAAAGACTGGTCTAGGATTTTCCTATGATCAGGAAGAATGTGTCACTAACAGGTCCATGTTCAAGTTTGGTACTTTTGTCTCTTCCATTACTGACACTTCTTTCTCTCAATCTTCTTTAACTGAGAGTCATCTTGATGGAACTCCTTCGAGTTCATTGCAAAGACAAGGGTAAGTCCATTGTCATAGCACCTCGTCCCAAAAAGTCTAACAAGTCTAATAGATCCAGATCTATTCCTTCAACTTGTAAATCTTCTTCCTCTCCAGGTCCTCTTTCTTCCTTGTGCAGGATGTCAAAGGCATATGGTATCTAGATAGTGGATGCTCAAGGCATATGACTGGAGACATATCCCTGCTTATCAATTACAAGGAAGAAAGAGGACCTTCCATGACCTTTGGAGGTAATGGAAAAGGATATACCAAAGGTTTTGGTATATTAACCAATGGTGCAACCATGTTCCAACGAGTTGCATACGTTGAAGGACTGAAGCACAACCTCCTCAGCATCAGTCAACTGTGTGAAAAAGATTCATGCTATGTTTACGACAAAGATGATAAGGTTGCCTTGACCGGTTCTCGCTTAGGAATGACTATATCATCAACATGGATTCTTCTATCACTGAGAACAGTTGTTTCTTCGCTAAAGCCTCTTCAGATATCAACTGGCTGTGGCACAAACGACTTTCTCATCTTAACTTTAAGACACTCAGTGAGCTATCTAGAAATGATCTTGTCACTGGTTTTCCTTAACACTCTTTTGCAAATGAATCTCTTTGCTCAGCGTGTGAAAAAGGAAAACAAACAAGAGCTAGCTTGAAATCAAAGAAAATCTCTTCAGTGACTGCGCTTCTTCAGCTACTGCACATGGATCTCTTTGGTCCAGTCAACGTGCAATCTATTGTTGGAAAGAAGTATACACTCATCATTGTTGATGAGTATTCCAGGTACACATGGGTCTTCTTTCTCAGATCCAAATATGAAGCACTTGAAGATATCATTTCGTTCATCAAGAAAATAGAAGTGTTTAACAACATCAAAGTATGATCTATTAGAAGTGACCTTGGTACTGAATTCAAAAACAATTTATGGATAACTTCTTTAAGGACATGGGAATTTCTCACAAATTTTCTTCAGTGAGAACTCCTCAGCAAAATGGGGTCGCTGAAAGGAGAAATCGAACAATCATAGAGGCTGCTCGATCAATGCTCAGCGAATCCCATCTCCCTACTCATTTCTGGGTTGAAGCTGTCAACACCGCTTGTTTCACTCAAAATCGATCGCTGATCGTAAAGAGGTTCAAGAAGACAACTTATGAACTTTTCAATGGCAGAAAGCCTCTATCAGCTTTCTACATATCTTTGGTTGCACGTGTTATATTCTCAACAACCATGACCAACTCGGAAAGTTCGACCCTGAAGCTGATGAAAGAATCTTTCTTGGATATTCTTCAGTATCCAAAGCCTTCTAGAGTATTCAACAAACGAAGACAGATGATAGAAGAAACTATCCATGTCACCTTTGATTAATCTCATTCAGCTAATTCAAAATCCATCTTGAATGATGATGATGAATTAGAAAACTGGATGTTCTCTCATTATGGACAACCTGAAGCTTCCTTCAGCATTCCTCCCAACGCTGAAGCCCCAGAAGCTGAAGATGATCCACTTATCATTCCAGTTGCAGCTAGTCACTCCAACGTATCTTCTTCAGAGATCGTTGTTGTGCCCATCAGTTGTATTTCTCCTTCTATTTCAAACACTAATCAATCAGTGAATGAAATGCCTTCAGCATCTGAACCTATTTCAGTCACTGAATCTGAGGCTCCTTTAGCAATTGTTCCAATCGCTGAAGACACTACAGTTGAAGCCTCATCCTCTGTTTCTGAAGCTATCTACTCAGATGATAATCCTCTACCAGCTCAGCAATGGACTAAAGACCATCCAATTTCATCAAATTCTTTGTTTATCCAGATGCAGGTATCAAGACTCGTCATGGTCTAGGTAATATATGTCTCTTTGTCAATTTTTTTCCTTAGTTGAACCCAAGAAAATCAATGATGCTATCTCAGACCCTAGTTGGGTCCTTGACATGCAAGAGGAGCTCATTGAGTTTGATAGGAACAAAGTCTGGTACCTTGTCCCACGTCCTTCTGACAAAAGTGTGATAGGCACCAAGTGGGTCTATCGCAATAAGTTGGATGAAGATGTTGTGGTAACCCGTAACAAGGCCCGACTTGTTGCTCAAGGTTATAGACAAGAAGAAGGGATCGACTATGATGAAACCTTCGCACCAATGGCTATACTCGAAGCAATTCGACTCTTCCTAACCTTTGCTACCTATAGAGACTTTAAAGTCTACCAAATGGATGTAAAGAGAGCTTTCCTTAATGGAAAACTTCAAGAGAAAGTTTATGTTGGACAACCTCCAAGGTTTTTTTACTTTAAGTATCCAAACCATGTCTATCGTTTGGATAAAGCTCTTTATGGGTTAAAACAGGCTCCTTGTGCCTGGTATGATACCCTTTCCTTGTTTCTCATCTCTGAGAAATTTGTACGTGGAAAGATTGACCAAACCTTATTTCTTAGAAAAGTTAAAGGTCATATCATTCTAGTCCAAATTTATGTCGATGATATTATATTTGGTTCCACTAATCCCTCTTTATGTTTTCATTTTGCTGATCGCATGAAGAAAGAATATCAGATGAACTAACATTCTTTTTAGGTCTTCAGATCAAACAATCTAATAAAGGTATCTTTATCAGTCAAAGTAAGTATATTCGTGACATGCTGAAGAAGTTTGACCTATCGAATAGTTCATCTATGCAAACTCCAATGGCTCATCCACTCTCTCTCAACAAGGATCCTAATGTAAAGCCTGTAAACATAATTTTTTATAGAGGAATGATCGGCTCCCTGCTGTATCTCACAACTAGTCGACCAGATATCATGTATTCTACTTGCTTATGTGCACGATATCAATCTGAACTTTAGGAATCCCATCTGATTGCTGTAAAACGCATCGTCAGATATATAAAGGGAACTCCTAACTTGGGTCTCTGGTACCCTAAGGGTTTAGGTTTTGACCTAATAGTTATTCGGATAGTGACTTTGCAGGTTGCAAAATTGATAGGAAAAGCACCACTGGAGGCTGTCAGCTTTTAGGTGGAAAGTTGGTGAGCTGGACAAGTAAGAAGCAAAACTCAGTGTCCACATCAACCACTGAAGCTGAATATGTAGCCGTTGGTAGCTGATGTACCCAAATTCTTTGAATGAAACCAGTTGATGGACTACGATCTTCAGTTTTCAAAAGTCCCTATCTATTGTGATAGCACCAGTGCTATTGCTATTGCAAATAATCATGTACTTCACTCCAAGACCAAACATATAGAGATCCGATATCATTTTATCAGAGATCATGTTACGAATGGTGACATTGAACTTCACTTCGTTCCAACTGATTATCAACTCGCTGACCTTTTCACCAAGCCTCTTGATGAGACAAGATTTAACATCTTGATCAGCGAACTGGTGATGCTAACGCTGAAGAAAAATTTTCTTCAGCTATAACATCAATCAGTAAGTGAAATAATTCAGTGTTCTATCTCTGTCACTAAACTCTTTAGTAAATGTATCTATTCTCTTTAAGGTATGAGTACTTACCCCTTTTCTTAAAAACTTAAAACTATCACTGAAGCTTTCCTTCTTCAGTGATAAAATCGAACATTTTTGTTGGTATGTCTCTCTTATACTTATCTTTTCTTAAAAAATGAAAATGATCACTGAACCTTTCCTATTATGTGATTCAAATGTTTTTAAAAGTCAGTTTCAGTGATTCTCTTATCACTGACACTGAAGTCTTAAAACTATCACTAAATCTTTCTCTCTTCAGTAATCAAAATGTTTTAAAAGGTCTATTCAATGATTCTTCTAACACTAAATGACTATTCTTTTCTTAAAAACCTTTTCGTTTTTAAAAGAAATAGTTAATGAACCGTCTTTATGGCGACATTCTCTGTTTACAAGGCGCAATGCTTTAGGACGCGCAAAAAGGTCTGTCATACGAGACCTCATTTAATGCCATCCAATCATGGATGAGAACGTGCCATCTTTTTCATCATGGCCTTCTTTTTCATCATGGCCTTTTCCCTCAACCGTCGTCTTTTTCTCTCTCTTATCTCATTTCTCTCTCCTCGTACCTATAAATATGAGACTTCTCTCTCACAATTTTCTTTACGCTTTCAAAATTCTAGACAAACCTCTGTCATTTTGCAAGCAAGAACAAGTTTCAACAATTTCTTCTTCGACCTTATTCATCTCATACGAACTAAGGTCGACACATTCTTTCATTTTTTATCCTTCTTTTCTTTTATGAAATACATGTTTGAAGTTTTAAGAACTTTGTTCTCTTAAAAAACAAACATTAATGATTATTAACACAACCTCCTTCTTGGTTATAATCATATTTCATCAAAATATGTTATACTCGGAAAACCCTAATCCTTCTTCAAGGATTTTTCAAAAGAAGTTTTTCTTGTTCTAAACTTAAACTATACACAACTCTTGGTTTAACTAACACTGTTTTGTATCTTATTTTTCTTACCAAAAACAGATGGTTGCCAAGAGTGTAAGCTTTTCAATCAATGAAGTCTCTTTCAAGGCTAACAATCACGTAGCCTTGTTAGAGATCCCTTCTAACAAATCCTTCTACGAGAAAGCGGCTAACTTCCTTAAAAAGTCGTTTCTTGGTTTTGCTCTTAACCATGATCCCATCATGGTTAAAGAAGCCCTTCAACAGTTCTGATTCACTACTGAAGTGGTGGAACTTGAAGACAATAATGGTCACCAAGTGGAGAAGATCACCTTCACGTTCAACCGCATGACCGTAAATTTTGGAGTCGCCACCATGAGGACAGTTCTTTGCCTCCCCAAGGGCCCCTTCGACAGCGAGCCCTCCACTGCCGAGATCATCCAATGTCTCGATGCCATTGGCTACCAATGGCCAATGAAGAAGGACTCAAATGATCCCATTAAGTCCTTGTCAAAGATTAAGAAAAACAGGATGTCAGCGATCTGGCAATACATGTTCTCTCATTTTATCCAATCTATGGGTGGAAAGACAAGAGGACAAGAGCAGGCCTCCAAAGTCGCCCTGACGATTGGAGTATCTGCGATTCAGCGTCGCAATATAAATTATGTTGCGGTTATTTTTGATCACCTGGTGTAGAAGATGAACAAGTGCCAGCGAGAAAAGCTGGTACCATACACCAGTTTTCTCTCCATGGTTTTTGCAAAGGTATTTGCAAAATAATATTCCAAGGAAGGAAACCTCCAGGTGTGTAGGCTTGGATCCAGGATTATGGATCACAAGCTTAGGGAAGGAGACGTTGCACTTTCTTCCATAGTGCCCTTCTCTCCCTCTTCTCCTCAGGTGGTGAAGACAAAGGAAAACCCCCCTGCGTCTAGCCCAGCCACCAAAACCTCTTCAAAATGACTTTCTCAACCAACTCTTGTTTCTCCTCAGAGAGCCAAGAATGCCAAAAAGGGGATAACCACATCTCTGGCTGAGACCTCTCGAAAGGTTTCAGCTATTGAACCTAGCCTTAACCTTGAGGCACCTTCAGCTACCCTCCCTAGATCTTCAGTGATCCCTACAATCACTGTCATATCAGTGGTACCTACCCTAACCACCTCAATGACCCAAATCACTGAAGATGTGAATATCAGCGCCACCACCTCTGACCACCCACCAGTCTTTTCAGTCGTCTTCTATTATCCTCCTTTGGTCGTTACACGTGTTTATGACTCATCAGCTAATGTCCTCCCTGGTGATGAAACATACACCACTGGACTTGAGGTTGCTCCTTTCGAGGGTCCTCAGCATACAAATGCTCATCCTCTCAAGGGAATCATTGAGCAAGCTAGTGCCAATCCTTTGGATGTCACTGATGGCCCCTTAGGTATTCCATCTTCCTACCCCTTCAGTTCTTCTAACCCTGAGCTTCTATTTGCTCACTCTCCATCTCTTGCATGACCTTCTGTGCCTTAGGGTGTGAACAAAGTAGAAGATGATTACGATGAAGAAGCGGACTACGAAGAAGACGATGAAGATTATGACATGGCTTCTTATGTCAAGCTTCTCCTCCCAGCCGTCGATACCGTCTTCTCTAAAATGTCTGAAGTACATCGAGATATGCCTTGCAAGGCAGATATTGATGCGGACCTCTCAACTGTCAAAGCTGATGTTCAAGAAGTTAGGAGTCAGCTCTCGACTCTTCATTAGGTTGTTCGAGCCAATGCTAAAGCCATCGTTGTTCTCTCCAGTAGAGCTGATGACGCTCAGGCTCAGTCTCTCTAGCAGACAGAGCTTCTCCAACAGATCCTGGATGTTGTCCGTCAACTAGCACCAGTGATCCCACCCTTTTTTACCGCTGATGATTGCACTCAGCTCAATAAGATGCGCAAAGCGACGATAACTCTAGCCAGCACTTTGTCGCGGCTAGAGGAGATGATGGTTCTCCAGCATCAACGCATGGACGAACTCTTTGGCCTATACTCTCAAGTCTTAGCCAGAGAGGGGGAGATGAGGTCCAACGATGTTGGACCATCTACTGCTCCAGCAATCCATGACGCTAAAGCTGAAGCTCCTATAGCTAAAGTTGAAGCTGACATTGCCCAATCAATTCCATCATCCGGTGAAGTTGTTACAGCTGAGGAAGTTGATGTCATCCCTCGTGATGATGACCTTTCCATCACCTTTGCACCTGTTGCTGGTGATATCGAAGAAGAAGCTGATGAAGAAGAAGATGATGAAGGTGATGAACCTGATCTTCCAGACTCTGGCAGTAACCCCGATGGCGATGACGACGACGATGATGAAGATGACTTCATGATCCAGTATCAGCGTCCAACAACCGCTGCTAAAAGAGTCGCCCTTAGGGATTCTACATCCCAGGGGAGCAAATGGAAGACCAGGACCCTAAGTCGAAAGGCAAAGGTGTCGTTGAAGAAGGAAACCTGAAAGTACTTTTCAAAAACCCTCAACCCTTATTTGAAGACTCTACCTCTCAGGTAGTTGTCACTTCATTTATCAACTTCATATCCCTTCTACTACATGTGATCGACTGGAATGGGTCCCTAAAAACCCTGTCTCCAGTGCTCCTACCGACTAGCAGATGGCTCAGTTTAAGGAGTCACTCGACCAGACTAGAGTAAAAATCCCTCTTCGTACCTCTAGTGGTGGTGAGTTTGACTTCCTTTTTGAAGCTGAAAGACTCGAGGCAATAAAGGCTGAAGAAGAGCTAGAGCTTTAGAAGAAGCATATTGAAGACAGCCTAAAGTTGGCCAAGTCACTAGCTGAAAAGAATCTTCCAAAGAGAAAGTCCAAAAAGAAGGTGAAAGTTGTCCAAGCCCAAGCTAAGTTACTTTCTCTTGCAGAAGCTGAGCACGAGAAAAATCTGAAGCTGGCTGAGCGGGACAAGCGATGGAGCGATGGAAAGCTGAAGAAGAGAATCAGTCCTCACCCTATCAAGAGCGTCAGCATCACCGGATGATCCAAAGATGGTGGAACTCTTGTCTCAATGCTCATCACCAGGGACAATCTCGATGCCATTACAGAGTACCCTTCCTACCTTGGCCACTATGGATACAGCGAATGACTGGAGATCAGGAAAGTCATTCAGCGATCCAACTCTAGACATAAGACGATTATCGAAGACATCATCAAGGATCTCATCAAAAGGATGTTCGGGTATGTCGCAGTCCCTGACAGGCCATCTCTGAAGAAGGGAGGAAGAAAGAAAATACTTTCCAGTCCTAATGATGGAACATCCCTGAGGAACGAACATGAAACAAGGTTCTCCTTAGATGAAGTCCTGAAGGAATACGAGAGTATAGACATCTTTATGCTAAATCTTGATCTGCCAGAGAATGTCTGAGTTACATTTATGCCCGATGGGACATCTAATTTATCTCATGTTCTGGGTAGATGATAGCTTGCAAGGAAAAGCGATGGACCGAAAGATATGAAGAGAATTTCTACGTCGAAAGAAGCGTGCAGAAGATGTACCCGGCTACATTAATTTAAACATCCTAGACTAGTTTATTTTCCTTGTAATATTGTCCACATTTTGTAATCTACTTACTATGTCTACTTTCACTGATTAATCTTATATTCTGTAAGTTTTAGACATGTACTGAACATCTTGTAATATTTCCACTGAATATAATATAAGTGTTTTGTGTATCACTGAAAAAGATCCCTGAAAAAAAGTAATAGGGACACAAGTCTATGAGTTCTAGTGTTACTTTTCACATTCACTGACAATCTATAAGTCAGTGAATAAGCTTTTAGTTTCAGTTTCCATTCTTGTAACTTTTCTAAAATATAACTTAAGAAAATTCTCCAAGTAAAGACTGACTCACTGAAAAAGATCCCAAAATAGTTAAGAGGGACATGTACTTTATATGTTACTTTTTCTTACTATTATTTGATAAGACAACTTTCTTTATGTTGTCTTGTTATCATCAAATAAGGGGAGATTGTTAATCCTCTCTCTCATTGATTTGATAATAATTCCTTTTACCCTTTGCGAAGTATTTATGTTTTTGTTTTTAGTTCCAACGATCTTCACTGAGTCTATTTAGTGATCGCTGAAGAACTTGTATTGTAAATCTAATCAGCGACAACGATACTTCAAGAAGACAAAACTCACACCAAAGAACCTTCAGCAAAAGTCTAAGACTGAAATTGAATATTAGAGACTAGCGAGTACGTGAACTTAAATGATATTCAGTGATTACAACCTTGTCTACATATGTGTGAAGACTGCCCAAGCCTCAGCGAATGCTGAAGAGACCTCCAGGTTATTCCAGCATTCAACTATTGAAAGAAGCTTGTTGAGCACGATTGTTTTTGTCTTGTCCTTACAGACACAAAAAACAAACCCATACCCTTTCTAAATGTTAGTACAGTACGGAGCCGACTAGTTGACTATATTACCCACCAACTTTGTGAAAGGATGTCTACTCATGAATAGGCTTTTGTACTATTCACTGTAGCAAAAGACAAGCCTTCTCCTTAAGGCTTGACACGCGTTCTAACCCTACCACATTGCATTAAATGCAATGGGTATAAATAGATGTGTTCTATCTCCATGCAGAGATACTCTTAACCCTTACTCTGAACTTATTTATGCTTTAGTAAAAGAACACACACATCTAAGAACAAATACGCTCATCTTCAAGAGCAAGTTAGAATCTCTTTGTTGTATTCTAAAAAAGTTCTCTCCCAGATAGAACTTACTTTCTTCTACTTCTTTAACAACAAATCTTCTCTTTATTTGCAAAGAATTAGTGTATAACTTTAGATTGTTTAGATCGGTTTTATTTATCTTATCTTTCCGCAAACAATCTTGTAAAATCTGTATTGATTATTCTTTATCAATATATATTTTAAATTTGAAAAGTTTTTGTGTTTGAATTCATCCCCCTCTTCTACAAACTGTTGTACACATCTTGTAGACCCTAACAGGACCAACAAAAGTTCTCCAAGAATTCATGCTACGTCTATTACAAGGATGATAAGGTTGCCTTCACTGGTTTTCGACTAGAGAATATCTATATCATCAATATGGATTCTTCTCTCACTGAGAATAGTTGTTTCCTCTCTAAAGCTTCATCAGATATCAACTGGATGTGGCACAAATGGCTTTCTCACGTTAACTTCAAGACACTCACCGAGTTGTTTAGAAATGATCTTGTCACCGGTCTTCCTCAACATTCTTTTGTAAATGAATCTCTTTGCTCAGCGTCTGAGAAAGAAAAACATACAAGAGCTAGCTTTAAGTCAAAGAAAATCTCTTCAGTGACATCGCCTCTTCAGCTACTGCACATGGATCTCTTTGGTCTTGTGTACGTGCAATCTATCACTGGAAAGAAGTATACACTCATCATTGTTGATGAGTACACCAGGTACAGTTGGGTGTTCTTTCTCAGATCCAAAACTAAAGCACCTGAAGACATCATATTGTTCATCAAGAAAATAGAAATACTTAACAATATTAAAATACGATCTATTAGAAGTGACCATGGTACTGAATTCAAATACAGTACTATGAATAACTTCATCAAGAAAATACAAGGGAATTTCTCACAACTTTTCTTCAGTGAGAACTCCTCAGCAAAATGGGGTTGCTAAAAGAAGAAATCAAACAATCATTGAGGTTGCTCGATCAATGCTTAGCGAGTCCCATCTCCCTACCAATTTCTGGGCTGAAGCTGTCAACACTGCTTGTTTCACTCAAAATCGATCGCTGATCGTTAAGAGGTTCAAGAAGACAGCTTATGAACTTTTCCATGGCAGAAAGCCTTTATCAGCTTTCTACATATCTTTGGTTGCACATGTTTTATTCTCAAAAACCGTGATCAACTAGGAAAGTTCGATCCCAAAGCTGATAAAGGAATCTTTCTTGGATATTCTTCAGTGTCCAAAGCCTTCAGATTATTTAACAAACGCCGACAAACGATAGAAGAAACTATTCATGTCACATTTGATGAATCTCAATCAGTTAATTCTAAACTCATCATAAATGATGACGAAGAATTAGAAAATTGGATGTTTTCTCATTATGGACAACCTGAAGCTTCCTTCAGCGTTCCTCTCAACACTGAAGCCCCAGAAGCTGAAGATGATCCATTAATCATTCTAGTTGCAGCTAGTCACACCAACATGTCTTCTTCAGAGATCGTTGTTGTTCCCTTTAGCTGTGTTCCTCCCTCTACTTCAAACACTGATCAATCAGTGAATAAAATGCCTTCAGCATCTGAACCTATTTCAGTCGCTGAATCTGAGGCTCCTTTAACAATTGTTCCAATCGCTGAAGACACTGCAGCTGAAGCCTCATCCTCTGTTCCAGAACATATATGCTCAGATGATAATTCTCTACCAGCACAACGATGGACTAAAGACCATCCAATTCATCAAATTCTTGGTGATCCAGGTGAAGGTATTCAAACTCGTCGTGGTCTAGGTAATATTTGTCTCTTTGTCAACTTTCTTTCTTTACTTGAGCCCAAGAAGATCAATGATGCTATCTCAGACCCTAGTTGGGTAATTGACATGCAAGAGGAGCTCATTGAGTTTGATAGGAACAAAGTTTGGTACCTTTTCCCACGTCCATCTAACAAGACAGTGATAGGCACCAAATGGGTATATCGCAACAAGTTAGATGAACAATGTGTGGTAACCCGTAACAAGGCTCATCTTGTTGCTAATGGTTATTGACACCAGTGGCTAGACTTGAAGCAATTCGAATCTTTCTAGTCTACCAAATGAATGTAAAGAGCGCTTTCCTAAATGAAAAACTTCAAGAGAAATTTTATGTTGAACAACCTCTAGGGATTCTTGACCCTAAGTATCTAAACCATGTCTATCGTTTGGATAAAGCTCTTTATGGGTTGAAACAGGCTCCCCGTGCTTGGTATGATACCTTCTCCTCGTTTCTCATCTCTGAGAAATTTGTTCGTGCAAAGATTGACCAGACCATATTTCTTAGAAAAGTTAAGGGTCATATCATTCTAGTCCAAATTTATGTCGATGATATTATTTTTGGCTCCACTAATCCCTCTTTGTGTTTTTGATTCGCTAATCGCATGAAGAAAGAATACCAGATGAGTATGATAAGAGAACTAACCTTCTTTTTAGGTCTCCAGATCAAGCAATCAGATAAAGGTATCTTTATCAGTCAAAGTAAGTATGTTCGTGACATGCTGAAGAAGTTTTATCTATCAAATAGATCATCTATGAAGACTCAAATGGCTCATCCACTCTCTCTCAACAAGGATCCAAAGCTTGTAAATGTAACTGTTTATAGAGGAATGATTGGCTCTCTGTTGTATCTCACAGCTAGTCGACAAGATAACATGTATTATACTTGTTTATGTGCACAATATCAATCTGAACCTAAGGAATCCCATCTGATCGCTGTAAAACGCATCTTCAGATACCTGAAGGAAACTCCTAACTTGGGTCTCTAGTACCCTAAGGGTTCAGGTTTTGATCTAATAGGTTATTCGGATAGTTGCAGGTTGCAAGATCGATAGGAAAAGCACCACTGTAGGCTGTCATCTTCTAGGTGGAAAGTTGGTGAGCTGGACAAGTAAGAAGCAAACCTCAGTGTCCACATCAACAGCTGAATCTGAATATATAGCCGTTGGAAATTGTTGTGCCCATGTCCTTTGGATGAAAACCAGCTGAACGACTACGATCTTCAGTTCTCAAAGATTCCTATCTATTGTGATAGCACCAGTGCTATTGCGATTGCAAACAACCCTGTTTCTTCACTCCAAGACCAAACATATAGAGATCAGATATCATTTTATCATAGATCATGTTATGAATGGTGATATTGAACTTCACTTTGTTCCAACTGATTACCAACTCACTGACCTTTTCACCAAGCCTCTTGATAAGACAAGATTTAACATCTTGATCAGCGAACTAAGGATGCTAAACGCTAAAAAATAATTTTCTTCAGCTGTATGCATCAATCAGTAAGTGAAATGATTCAGTGCTCTATCTCTATCACTGAACTCTTGAGTAAATGTATCTATTCTCTCTAAGGTATGTATACTTGTTCTTTAAACTTAAAACTATCACTGAAGCTTTCCTTCTTCAGTAATCAAAATGTTTTAAAATTTTCTTTCAGTGATTCTTTCTATCACTGAACATTTATAAGTAAGTATATCTCTTTTACACTTGTCTTTTCATAAAATCAAAAAGATCACTAAACCTTTCTACCTTCAGTGATTCAAATATTTTTTAATGTCAGTTTCAGTGATTCTCTTATCACTGACACTGAAGCTTTCTATGAAAATATATTCTTCTAAGTTATTTTCATTTCTTAAAGCAAAACCATCACTGAAGCTTTTCTTCTTCATTGACCAAATGTTTTAAAAGGTTTTTATACATTAAATGTCTTATCACTAAATGTGACTCTTCAAATTTCTTAAAACCTTTTCGTTTTAAAAGAAATAGTTAATGAACTGTCTTAATGAAGACATTCTTTGTTACCAATACGAATCACTTTGAGACGCGCAAAAAGGTCTGACACACGCGATCTGCTT
Source organism: Cynara cardunculus var. scolymus (assembly GCF_001531365.2). Classification (NCBI taxonomy): domain Eukaryota; kingdom Viridiplantae; phylum Streptophyta; class Magnoliopsida; order Asterales; family Asteraceae; genus Cynara; species Cynara cardunculus. The sequence goes on from NC_037532.1 coordinate 14,772,887, forward strand.
TAACTTCCATCCAATCATGGATGAGAACGTGCCATATTTTTCATCATGGCAATTCCTCAACAGTCGTATTTTTCTCTCTCCTATTTATTTTCTCTCTCATCCTGCCTATAAATATGAGATCTCTTCCCTCATATTTTCTTTACGCTTAGAAATATTTGATGAACCTCTGCCAAAAAGACTTTGCAAGCAAGAACTCTCAAGAACACTCAAATCCTTCGACCTTCTTCAAAAGAACTCTAAGGTCAATTTCTTTACATTATTGAACTGTTCTACTCCTTCTAAATGGAACTATGTTTTGAAATTTTAAGAACTTTGTTCTCTTAAAACACAAACAGACAGATTAATAACAGATTCTTATTCATGGTTATAATTTTGTTTCAAAAACTCTATTCTACTTGAAAAACCCTAATATCTCATTTGTGGATTTTTCAAAAGAAGTTTTGTTGTTCGAAAACTTAAAAAGATCACAATCAATCTTGGACTACTAATATATAAATTGTTTTTCTTCTTATTTCTCGACCAAAAACAAAAAATAGCTACCAAGAACGTGAACTTTACCGTGGAAGACATCTCCTTTAAGGCCAACAACCACATTGCCTTGTTGGACATTCCCACAAACAAAACCATCTGCACGGATGTTGCTGCCTTCCTACGGATGTTCCCAATCGCCTACACTCTCAACCATGAACCTATCATGGCTAGGGAGGCCCTTCAGCAGTTCTGGATGACTCCTAAGGTGGTGCAAGAGGAAGACAAGAACGGTCATCATTCACCTTCAACAGGATGACTGTGAGTTTTGGCATGACCACTCTTAGGCACGCTCTTCGATTTCCTAAGGGTCCCTTCGCCAGCGAACCCTCTACTACAGAGATCATCACCTGCCTCGATGACATTGGCTACCAATGGTCAATGAAGAAGGACTCCAGCAAGCCCCTCAAGTCGTTGTCAAAGATCGAGAAGAACCGCATGTCGGCGGTGTGCCAGTTCCTATTCTCCCACTTCATCCAAAGCATGGGTGGAAAGACCGGTGGCTAAGATCAGGCTTCTAGAGTCGCTCTCACGATTAGCATCTCAGTGATCCAATGCCGACCAATCAACTTTGCTGTCGTCATCTTCGACGACGTGGCATTTAAGCTGAACAAGCGTCAGAGGGAGAAAGTGGTTCCCTACACCAGGTTCTTGTCCATGGTCTTCGCCAAGATCTTTGGTGACAAGTACTCTAAAGGAAGGTAATCTTCCTATCTACAGGCTTGGATCCAGGATTCTGGATCACAAGCTCAGGGATAGAGATGTTGCACTATCTTCTATGATGCAATACTCTTCAATTCCCCCTTCTCCTTCTTCAGTGGTCAAGACAAGGGAAATCCCCCCCCCCAGTCTAACCCAACTACCACAACCAAATCTACAAAATGCCCATCTCAACCAACTCTTGGTTCTTATTCGAGGACCAAGAAGGCCAAAAAGGGGAGTACCACATCTCTGGTTGTGACCTCTCAAAAGGTCTCAGCTATTGAAAATAGTCTTACCCTCGAGGCAATTTCAATTAGCCATCCTAGCTCTTCAGTGATTCCTGATATCACTGTCGTATCAGTGGCACCTCTCCCAACCGTCTCAGTGACCCAAATCACCGAAGGTGAGAATATCAGTGCCACCACCGTTGACCACTCACTAACAATCTCAGCCATCTTTTTCTCCCCTATGTTGTTGGTCTCAACACGTGTCGGTGAGTCATCAGTGCCAATCCTCCTTGATGATGAGACACTCACCACTGGACCTGAGGTAGCTCCTCTCGAAGCTCCTCAGCATACTGGTGCTCATCATCTCGAGCGCACCATGGAGCAAACTAGCGTTAATCCTTCAAATAACGTTGAATACCCCTTAGGTACTCCACACTCCTACCCTTTTGTTTCTTCTAACCAAGAGCTTCCATATACTCACTCACATTCTTTTTCAGGTCCGTTTGAGGCTCAGGCCATGGACGAAGAAGAGTACGATATGACAACGGACGTGAAGTTGCTCCTCCCAGCCGTGGAGACTGTCTTTATCAATATGGACGAAGTCCACAAAGACATGTCTCGTAGGGACGAAATTGTTGCAGACCTCTCAGCCGTCAGGGCTGAAGTCCAAGACGTGAAAAGCCAACTCTCCTCTCTCCAAGAGGTATTTAAAGCAAATGTTGAGGCCGTCACTACTCCCATGAGCAAGGTCGATGAAGCACACGCCCAATCTCTTCAGCAGACGGAGCTTATGCAATAAGTCCTGGTTGCTCTTCATCAACCAGCTCCAGTGACTGCTCCCTCCTTTACCGCTGATGACTGTGCTCAGCTTAATGAAGCACGTGAAGCGACAAATAGCCTAGCTAGCGCTCTAACAAGGCTAGAAGATATGATGGTTCTCCAGATTCAGAGCGTCGACTAACTCTCTGGCTTATGCTCCCAAGCAATCACAAGAGAGGGGGAAATAAGGTCTGACGTTGGACCATCTACTGCTCCAGCAATCAATGAAAATGAAGTTGAAGCTGAAGCTCCTAGAGCTGAAGCTGACACTGAGGTTGTCTGTGATATCCCAACTTCCCATGAAGCTCTTGTAGCTGAGGAAGTTGATGTCGTTCGAGCTTAAGCTTGTGACAATGACCTTCCCATCACCTTTGCACCTGTTGCTGGTGATGTGGAAGAAGAAGACGATGATGATGATGAGGAAGGTGATTCTCCCGACCTCCCTGACTCCGGCGGCGACCTGGATGACGACGATGATGATGACGACGAAGACGACTTCACTATCCAATACCAGCGTCCTACCACTGCCACCAAAGGAGTTACTCTCAGGAATTCTGCATCCTAGGGGAGCAAAGGGGAGAAGAGGTTGCTCCAGAAATGAACCAGGGCACCAAGTCTAAAGGCAAAAGTGTCGCTGAAGAAGGGAACTTCAAGGTACTATTTCAACCCTATGATGAATCCTTAAGCCAAGTAATCGTCATCTCCTTGTATCAATTGTCTATTCCCTTGACTACCTGTGGTCGGCTGGAGGAATGGGTCCCTAAGAACCCAACCCCCAACACTCCTACCGAGCAGTAGATGACTCGGCTTAGGGAGTCACTCGACCAAACTAGAGTAAAAATCCCTCTCCGTGCCTCTAGTTGTGGTGAGTTCGACTTCCTGACCAAAGCTGAAAGGCTTGAGGCCCTCAGAGCTGAGGAAGAACTTGCTCTCCAAAAGAAGCACACTGAGGACAGCTTAAAGTTGGCCAAGTCTCTAGCTGAAAAATTTCTTCCCAAGAGAAAATCCAAAAAGACGGCGAACGTTGTCTAGGCCCAGGCTAAGCTTCTGTCTATTGCAGAGGCTGAACGTGAAAAGAACTTAAAGCTGGCCGAACGCAACAAGCGATGGAGTGAAACAAGTCTCAACAAGAGGATCAGCCCTCACCTGATCAAGAGCGTCAGCATCAACGAACGAACAAAAGACGATGGGTTGCTGCTCTCCATGCTCATCACCAGGGATAATCTCGAGGCCGTAACCAAGTAACCTTCTTACCTTAGTGAATATGGCTATAGCGAATTCAACGCTCAAATTCCAGACATAAGCCAATTATCGAAGACATCATCAGTGAGATGATCAAGAAGGTGTCCAGGTATGTCACAATCCCTGAAAGGCCTATGCTGAAGAAAGGTGGAAGAAGAAAAAGGCCTTCAAGCCCTAATGATGGACCATCTCTGAGGAATGAACATGAAACAAAGTTGTCCTTAGATGAAGTCCTAAAGGCTTTAAAGAAACCAGATATTTCTATGTTGAATCTTTCGTTGCCAACGAAGGGTCCTTATATACCCAACATTGTGCATGCTAAGCCTGAGTTAGGACTTATATTCCTTGATTATGATGGCAAAGTGATATTTCAAAGAATGTATGAGTTACATCTATGCCCTATGGAACACCTCGGATATCTCAGGTTCTAGCTAGATGATGACTTTAGAGGTGAAATGATGGACCGCAAGATAAGAAGGGAGTTTCTATGTCGAAAGGAGCTTGGAAAGAATGTACCATGTTTCATTAAGCTGAGCAACTTAGACTAGTTTCTTTCCTTTGTAATTTGTCCATTCATTGTAAACTATATCCTATGTCTACTTTCAGTGTTCAATCTTATATTTTGTAAGTTTTAATCACGTACTTAACGACTTGTAAATTTTCCTTTGAAATTAATATAAGTATTTCTTGTGCATCACTGAAAAAGATCCCTGAAAAGAGTAATAGGGACACAAGTCTATGAGTTCCAATGTTATTCTTACATTTACTAACAATCTATAAGTCAGTGAACATGCTTTCAGTTTCAGTTTCCCTTCTTGTAACTTTTTCTTAATCTTGTAACTTAAGAAAATTTACTAAGTAAAGACTGACTCACTGAAAAAGATCACAGAACAGTTAAAAGGGACATGTACTTTATATGTAATTTTTCCTTACTGTTATTTGATAAGACAACTTTCTTTATGTTGTTTTGTTATCATCAAATAGGGGGAGATTGTTGATCATCTCTCTTAGTGATTTGATGATAATTCATTTTACCTTATACGAAGTATTTATGTTTCTGCGATCATCACTGAGTCTGTTCAGTGATCGCTAAGAACATGTAATGTAAATCCATCAGCGACAGCGATACTTCAAGAAGACAAAACTCACACCAAAGAACCTTTAGCAAAAGTCAAAAGATTGAAGCTGAAGATTAGAAACTGGCGAGTTCGTGATCTGAAGCAGCATTCAGTGATTATAACATAGTCTACACATGTGTGAAGACTGCCCAAGCCTCAGCGAATGCTGAAGAGACCTTCAAGTTATTCCAGAATTCAACGATCAAAAGAAGCTTGTTGAGCACGATTGTTTTTGTTTTGTCCTTCCACACACATAAGACAAGCCCATACCCTTTCTAGAGTGTAGTACGATACGGAACCGATTAATTGACTCTACTACCCACCAACTCTATGAAAGGATGTCTGCTCATGAATAGGCTTTTATACTATTCACTGTAGCAAATGACAAGTCTTTCTCTAAAGGCTTGACGCATGTTCAAACCCTACTGCATTGCATTAAATGTGCATTTAATGCAATGAGTATAAATAAATGTGTTCTATCTCCATGTAGAGATATCTTACTCTTGAACCCTAAATCTTACTTTCATACGTGAAAGAACACAATACACTTATCTTCAAAAGCAAGTTAGAATCTCTTTTAAGTATTCTAAATAGTTCTTACCCAGAAAGAACTTACTTTCTTCTAAGTCTTAAATATCATAACATTTCTCTTTGCTAAGAACTTGCGTGTAACTTAGATTGTTTAGATATGTTATCTTATCTTTACCTTATCTTTTCCGCAAGCAATCTTATAAATCTGTATTGATCCTTCTTTATCAATATATATTTTAAATTTGAAAAGTTTATTGTGTTTGTATTCTCCCCNCCCCTCCCTTCAAACTGTTATACACATCTTGTATATCCTAACGGGACCAACATTAACAAACTTGCATATGTTGTGGTAAGTGGTACTTGACATTGTTTTACATAATAGTTGCCTTGACTCTTGAGTAGAACTTCGTAAGGAAGGTGCAAACTTTGTACCAATGGATTTGTGAAAACGTACCTTTAATTGGGATAAACCATGAGGGACATTAAGGATGGCCTTGTATTTGGCACACGGAAGCTGGATCTTACTCGGATGTAGGACATCTAAACTCAATCAGGCCGGGACCGACCGTAAATATCATTTGGCAATCGGCGCAAAAAAAACTTGGCAACAACAGTATCAGCAGAAATAAGAATGAGTAAAAAGGTGAATGCTATTAAAAAGTAAATTACGACTTTGTTTATCTTGCAGCTTCCGAAGATTAACTAAAAGAGCACATAAATAAATCATCATCTGATTAAGATTCACTTAAGGATATCCAAAAACACAACTTTGTTATTAGGCATAAAAACGAGAGCCAAAACGGTCAGATTGTGTTCTTTGTGCTCAACGAGACAAAAAACTTCGTAGGCAATTACCAAAAGCTATTATAGTCGATCAGTGTTAGCATCGATGAGTGCACTCACTCGAGAACACATCTGTCAATTACATCAAATAACAATAAAATCACCAACAACAAAAAATTTGAATATTTTGGGCAAAGAGATAATCATATGTATATAATCTAAAGAGTAGGTCAAGACATGGAATTTAGGTGGTGAATAATAATATAATAATAATAATGTATATTTAAAGTAACAGATTAAGATATTGATGGTGTCCAAAATGCCATATACACAGCCACCCTCCTTTTCAACTTTTAACTTGAAAACAAGAGAGAGAGAGAGAGAGAGATAATGAACCATTAATTTCATCCAAATGCTTTACAACACTTTCCTTTCCTTTCCTTTCTTTCTGCACCTACTACCATTTTTATACACCACCTTCTTCAGCTCCATATTAATTCAATCACTGCCTTTTTGCCAATGTCTTCATCAATCCCTTTATAATCTTCCCGAACCACATCAAGTTCATCGCACCAAGCACCGATGGAACCGTAAATACCAAAAGAAATCCGATTGGATGCATCTGGATCACCTGCATACATAAGCATACATGTTAGAATCACACGCCAACTAAACTTGAACCATTTCACCTCTATATGCATTAGAACCTCTCCTCTCCTCAAAGGGCTCTGTTGGAGAGACAAATAGAAATGTGGACACTTGTTTTAGACAGAGGGAGTAAAAAGGAAAATACAAGTGTTAACAAAAGATACTGTACTTAGTAAGAATGAAGGCGATTATATGTATCAATTACTTGCAGTCTCTTCTCTAAACTCTAAATAAATCAAACCAAATGAACAAAATCCCACACAAAGATAGAGAGGCTGTTTACATGAAGAACTCAGCTTGCAAAACAGAGATTAAAAGAAACAAGAGAGCAATCTACAAGTGAGAGTGTGTGCAACCAAGCAATGTGTACAATAAACGGAAAATGTAACAGGGACAAATATGAGGGAAATAGGTTAAAACAAAAAAGGGAACACAAACACACAGTTTTTCCGAACTCTAAATGTGACATCCGAAGTAAAACAAAAAAGAGCCACTTCATAACTTTACTTCACCTCCTGCTTGAAAGGTTCCAACATTAAGAAAAACTATTATGTTCCTATATCATCCTTCCTCTTTGAAAGATGGATCAAGTGTAAAGTTGTCCAAAAATGATTGTCCTAGAATTCCTTCTAGATTTTGAAGTGGCATCTTTTATGAAACGGAGTGAATATCATTTCTTGACCTAGCACTACGAGTCTTGAAACCAATCAAATTTTAAACTAGTTTATGTCAAAAGTTACAACCATCTTGTAGGCAGTTTCCCTTATTTCATCTCCTACTCAAGCTAGTAGTTGTCACTTGTCAGTACTCCGCTCTGTGGTCCCGTGATTATTTTATCTTATGTTCCTCAAGAACTGAAACCTCATATGTGCAGTTCTATGCCGATAGGCTACTTCGATGTGTGGTACATGTTGCTTGTTTGTACACTACTATGTTACTCCTCTCACATGTTTCCTTTTAACTTCTGTTTTGCAAGCTGGGGTCTTCACAGAAGCAGCATGTGCTACCCCTTGAAGTAGAGGCAAAGTTTGCATATATCCTCCCCTACTTTGTGTGGGATATACCGGGTTCGTTTGGTTTGATTTCATATCCTACTCGGGATACTTGGGAATTTGCAGTTATCTGAAATTAGATGCACCATTTGTGTAGGACAAAGGGAAGCCGGCCTAAGAGCTTCCATAAGATATCTGGTGTGATGATAACATAACCTGATTTGATTAGAAACATCAGACATGACCTTTGAATTTTGCCATGCAACTAACCCAGGACAATCAAACCCAACTAGATCCCTTCTCACTTTCCAAAAGAAGAAAAAAATACCGATTCAAAAAGAATATCGTTTCAGGAAAAAAAGATATCTTCCCTATTGTTCTTATTTGACACCTGGTATACTCATGCCTATATTTGTTAAATCATTTAAATCCAAAGATCTTGCCAAACGTCTAAATTGGCACCGTTGCCATTACACAGTCAAATGATTACAACACAGCAGAATAAAACTTTTGAAACTACTTTTTATAGTTTGATACAATTCACAAGTTTTAACATATTTGAATAAAAGTAAAAGTTACCTGATTATAGTGCAAATACACATGGTAAAACATATAGACAAACAGCAAAATTCTAGCCACCTGCATTCAAATGGAAGCACTTCTAATCAATAAATAACAAAGTTATCATTTCTGATATCCAGATAGTGCAATGAGACATGTTTGACTATTAGAACTGAATCTTGTGGGCCAAAATCAATAATGATGACAACAGGCAAATAAGTAATATTAGTTTGAACTTCTCCAAAAAGCATATTGCATCAAAACGAAAGTCCTATTTTCAGAAACATACTTCCGAAAGCTATATTTCGGGGAACATACTATATTTTTTATGCAATTAACAGAACATACTATAACTTTGTGAACTAAAAAGAGAACGTACTATAACTTTATAAACAAAAAATCTTTCATAAAAAGAATTTATTGAGCTTTCTTGTTTGAGATGTTTTGTCAGAAGCTATCAGAAGTAGGTATCCAGAAATAGGAACAGAACAAAGTACATTTCATTCTGATGCAATTTGCACTTTTCCAAATAAGACATTCCATGTACAATATTTATGCCTCAAGACCGTAAAAGAATTTTATGCAAAAGATTTGCTACATAGGCACATTACAAGACGTGAGAGACCATCAAGCAGCGGAACTAATCATGTTACAATATGCGATTAGCATGAGGACTGACGATCATATTAGTAATCTCACCATCCAGGCAAAGAATATCACAACGCCATTAATCAGATATGCATTTGATTTTTTTAAGCCAGCAGTATCTAGGTACCTATAACATTAACAAGAATGATTAGCCTTCAGGTTATAGACGAACGAATGAAAAGCATCAGTTGACCAGACATACCATCTCAAGTTGATCTCAGGTGTAGTCAACTCAGATATAAGGACCATGAATGTGTAAAGCTGCCCTTCCCCTGTAAACATGGCATATGCTACTGCAATTGCTGAAAGCGTGTGATGAACAACCTAAAATTCGGCAGCATCAATCATGCATTAAAAATGACGATTATGTCAGCAGCAATGGTAACCCGTACATGTCCTAAAAGTAAAACAAAAACAATAAGGAAGTACACCCAAAATTCTAGAGCAGATACGAAGCAGAGTCTTCCTTATTTCTCCACACTGCTAACTGAACACCACATAAATGTGCGTATTGCCACCTCATGAGCAAAAGGCCTATTTTTTTCATTTGGGTTTTGGTGAAAACTCAATTTTCAATCTAATTTCAGTAGTATAACAGATATTTGAGCTAACTGACTTCTACGCTTTCAGTTCTGCCCTAAACTGAGACAAAAGAACTTTTTCTTATGAGCTAAATGAGCCATAGAACCTTTTATTTCCTTCTGATATTTGAACAACATTTATAACATTTTCCACAATTAATTCTGCAGTGCAATTCAACCACCTCTATTTTACATTTTCAGAAATATCTTTCTCCACTAATAAGTACTTGTCACATTGAGCAAGTGTTGTTCAATAGGTGTTCCATATATTTCAAGTGCTATCATCATTATCATATAAAACCCATTTGAATGTAATCTTATATCATACAGAATATTAGTGATTCACAAAAAGACCCCAGATCCTACTGCAAGGGGGATTTCCCGGGTACATTTTGTTTGGTTTACAACTCAATAAAAGAAACCAGTCCTATTGTACATTTCAAGCACAGACTTACTTATACTAGGGCAGAAGTATATCTTATTTAAAGTTACATTCAAATGAGTTATATAGGTTTCAATCACAACAATAGTATAACTGAAGTAATGGATTCATGTTCCTAGCTTGTATTTTCTGTCCAGCGCACCATGTATCAGCAAGTGTTTAAGTGAGAGTGAGTATCAAGTGTTGGGCACTCGAACTTCAGCTTTTAAATAATAAATATAACTAATGTATGGATGCATACAGAGGAAAACTATAACAGTTACGTTTATTGAAAAATCGTCAAGAAATATGATGCATCTTAGCTGCAAACGAAGAAGGAAACAGGATAACCATGCTATACATAGTTCTATCCTTGATGACAAACTTACATATTCTAATCCACCTAATGCAGGATATAGCCAAAAGATCATCCCAAGGTCTGATAGGAAGTAGCCAACAGAAACCTGTACAAAAAAATCATACTGAAAGCATTATGAGGGACCCCATATGCGTAAAACACGTTACTCGATAATAAGAAACGATGGATAAGTAGTTGCATCAACAATAAGCACTCAAACTGGCAAATAAATCATGCCCTTGCATTTTACCTCTTAAAACTTGTTTAAAGAGAAGACAGTGGGCTCTCATCTGCGAGTAATAAGCTATGATAATTAAACCAAACTAAACACGCCCAATATATCCCACTTGAAAGTAGGGTCTGGGGGTAATAAACTATGATAATTGATTACATCAATGACAATTTAAGTTGCATGTTTAGCAAAGTGTGATGAAAGAAATTACCAGGGGCTAAGGTATAGAAAGGGATTCCTCTTTTCTGCCAATGGTCACAAATTGGATCATAGATCTATCCTCACTTGGTTTATATAAATCAGAATCTCAGCTCCAAATTACAATACTTGATCATATGCATGTGCTTGGTTCCCCTACCGAAGGACTCAATTGTTACCAATAGGATAAAGCAGTTAAAAATCTTGTAATCCTAGAAAATCTCAAAACAAAAGATAGCAACTCTTTATCAAATTGGATAAGTTTGTGAAATAGATATTAACTTAGGACCATCTAGGTTAATCCATCCATACAATAACCCCCCCCCCCCCTTTTCAAAAAAGTAAATCTTTGTACTGTATGAATGCCTCTCCCTTGCAAATAATGCTACGAAGAATCACTTTGCTGAATGAATATCAAACGACTGATTACTGATCATTGATATATTTGGCCTCAAACATAGGCTTTGTTCCCCTATGCTTATCTTTGTGTAGGATTCCACCTTTATGCTTATACTCTCAGGATGATACATGAATGTTTCCATTTGCCACAGCTCATAGCATCTCCAAACTCAAAGGGGTCATGGTCAGCACTTAATATCTTAACTAGTTTACGTTGCTTCTTGGCCTCTAGAATTCTGGAATCTCATTATTAAACATCTAATTGCTGCCAATGTGATAAAAGAGCTTTATCAAGTTCTCCCACAATCTCTTCATAATCCTTAGTGAGAAACTTATCAAGGTAATCTGACAATCTTCCCTTAACTAGACTTCTTTCGTCTTTAAACCATATAAAGAGATCAAGGTCCCTAGTTTTCGTTTCCTTTGTCTAAGCCAACTTGAACACACCCTTTTCCCTTTCCGCAGCTCCCTACTTTTTGGTAGAGTCCATACATGCTTTCTGTCTAGGCTCTCTCACCATCTTATCAGCTACTTTTTGGCTTATATATACAATCAACATTCACCACAACAGACGTGTACTCATATGTTGAACGCCACCTATGTAATCTTATTTTATTGTCAAAACCAGTACGAAGGAGGAGGTTCAGACAAGCATTGCAAGAAGATAATGGAGCTATACCTGTGAAAAGCTAAAATTTAACAGACATCTAAGTAATTGTTCATTCATATAATTTTGTAAGTCAAGAACAGCCTATAAACTTGACGAAAGCATACACTCACATGTATGCTCAAGCACACACTATCTTTGCTGTCACTTCTACGTCTGCAGAAACAACAGGGAAGTTGTTACTGTGTAAAGATGGTGTACTAGCTATTCCATATTTTTATTATTAGATGCACAGTCTCTGTTTCCAGTTAAGGGACCCATTCATTAGGAGAAATAACTCTGAACCATAGAGTTCTATAGAGATGTTATAAATGATCAGCTCATATAATAAATACACTGAAGAAAATCATGAAAGCTGATGGCATAGAACTGAAAGCTTATTTTAGCCAATTCAAAATAGACATTCTTGTTCAGCATCTTGCGCCTAAACACTTCAATAAATAATCTGCTACAGGAAGAAAGTTGCAGAATTAGTTTCAAGAGATGATTAGCACTTACTCCTAACGCAAATGTTGAGAGTGGTGAGCTCCGAAAAGTAACAGGACCATCAGTGTACTGATCAGAATAAAGATCTGACCAGAACACAAAGTACAAAGACATTGTTGCAATGAAAATGGCATGAATAGAGGACATCCCCCTGAACAAAAATCAGACAGAATGGGATGTAAGAAGATTAAAGTAAAGATGATAACGAAGGACAAAAGAAGTTAACAGAACTAAAGATAAAATCAAAAGAAGAGAAAATGAAACGACAAGAAAACATATAACAGAAGTAAGATAATGAATTTCCATTTACCGGTTGTTCCACTCAATCCGCTGAATTTTTGTAAGACCAGCATAGGTTCTGAAGTAAAAAGTGCTTATCAACTGTGTAAGATCATAAACCTGTAAAAAATCTTCTGACAGATTAGACAAGAACCCATGACTTGAAAAAACATGAAATTATTTTGCCAATATGAGAAGATTATTTTCATAACTCAGATGCATTACAAAAAAAAGGTGTTCCATCCCCACTGATGCAAGGACGCTGGCTTTATCGTCTCCTTTTCCATGTTAAGTGAAATGAAGAAATATAGTAAAGGTAAGACATACCATTTTTGTAGCAAATATGCCACCAAGGACGGATGTGTACGGCATAAAAGCATCTGCCAAAAGGTAGGTTTTAACCAGCACCTGAGCCTGGTTCTGGTAGGACTTGAACGCTAGAGCTGTCTTCTTAGAAACTACCATCCTGACTGTTTAGATGCCACAGGTTCACTTAGTTACAGTAACAATATAGATCTTGTTTCCATCACGTCTACACCTACTCCTGGACATATTCCCATATCATACATTCAGACAGCCATTTTTATGTTGATATGAAATGAAAATAGTAATAGTTGTACTTCAATTTCTAATGCAATCAATAAATATTCTCCCATGTGTAACCGAGAGGTGTACAATGCGGGATATGCGTCCACCTTATGGTCGATGCTAGCAAATGAAGAACAAATACAAGCTTAACCTTTGAAACATTCCACACAAAGGAATACTCATGAAAAGTAAGTGAAGAAGATAGCACGGATATTGCTAATATACTGCTTTACAAATACACCATACAGCTGAATCTTCCCATATATATAGCAGGATGGAATTTATTTAATAGGGCACTTAATTTCCTACCTTATGAATATAAAATAAAAAGTCCGAAAGGATAAAACCTGTGATGACACAATTCAATGAAGAAACCTTGAGACCACGGTAGGACCGTAGGACGACTTAATCCAAATCAATAGCTTATCTATCCAACTCCTCACAAGTGTCACCAACAACAAAGCACGCAGTATAATTGTTGGGTCCTCCATTTACCAGATTTAGATCTTAGAATAGCTAATGACCTAAAATTGGCAAGATTAGCTCGAAGAAAAACAAAATTTAATTTATGATCAACAAGATGAAGAAAAGTGAGACCACAGCCAAAGGTTAAAAGCAAAAATCCATGTCAATAGCTCAACTAGGGATGCTCTGACTATCAACTAAACACAAGGGCCACATAAAAAATGATGTCGAGGGACTAATATCATTGATCCGCCACCAACAAGGTTTAACTTTTAGACGACTATGACAACATGGTACACTCCACTCAAGTTTCAGAAGGTCTCAGGTTTACATCTTCTCGCTTGTGCTTTGGTTCACTACATAAATAGATAAAAGTAAATGCAATCTTGCACCTCTTCAAGTTAAGGTGAGAGTTGGATGTGCGGGGGGATATTGAAGATAGATATGTTAGTGGAGTTCTATACCAAATAAACCTGTCTGTACCTGCAGAAGTACTCAAAGATACAGAAACTGTGTTATCAATTTGAGTGCCCAAAATAACCTAGGTCAGTCTTGTGCCCAATCTGTTGTACCCACTGGTTGATGTGAGTTACCCACAGGTGCACCCGTGTATTTTTGGTTTCAAGATAAGTATTACATTATTGTTAAGTCCTAATATACCCTCAATGACATTAAAGTAAACAGTAAAAAGTACAAAGTAAAAGCTCACATAAATGTTTTCTGATTGTATGTATAATTTTCTAATTTAATTTTGTTGTTTCTTATGTATTTGGTAATTTTAACTTCTAATGTTTATTTAGACTACTTTTTGGTTTTTGTTGACTAATTTCATGTTTACTAAATACCTAGTCAAACCATAATATTAAATAAGTTTTCTTATCTTCCAACTTCTTAACAAAAAGATTTATTAAGTAGATGATATAATTCAAATCATAATATACCCAAACCTTAAAACTTCTCCCATACAGCTCACACTTTAAACCGTTTTCCCTTTTGCCTCATCGAAGTATTGTTGGTTGCTGAATTGAAGGCTTCTACTTGCTACATATTTGAGTCGTGTAACTCTGTGTGTGTGTGTTTATGTGTGTGTATATATACACACATTCTGATAATATGCGCCTCCCATTCCTTAGACCTGCGTCCCACACTTGCGCCTCGCCCCTAGGCCCCGAGATCCCTTTGAGCCTAAGTGCATCTTGAGCCTTTAACAATAACTTGGCCGTTTTTATTTCAACTTTATTATGCTAATCCATATGTTTTTGTTTGGAATATAGGTCTTGTTTGATAGATAAAAAAATGGTTAATTTTTTTCAGTATTCCCTGTGGGCACCTGCGGGGGTGTAGGCACAGGTATATTTATGTTGTTTTCTTAACATCTATTTAACTTGGCATCCATGTCAGATTGGTATCTGCATAATCATTTGTTCATCATTGCAGTTGATTTAATTGCTTTTAGCTAGAGTAACTGTTAGGCTGATATTCATTTTTGATTGATATTCCCTATAACGTTGCAGCATTGGTGAATAATTGCAGGAACATAACAGCTCTGCATCTGGAATTAACTGTTTAGACTAGTCCAGTTTGGCAGGACGATTAGACAAGTACTCACACAGAACTACTTGTTCTAAGCAATAAATGAGAGACTTTATTTGTTTGATGGAAGATCTACCCAAGTTGCATATTATGATGATTACTCGAACTTGGCAACTCAAGTAAGTCAATATTTACAAAAAGGAAAACTAAATCCAAGGATATAGTAATTTGAGAATAATAAAAGCAGAAATCAATAATGGTAACAACCCATGAATATTTTAAGAATGCTGAGACCATAATCCAAATAGAAACTACTATAGCCCCCTGTACAGGAGTGATGGAGCCAGGGAGGCAGAATTAGCAACCCCCCCGCTGTCCAAAAAAAATCCTAATCATTTTGTAATTTCACCCCCCCCCCCCCAAGGTTATCTAGCTCTGTCATTGCTCTACAGGTCACCTTACAAAAGGGCCTAGGCTAATAGATGATAATTTGCAAGGAAACATTTAGTTCATTCTGGACCAAGAAAAATTAGCTAATTTCATTTGGAGGATGCAGAAAAGACCTTCCCCCCCCCCCAAATTAAAAAAAAAAAACACACACACACACACTTACACAAAACTACTTGGCCGGCTAGTCCTGCAGAAAAATCAGCAGAACATAATAATCCATAAGCATCCGAATGTTCCTTTAGAGCCTCAACCATCAATTGGCCCAGTCAAATTGGAGCTAATTACGACAAGTTTGTACATATATTCAATATGTGAGAGGAATCTTAAGACTTGATAAGATCATAAGGTGATTCTATATTTTACTTAAGTTCTCTTGTTATCCTCCATCAACTCCTTCACAGTTGTGATGGACAAACATCCTGATTTATTAACTATTTTCTTTCAAATGTAGAGGGTGGAGAGGTAAAACTAGAATTCCTTACTGATTTTGTTTATAGGATCCAATTACCACACCTCTGTTTCGGCGTAAATGTGCAATGTCAATGCACCAAAGAAGGAATCTGCATTCCATTCTCCGATCTAGTCCATAAATTCCATTTTTGAATACTCCTGAGACATGAGTCATGAACATTATAACACAACCAGCTACACACGTTCTCCCAAATTATAAACTCAGATCAAAAGGTCAATCCCACATGTTAACAAGAAACAGATATGAAATAAGTGATTATAACCAAATCAACTATAAGAAATCAAGTATACAACGCAAATAGTATTAACAAGACACCATATAGATTAAGCCCAAGATCCGCAGTCCAGAAAGGTGAAAAAAAAGAGAATCCAATCACCATTTAGCCCTTAGCAAGACAATGTGTTCATACATAGTCAACTGGCAGTACAAGAGTTTGAGCAAAAACATATACACTTGGTACAACTCAAAAAGATCAATCGGGGGAAAATATGGATAGGAATTAAAACTAGTTCACAACACAGGCACGTTTCAACATATGAGTACCTTAAATCCGATGTTACTGGTTCGATGAAATTGAGCAAACGGATAAACAGAGTCCAA
Source organism: Cynara cardunculus var. scolymus (assembly GCF_001531365.2). NCBI lineage: Eukaryota > Viridiplantae > Streptophyta > Magnoliopsida > Asterales > Asteraceae > Cynara > Cynara cardunculus. The sequence goes on from NC_037532.1 coordinate 14,789,415, forward strand.
GAAATGCGATTGAAATGGGAGTAAGAAAGGGTTGGAATAAATTTTCAACCGTGGGAAAGGAAAGGGTTTGTGATGAGTGGCATAAGAGTAAAAATTATGAGGGGTGGAGAGTAATGAAAGAAGTTTAACGGCGATGGAGATGGCGATGGTGATGGTGATGGCGATCGGAGGTAGTATTTGGCGTGGAAGAGAAGAGAAGAGAAGAGAAGAGAAGAGGGGGAAGGAGGAGTTTGGTGAGATCAAGATTCGGGTCATAGATAAAAGAAGCAGCCAGCGGGAGGCATATGTTTCAAGCCTGCATTATTCCTTTGTACCGTACAAATCAACAATGCATATGGTTAGAAAGTTGCATCACAATAACATTTTTTCAAGAATTCTTTTCTTTTTAAGAAATGAAATATTTAAACAACTATTCATAAATTATCATTGCGTCTCAAAAATAAGAGTTAAAGGTGTGAAGCTTAAGAAGTGATCTCATATCTACTCATGAGATTGATTTATGAATTGTTTCTAAGAAGAGAATTGATCTGGTGCATCTCATTAGTATTGATCTTCAATTAGAATTGTTTTAAAAGTAAATATCACTTTTTATCCTTCTCAATTTAACTTCATTTCTCATCAAAACCCAACCTTTATAGGTTAAAGATTAAATATGTTGGCATGACTAGCAGTGTTCACGATTCTGAGTCTTTAACGAGTCTTTCCGGTTCGATTCGATCTCAAATATAATACAAAACTTGTTTTGTTTGACGATTCAAACTTTATAACATCAATGTTTGATTCAACTCGATCAAATTATATGAACCGAGTCATTCGTGCATACACTTTTTCAAAACAAATTTATCATTTTTGTAAATAAGAAAATAAAACTAATACATTTCTATCAAAAAGATGGAAGATAATATTATTTAGGTAAACGGTTGAATATGGGTATTTCCTGAAATGAGAAAAAGGTACTCAGTTTTAAATTGATGTTATTAGTCACCATTTATTGTTGGTTTTGTCAATATCATATTGTTGTTTTTGGAGCATGAATGATTAAGATACATTTATATAAATTATTAAATGATTAAACCTTTTGTTTTTATTAAAACCTTTTTATAACTGAATATGAACAACAAATATATACATATATATATATATGTGGTTGTATCCATTTTAACCATATCAGTTATTGTTTAAAAATTAACTCAAAGACAAACAAAATATAATAATTGAACGACTAAGACATTAAAGTTATTAAGTGAAAAAGAAACAAATTTTGATTAAGTATTACTTATTGGGATGAATGGGATGTGGATCTTGTGCAATTAGACATATGGAAGTGTTTCTTTGTCCCTTATTTAATATGATACCCTCTTAATCAGTCGACCCTTAAATTGTCCATTATTTAATTTGATACCCTCTTAATCAGTCGACCCTTGAATTGTCCGTTATTTAATCTGATATCCTCTTAATCAGTCGACCCTTATGGCCTTGTTTTCACATTTGGTATCTCATTTTTTCCATAATAGGCCTTGTCTTTGTTAATGGGTGCTTTATTCAAAGACATTTGATATCCCTCATATTTTGTGTAACAAGAATAAACGTTGATTTTTTAGAAGTTATAATTTTGTGTAACCGTGTTGGATTGTCACAAAACTTTGTGCAAGTCGTCTCTAACGTAAGTAAAATGAATCGTAAAACCTTAGTTATTCGTCATCACATTTCTTCAAGTTGTTCATCGATCTGATCAGAAACTAGTAAAGATCAATTAGGTTTATTTTGTTATACCCTTTATGTTCTCATCGACATGTAGGAATCATAATATGAATTTTGAGACTCAACCTAGATTTTGAACAATATATTACATGAATCTTATAATGTCACACAGTTTTTATGATTCATTCGATATGCATGATTTAATAAGTTCAGTAGATAGGTTCAATCTGAAACGTCTTGCAAATACACTTGCATTAGAATTTCATTGATTATGTTTGGCCTCTAATTCGTTCTTTTATGACTTGTAACTTAATTGGACCAATGATGAACAATTGTACATCACCTCTTTTTCGATACTAATAAACTCATTTGTTACATAGCAAGAGATGTAGGATGGAGTCTTAGCGGTTGTTTAGTTCGCAGAATTCGAAGGAATTTGATGGAATTGGAATGACAAATTCCTTTGACTAAAATTACAATTCCTTTGTTTGGTTCACTTTTTGAAATGGATGGAATCCTTCAAAATCCATTGAATTCTACAAATCAAATAATTCATCATTCCTTGGCATAATGGAAGGAATTAAGTTTCTTCCTTTTTACATCCAATTTAACGAACACCGACCACCTTGACCCCACCAAGGCCATGTTACTACTGGTCACTATCATGCCCCCACTCCTAACTCCCTACCACCATACTACTATTGTCGTCGTCACAAACGCCACCCACCCCCACCCTAACCCCCAACCAACCACTAGCCACTATGCCAATATTGCTATCATCATATTTATTAATTTCACCTAGTCACCCACCTCCACCACCACCAATACCATTACGTGTCATCGTCACAGCCGCCACACCCCTCCCACACACCCACTTGCCCACCTACCTACCCTAACCTCCGACCACCAAAATCACCATGCCACTAATGGAGATTCTAATTCTTTTAAGAGATTCCATTCCAATTCCTACCAACCAAACATGTGGTCAAATTCCATTTCAATTCCTTCAAAGTCAAATTCCTTTTATGAATTTCAATTCCACCAAATTCCATTATGTGAACCAAACTCCTCCTTAAGTTATTTCTAAGTTTGCTCGACACGTGAACATATAACATACAATATCAAATAGAATTTCTAATGTTATACTGTCATAACTGGGTTTTCTGCAAACCTGGGTTGAGGTAAATCAATGTGTTCATTATGTGATAGCATGCATGTTGTCTTAAAGATAAATGCATGAATTATGTGCACATGTGTAGTAATTTGATATTATGCATGCATGTGGAAATTTTATAGACAGTTATATGATAAAATAATAGGTGGGAATATTATTATAATCCAAACCTTCATGGTTAAGAAAGGTTGATTATAAAACATTATCTTTCCGCCGCCTAATGATTTTATATTAAAAGATATTCATCACCGCCTCACCCTAAGTACAAAAGAAAAAGAATAAGGTAAAAACCTTATCAGTTCACTATTTTGAAAAATATACGAGAGAAATATAAAGGCGGTGAAAGCATTCTTAGAAAGTGTTCTTGAAGAATATTGCTGCTTAAAAATTTTGTGATTTGCTGCGTGATAATCTGCAGAATCTGTTATTTTAAGGTGAGTTTTAAACTACCGTCGATTATAAATTGTGAGTTTTATCTATTGTTTGATTCTATAAATTCTAGGATATTGATGGGTTTAAATTTAAAAGAATCCAGTAGAACTGTTTTAAATAGTTTTTAAAAGAAACTGTTTTATGAATTGAAAAATCTTATACTTGTTTTGAAAAAGGTTGAGTAGGAACTGTGTTTGAAGGAACAGTTTGGATTTGGTACTCTGTTTTTGAGGATTAAGCAAAAACAGACGATTGAGAAATCATATGAAGAACAGATTGTTCTTATGGATTGAAAGGTTTTGAATATAAACCTGTGTTAAGAATATGATTTGGTTAAAACTATAGACGAGGTTCACTCTGATGTATGTGACTTTGTTCCGTCATTGGATGAAATAGTCTATAGATTTTGGATAATGAACGAGGTTCACTCTGACAGAAATGTCTGCAGCCTATCATTGGATGAAATAGTTCATATGAATTTCAGGAGAAATAAGGATGGTCGTTGTGTGTGATGGATAGTTATTGCTATAAACAGGGAATTGATGGAAGTAATAAGGATGGTCGTTGTGTGTGTGTGTGCATGGTAGAACTCTTACTATTATATCTAATATGATTACAACAGATTGGAGTTCTCTCTTCTTGGTGATTTGAGGATTCAGAGATGTTCTTATTGGAAATAGTAGTATTGATGTTGTGGTTATGGGAAAAATATGTGGCTTATGATCATTGGTTTTGACAAAAAGTATTTTGGAACAGAGTGTTCATTTTATGAGGAACCAGAGAGACTCTAGTTAGTTCTCACTATTGGACCAGAGGATTCTGGTTATTGATTTGAGAAATATGCAAGTTTTTACTAAATGCAATAATTGGACTAGAGGCTCTATGTCTATTGATAAGAGCTTCTGTGTCAAAACCATATTTTAAGAAGTTTTCAAGAAAAAGGATTTTATAATTAGCTTTCTATACAAAAGACAGACCAGAGGAGCTCTGGTCGACTCACACGTTGAACCAGAGGCTCTGGTTGGTCATAACTTTTAAACCAGAAGCTCTAGTTAGTTCAACTAGAGGCTCTGGTCGAGCATGAACTCTTTATAACTATTCTTTTTATGAAAAAGGCTATCTTATTGATTGGAAGCTTAAGCTTAAGAATATTATATGAGCTAGAGGCTATGGTTAGTACAACCAGAGGCTCTGGACGAGGGAATAAAAGCTCTGGTAGAAGGACCAGAGGGGCTCTGGCCCTGTTTATTGAAATATATTCTAAGTATGGTTTAGGACCAGAGGCCCGATGAACCAAAGCAGAATATAATTCTCAGTCCTTATGATATAAAATGAATTATTGAAATAAATGTTTTGGTGAGCTTCTCCCTGCATTACATAAAAGGGAACCTCACTAGACATTCATGTCTAACCCTCATTTTTGTGTTTTCAAAAATATGTGTGCAGGTAATGATAATAAGGGAAAAAGCATTATGTGAATTACTTCCCTATGTGTTTAGTTGTGTCAAGATCTTGATTAGCCATGTTTGGAAGCATAGATGCTAGGATACAAGATCATGTACTTTTGGAATTTTTGAGTTGTGTATTTTACATTATWGACTCTTGTATTATGGACCTATGTGGGGAAAACATGTATTCTAGGGATGAATTATGTGTAATATGCAATGTGTGGATTTGGGGGCGTTACATATACAATATCAAATAGAGAATATTTAGTATGAACATAAGAAGAAATTACTCAAGGAACATCAATAATTATTTTTATAACAAATAATAGGATGTTGATCCTTTTTTTTCTTTTTGTTAGATCTTCCAGTTTCGAAACTTAGGCATGGAAAAATAATACTCCTCTCCCACCTCTTCAGCTTGGGAATAGTTCTTTCTACTGGCTATATATATGTACAATGCCAGTTGAAGCTACGACTCAACGTCACACATTCTCCAGGTCCGAAGGGATCCAGTGCCTAACTACCGACTCCTCCCGAAATTGCGTTATCGAAGCCGAGCCAGGAATGGCCGTTAGTGGACACCCGCCTTCACCTGTTAGAGAGGCCCTCTTTAATACATTAAGAAAAGATGTTCACAGGGGCCAGAAAGACTCGGTCATAGCATAATCCGAATCAGACTCTTGGATGTGGGATCTTGCCTAAATAAATTTCCATTGAGTGGGGTAAGTCCCAAAAAGAATTTCACTGGCACTAAGCCCTTCCCCCCTTACTCCAAGAGTCGAAACAACAACCACAAGGGTGGTGCCTGATTAGTTTGAGCTTGGCTCTAAAGGTCGAAAGTATCAGGAGATCTCAGGTTCAAATCCAAGAAGGAATAAAAATCCCCGTGTGGCCACTGAGATTCAAATGCGGTGACTCCGGACTATCTACAAAGCAGATGATCGTCCTAGATTAGTCGGCTCGCATAGCGGGTTGGATATCTAGGTTAATCAAAAAAAAAAGAGAAAACAACCTCTATTCCTTCAACAGCAGTTAAGCCTTAAGGGTGAGCACCATTGATCAACAAAGAAACTGTTTATGCATTGTGGCTATGAAATTTATAAATCAAAATGGAATGTATTTTGTTCTTATTCATGTTTTAGAAACTTTACTTTTATAGGTTTTATCTTGGTGTCTATGACAAGACATCTTAAACAATAAAATTTAAAATAAATAAATAATCAAGAATAATTTATTTAAAAAAGTTGTAGTACGTTTATTTTATTTTTTTACGCACAAAGTTACACTATGTTTCCTTAATTACATAAAAAAACATAGTGTATTTTACCTTAATTGAAAGTTCCATAGCTTTGAAAGTTTTCCAAAATTGAAACCGAAGCAATGTACGTTATATTTTGATGGAATTTGCCCTAAATCAAATGGGTGATCTATATCATAACAAAATATCAAATGAAATAAGTATTCCCAATAAGCAATAAAATTAATATAAAGGCACATATAGGATGTTGTTTTTGTGTTTGCACCGTAGCATAGAACAAAAATGATAAAAACGAACAAAATATCAAATGAAATAAGTACTGCGAATAAGCAATAAAATGTTTTGTTTTGTAAAGCAAGGATTACACCACAAGGTCTACTGAATTCCCTTTAACACCATTTCAACATTTATAAACGGTTGTAATAATGATAAGACCAACAATGGAAACTATCATACTCAATTAAAATTGAGCATATTCCCATCATATGGACATTGCACAACATTTGTAGTCACACCATCATAACCCCCGTGACAATTACAATTCAGGTCCACAATAGATACCTATCCAATGTGCTCGAGAAACAAATTCGAGGCACACAAATTATCACTCCCAAGAGATATCATTATCTCAAGGTACCCTATGCCTGCTACGTAACTCCACATTCCCCACATAACTGCATATAGCTCAATTTCGTCAAAGGTATAACATGGTAAATTTGCATAAGAAAATTAACCACCACTCCAAGTACACAATTGTTGGTCCCGTTAGGGTCTACAAGATGTGTAAAACAGTTTGTAGAAGGGGGGGATGAATACAAACACAATATTTTTAAATTTAAAATATATATTGATAAGAGAAGATCAATACAAATTTTACAAGACTGTTTGCGGAAAGATAAGGTAAGAAAAACCTATCTAAACAATCTTAAGTTTACACACTTAATCTTAGCAAATAAGAAAAGATTTGTTGTTAAAGAAATAGAAGAAAGTAAGTTCTATCTAGGAGAGAACTTGTTTAGAATACGATGAAAGAGATTCTAACTTGCTCTTGAAGATGAGCGTATTTGTTATTAGATGTGTGTTCTTTTACTTAAGCATAACAAAGCTCAAAGTAAGGTTTAGGTTTAGAAAGGGTATGGGTTTGTCCTTTGTGTGTATAAGGACATGACAACAACAATCGTGCTTAGCAAGCTTCATTTGATCGTTGAATGCTGGAATAACCTGAAGGTCTCTTCAGCATTCGCTGAGGGTTGGGTAGTCTTCACACATATGTAGACATGCTCATAATCACTGAATACCGCTTCAGATCACGTATTCGCCAGTCTCTAATCTTCAGTTTCAGTCTTCGACATTTGCTGAAGGTTCTTTGGTGTGAGTGTTGTCTTATTGAAGTATCGCTGTTGCTGATAGGATTTACAATACAAGTTCTTTAGCGATCACTGAACAGACTCAGTGCAGATCGCTGGAACTGAAAAGACAGAAACATAAATACTTCGCATAGGATAAAAGGGATTATCATCAAATCACTGAGAAAGAGGATCAACAATCTCCCCCTATTTGATGATAACAAGACAACATAAAAAAAGTTGTCTTATCAACTAATAGTAAGAAAAAGTAACACATAAAATACATGTCTCTTTTAACTATTTTGGGATCTTTTTCAATGAGTCAGTTTTTACTTAAAGAATTTTCTTAAGTCATATTTAAGAAAAGTTACAAGGATAGAAACTGAAACTGAAAGCTTATTCACTAACTTATAGAATGTCAGTGAATGTGAAAAGTAACACTGAAACTCACAGACTTGTGTCCCTATTACTTTTTTCAGGGATCTTTTTCAGTGAAGTACAAGAAACACTTATATTATTGATACGTACTAAGTATTTAGTGCGTAAAGTACCTTTTTATTGTCTTTTAGATAGATTATTTTATATTTATATCCCAATTTTGAGTTGTTTTATCTCTTTTCTCTGTTTTTATGCTAAGAAGAATGATGAACCTGTTATTAGTGGATTTTGGTCTAAATTGAGCTTATTTTGGATAGATTGGAGCAGGTCGATCCTGTGGGAATGTGGTAGCATGGCCTGATGGTAGAATAAGAGATGGATGAGACTTGGAGTTGACCGACAAGACAATAGGAAGACCTTTGAAAGGCTTCTAAAGTGGAACAACTGTATTATGTTTAGATTAGCTGGAGTTTGTTAAGACTAATTTAGTTACTTTTTAAATATTAGTTTGCTTTACTGTACTTTCTAGTTTATTTTGAACTAATTAGGTGTGAAATATCCATTTTGCCCCCATCTAATCCCTAGTATAAGAAGGGATGTTGGGTTGAGTATTCCACACACCTCAACACCTTACCTCACTTCTTACTCCATATTCTCTCTTGTTTCTCTCTTGAGTAGATTGCATGCTACTTGAAGAACAAGTTTCTTAATATTATTAATCCTTTGGTTACATTTTGAGTTCTTTAATCGCTTTCTTTACATTATCGCATTTTATATTCCGTCTTTAATTTATTTACGCTTACTCACATTTTATATTCCATCATTTATTTATTACGCTTTCCACATCTTTTATATTCCGTATTTACTTTCCACGTTTATTTTATGTCTTTACTTATCGCAATTTATATTTCTTGTCATTTACTTTTCGTCATGAGCAACTAATTTTATTAGCTTGGGTGTATGACGAAAAGGGTGAGTTTGTAAACCAAAATACGGTAGACCCTTTCATGTAACAACGATGTTTTACTTTTTCATTTCAAGTTTTGTAATACCAATGACACTTCCTGACGAGTTGATCACTTTGAAAGTGTTAAAGTGCCATGGACTCTAAGCTGAGCCATTGATTGCACGTCAATTTGGATGATATGGGAAGTAGACTTGAGAGAGTTGCTAACAAGAGATTTGTTGTCCGTATTTTCTAAGTTGTTAATTCTCGACGGGTTGATCACTCTGAAGTGTTAAAGTGGAATAGACTCAGAGATAAGCCATTCAGAACACTTCAACTTGAATGATATGGGAATCCACTCGAGAGAGTGATTTTTAACAAAGAGATTTCTTTATCCATATATTTTGAAGACACCATTTGTCACTTTCACTGGTCTGGATACCTCATAGAGATATGGGTTGAAAGCTATAATATCAGTGCATTGGTGAAGTCCGAGATGAATACCTTCAAAATAATTGGTGAAAATAGTTGTTACTGATTGACTGTTGTAACAATTTGTCAGCATGGTTTCATGTTGTAGCATTTTGACAGCATTGGTCGACTGGAAATAATATTTACATCTCACCCGAAAAGTCATACACCCTAGCTTGCTTTTATTATCTGTTATCTCCTGTAATTTTTAGTTTTGTTAACTTTGTTCAAATCAAAGTCTTCAAATTCACCCTCTGAAATCATTTCCTTAACTTTACTTTCTTCTAAACTTTTACTACGATCCCTGTGGACGATATCCAGTACTTGTACCACTTTTATTACTTGAAAGTCGATATTGGTGCTATTTGTATCCTTGTTTTTGGTCATGATTGTTGTTTGTGGCCTGTCAATACGCTAGCAATCAAGTTTTTGGCGCCGCTGCCGGGGATTAGGTAGTTAAAAGTTTTCTTTTAAGTGAAGTAAAAGATTTGATTTTTCTCATCTCGTTTTAAAACCGTTTTGAAAGTAGTGTATGTTACGGAGACAACGCAGGGAAATTTTTGAATTGGATCCCGATATTGAGAGAACGTTTCGCCAAAGAAGGAGAGCTCAAAGAGCATTTTTTGCTCTACTCTCTCCCAACATGGAGTTACCTCCCCCAATCATCCCTGAGATTCCACATTTAGAAAACCAATCGCCTACCTTTGGGACAATACCACCATTTCCGAATTTTTTGCAAGAACCCCCACATCATCATAATAATCATAATGAGGACACAGAGTCGGAAAATAATGAACAATTAAGAGAACAAACTTCGAACAACATTAATTTGGCAAATTCCATAAATGGAAGGATCATGGACTATGCCATCCCTGATTTTGAGCAATTAAATTCTGGGATAGTTAGGTCACATATGACCGCTCTCCATTTTGAGCTAAAACCGATTATGTTTCACATGTTGCAAACAAACGGACAGTTTGTCGGATTATCTTCGGAGGACCCACACTCACATTTGTAATCCTTTATGGAAATCACTGATGCTTTCCTGATCCCGGGAGTGTCTAATGAAGCTCTGAGACTCACTTTATTCCCATTTTCTCTAAGGGATCGGGCAAAGGCATGGTTTAATTCATTACCGCCGGGGTCTGTGCCTTCATGGAGTAATATGGCGGAAAAGTTTTTGCGGAAATATTTCCCACCAACTAGGAATGCTAAGTCTAGAAACGAAATTTGCCTTTTTAAAAAAATGGACGATGAAGCTGTTCCTGACGCTTAGGAAAGGTTCAAAGAGCTGTTAAGGAGATGCCCACACCATGGCATCCCGTATTGTATTCAACTTGAGACGTTTTATAATGGGTTAAATCCCATGGCAAAACAAATGCTCGATGCGACTATGGGGCGGAGCCTTTACAACTATGACCTACAATGAAGGATATGAGATCCTAGAAAAAATTTCTGCTAATAATGGACATTGGGCTGATCCACGTGCTAAAACATAAAAGAAGACAGTAGGAATACGTGATGTTATGCATATACTGCATTAACAGCACAACTCTCTTTTATGGCCAATATGCATAAAAATCTAACTTCTGGCCAAGGAGTGCAGTCAGCTGTTACATCACCTATTCCAGCTGTCCTCTCAGTGCAATGTGTCTGTTGTGGAGGGGAACACTCTTATGAACTGTGTCCACATAATGCTGAATCTGTGAATTATGTTCATAATAGATCGAATCCCTACACTAACACATGCAATACCAGTTGGAGACAACACCCAAATTTTTCATGGAATAGTCCAAGTTTGAATTCCCCAGTCCATAAGCAACAAGGAAACCCTAATTTTCAACAACAGCAACATGCAAGCAGTTCTAATTCTCAGAATCACCATCACCAGAATTTTCAAAGTAATCAACCACCTTTTCAGACCAAACCACCTCCACAGTCCGAATCATCTTCCTTGGAAGTTATGATAAAAGGACTGGTGGCTCAGTCCCAAGCACAACAGCAAATGATGACTCAAAATCAATCTTTGTTCAATCAACAAAGTGCTGCCATCAGAAACCTAGAAACACAAGTTAGTCAACTTGCTCTTAATCAGAATAGTAGAGCCTTGGTACTTTGCCTAGTAACACTGAAGTCCCGAGAGATCTAGGAAAAGAGCATGTAAAGGTAGTGACTCTTAGGAGTGGGAAGGAATTAACCGAGACCATACCAAAAGAAAATGAATAGGTTGTGTCTAAACCTGAGACTATACCTATGGTCCCTGTTACTGAAAGTCCACCTAACCCTATGGATGACCAACCTCCTAAGTCCACCACTTTTGTTCCTCCTAAGTCGGACTATCCTTTGTTATTCCCAAAAGAAGTTGCTAGGAAAAAGCCAATTGAGGATGAGGTTATAACAGGTCCAAAAACCAAAGTTGTAATCTCATTTGAACCTCAAGAAAGTAAGACCACGACTCTAGGCACTCTGGACCCATCTTGTTCAACACAACCAAACAAAACTATCATAAAACCAGTTCCTCTTTATGTTCCTTTTCCCCAAAGGTTAAGGAATCAAAAAGAAGAAATGCAATTTAAAAAGTTTTTGGAAGTGTTTAAAGCATTGCACATCAACATACCTCTTGTTGAAGCAATAGAGCAAATGTCCAGTTATGCCAAGTTCCTTAAAGACATTTTGAGCAAGAAGAAGAAGTTAACCGAATATGAGACTGTTGATCCTCTCTCTCAGTGATTTAATGATAATCCCTTTTTTCCTTTCGATGTATTTTAGTTTTTGTATTTTCAGTTCCAGCGATCAATACACTGAGCATGTTCAGTGATCGCTGAAGAACTTGTTTTGTAAATCATTCAGAGACAACGATACTTCAAGAAAACAACACTCACACCAAAGATCCTTCAGCAAAC
>NC_037532.1:14802166-14832132 GCF_001531365.2 Cynara cardunculus var. scolymus
TACGGAGCCGATTAGTCGACTCTTTGTCCACCATCTTTAGGTAAGGATGTCTGTTCAAGAATAGTGCTTTTGTACTATTCTCTGTAACAAARGACRAGCCTTCCTCTTAAGGCTTGACACGCATTCTATAACCTACCATACTTCATTAAATGGACATTTAATGCACTGGGTATTTATAGAAGTGTTTCTTCTCCATGCAGTGTGCGCGCATCACTCTCCTCCCTCATTCTTACTTCAAGCTTCTTTCATCTTAAAGTAAAAGATCTTTTCTTTTAGCAATCTCTTTTCTTGTATTTGCTAACCTTTGTGTGTAACTTACGATTGTTTAGATAGGTTTCTTTTACCTTATCTTTCCGCAAACAATCTTGTAAAATCTGTATTGATCTTCTTTATCAATATATATTTTAAATTTGAAAACGTTGTGTTTGTATTCATCCCCCCCTTCTACAACCTGTTTAGTATTCTTGTAGACCCTTTTGGGACCAACATAGACTGTAGCTCTTACTGAGGGATGTATTGCGCTTCTAACCAACAAAATACCCCCTAAGCTTAAAGACCCAGGGAGTTTCACTATTCCTTGTTCTATAGGTGGAAAGGAGATTGGTAAAGCATTGTGTGATTTAGGAGCTAGTATCAACCTTATGCCCTTGTCTGTTTTCAATACCCTAGGCATAGGAGAAGCTAGACCCACCACTGTCACCTTGCAATTGGTCAATAGAAACATTGCTTATCCAAAATGTAAGATTGAGGATGTCTTAGTTCAGGTTGACAAATTCATCTTTCCGGCTGACTTCATCATCTTGGATTTTGAGGCTGATAAAGATATTCCCATAATCTTAGGAAGACCTTTCTTAGCCACTGGTGGAACWTTGATTGATGTCCAAAAAGGAGAGCTGACCATGAGACTCCAAGACCAGAAAGTCACTTTCAATGTCTTTAATTCCTTAAAGTACCCTGATTACTTAGAGGAATGCTCAGGAGTTACTGAGATAGAGACGATATGCTATGAGGAAGAAGCTAGGAAGGCCTGTAAGTTAGAAGAGGATGAAGGTGTTGAGATAGGTGATGAGACTGTTGAGGATTTAGAGGTGATTTCCCATTTGATGTTGCAGCATTTGAGTTGTTGGACAATAGTGAGCCTAAGAATTTTACCCGTCTATAATTTCACCACCTGATCTAGAGTTAAAACAACTCTCATCTCACTTGAAGTATGCATTTCTAGGAGAAGAAGGTAAATTACCTGTCATCATATCATCTACCCTAGATTTACATCAAGAAAAGAAACTTGTAGATATGTTGAAGTTGCACACCAAAGCCATAGGATGGACCATTACTGACCTTAAGGGGATTAGTCATTCTATTTGTCAACATAAGATCATCCTAAATGAAAAGAACTTCAAATCTATAGAGCCTCAAAGGAGATTGAACCCGGTCATGAAAGAAGTAGTGAAGAAGGAAATTTTGAAATGACTAGATGCAGGAATAATTTTTCCAATAGCCGGTAGTTCTTGGGTTAGTCCAATCCAGTGTGTCCCAAAGAAGGTAGGGTTTACAGTTGTCACCAATGACAAGAATGAACTTATCCCTATAAGAACAGTGTCTGGTTGGAGGATATGCATGGACTACCGTAGGCTAAACAAAGCCACTCAAAAGGACCTTTTTCCCTTACTTTTTATTGATCAGATGTTGGACAGGTTGGCTGGAAAAGAGTATTACTGTTTCTTGGATGGATACTCCAGATATAACCAAATAGCCATATCACCTGAGGATCAAGAAAAGACCACCTTCACATGTCCCTATGGTACTTTTGCCTTTAGAAGAATGCCATTTGGACTTTGCAATGCTCCTGCAACTTTTCAGAGATGCATGATGTCCATATTTTCTGACATGCTTGAAAAATCCATAGAAATCTCTATGGATGATTTTTCATTTTATGGCTCATCTTTTGATAATTGTTTGGAAAATTTAAAAAGGAGTCTTGAAAGATGTGAAGAAACTGATCTGGTTCTCAACTGGGAAAAATGTCATTTCATGGTCAAAGAAGGAATTGTTTTAGTCCATTTAATTTCCAAAAGAGGAGTTGAGGTAGACAAAGTTAAACTTGAAATCATTGAAAAACTACCTGAACCAACTACTATTAAGGGAATACGAAGTTTTCTGGGTCATGCTGGGTTTTACCGAAGATTTATAAAAGACTTTTCAAAAATCTCAACACCTTTGTGTTTACTTTTGCAACATGATCAAAAATTTGATTTTACGGATGAATGGAGAAATGCATTTAACACTCTAAAGAAAGCTTTAGTAACCGCACCGGTAGTTGTTGCTCCTGACTGGAACAAACCTTTTGAGATCATGTGTGATGCTAGTGACTGGGTTGTTGGAGCTGTCTTAGGTCAAAGAAAGGAAAAAGTTTTTCATTCAATTTATTATGCAAGTAAGACCTTTAATGAATCACAACTTAACTACACAACAACTGAAAAAGAACTGTTAGCTGTAGTTTTTGCTTTTGAAAGATACATATCATATTTGATGGGAACAAAGGTCATTGTTCACACTGACCATGCTGCCATCAAGTACTTGATTTCAAAAAAAATGCTAAACCTAGGTTAATAAGATGTGTTTTATTGTTGCAAGAGTTTGACCTTGAGATAGTGGATATGAAAGGAGTAGAAAACCAAGTTGCAGACCATTTGTCAAGATTAGAGAAGCCTAGGGAGACCCTAGAAGAAGGAGAGATTGTTGAAACATTCCCCGATGAAAGAATTCTAGTGTTAGAATCAAAGCCACCATGGTTCGCTGACATAACAAACTATTTGGCTTGTGGAATTAGACCTTTTGATATTTTTGGCCATATGTTCAAAAAGTTTCTCCATGATACTAAAACTTACCTTTGGGATGACCCTTATCTGTTTAAAATCAGTACAAATCAAATTTTAAGAAGGTGCATTCCAGAAACTGAAGTGGCAGCAATTCTGCAGCATTTCCACCAAGCAACATATGGAGGACATTTTGGAGGCCAAAGAACAGCGACTAAAGTATTACAATCTGGTTTTCATTGGCCTACTCTCTTCAAAGATGCCCATAATTTTGCACAAAGATGCAATGAGTGTCAAAGAAGTGGTTCCATTTCCAAAAGGAATGAAGTGCTACTTAATGGGATATTAGAAGTAGAGTTGTTTGATGTATGGGGGATAGACTTCATGAGACCATTTCCCCCATCAAATCATTGTCAATACATTCTAGTGGCTATTGATTACGTGTCTAAGTGGGTAGAGGCCATGGCTTGTGTTACTAATGATGCCAAAACTGTGGTTAAATTTTCTTCAAAAACAAATTTTTACAAGGTTTGGTACCCCAAGAGCACTAATTAGTGATGAGGGTACCCACTTTGTAAATAACCTGTTGAGTGGAGTTCTTGAAAAGTACAACATTAACCATATAATAGCAAATGCCTACCACCCGCAAACTAATGGATTAGCTGAACTCTCAAACCGTGAAATAAAAGGAATTTTAGAAATGGTTGTCAAGCCAAACCGGAAGGATTGGGCTTTCAAGTTAGATGACGCTTTATGGGCATACCAGACTGCTTTTAAAACACCTATTGGTATGTCCCCATATAAGCTGGTTTTTGGTAAGGCTTGTCACCTCCCTTTAGAACTTGAACACAAAGCATATTGGGCCATCAAAGAATTAAATATGCGCCCAGATATGGCTGCCAGCAAAAGGAAAGTCCAACTGTATGAATTAGAGGAACATAAGAATCTGTCCTATGAAAATGCCAAGATTTATAATGATAAAACAAAAAAATGGCATGATAAAAGAATTCAGCACCGGGAGTTGAGAGCTGGTCAGAAAGCCCTTTTGTTTAACTCTAGGTTAAAACTGTTCCCATGAAAATTCAAGTCCCGTTGGTCTGGACTTTTCCTCATTTATAAAGTTTATCAGCACAGAGCAGTTGACCTAATCAATCCCGAGGACAATTCTGTGTTCAAAGTTAACGGTCAAAGAGTAAAGTTATTTCATGATCCAGTAGAAATTCTAGAATTATGCTCTGTGAATTTAGTTACCCTTTGCTAAAAGCTTCGACATTTTTGGACTTTTTATAAGTCCAAAAATGTTTGTGTGTAAATATTTATGTTTGCTCTAATTTCTGTTTTTTATAAGTTTTATTGTTATTTCTAATATTGTCGTTATTTGTCGTGTGTTTTGCAGTCCAGTCAATCGTCAAGAAAAGCCTGAGGTCTTGTTGCAGCATCTGAAAACCCTAGCCTTTAATGCAGAATCTTAGAAATTTTTAAAGTCTGAAAATTTTGAGTGGAAAATGCATGATGTCATTCTTAAAAATTAATTTTTAAAGAAATATGGTCATCTCTTTTATGGACAGCTAAGAGTGATACAAGATGTAAGGAAAAGTACCTCTTTGTTTTCGAAAAGACATCTTGTTACCACCTTTTCAAACACATCTCCCCAACTTGTCAAGTAATTAAAACCCTATTGTGACTTGTGTTTGAAAGATCCTGGTTGAAAAGAAAAAGAAGACCTCCATCAAGTACACTCAAGTTTTGCATGCTCCCAATGCTTACATCATGGTACCTCACCTACTTCCCATTTTACCCTTATCTTTTGTAAGAAAACCCCTTTGTCTTTCAAGAAACCCACTTTCTCCTCTCTTTTCCCTCCCATTTTCCAACTGTCTCTCTCGATCGTCCAGTAACTGCTTCTCGCTCATTCACCAACGTTCGAAAATGGCGAGAGTAAAGAGAGCCCTGGTTCGCGATCCTCCTTCTTCGCGTGCAGCCGAACCACCGCCGGCACAACCGCCTAACCCGCCACCGTCGGTGGCTACTGCCGTTGTGCGCGCCCCTGTCTCTTCACGCAGACAACCGGCGATAAAGGGAAAGCGAGTCCCTATTGCAAAGAAGAAAAAGGGCGAGTCATCTACAGTCCTTGTTGATGAAGACTCACCATCGCCACCACCGTCACCGTCTCTGCCACCGTCATCCACTCTAGTCACCGTCGAAGCCATTCCGCTAGAAGTGCCCATAGTCGCGCCTCCTCTTCAAATGGTGCCCTCTGCTGCCATTATCCCATTCACAGACTCTTTAAAGAAAGTAAAAGAAATGGTGAAATCATCCACTGTGCCGATTCCAAAGAAAGCCCTAACTTCATCTCCGACCACCGAAAACAGGGAAACACCCGAAACTTCTCAAAAGGTATATTCTTCATCTGATAGTACACCTGATGGTCTCTTCACTTCTGATTCTGAAGAAGATGAGGACCTTGCCTCTAAGGCACAGACAGGGGAGATTTTTCTGGAAAATGAGGCATGCAGTTTGGAGAACATTATTGTATTTGAAAAACCGAGGAAACCTCTCCTTTTGACTGCCTCTAGGCAAGAAATGGATGAAGAGGATGATATGCCTCATGTTGCTCCTCATGACCCCATACCCAACCTCAATGAGGAATTTTTTGGGGAAGAGGATGAAGAACCCCCTGTTGAGGTGTTGTCTAAGAAAAGGAGATTGGTTAAAGCATGTGATAAAAAGAAGTCCAAAGCAGTAGTTAATAAGGAACCACCTAGGAAGAAGACTAGGTCTGAAAGGGTTGTGATTGAGTCTCCTAGGAACTCTGGGACTGATGCTATAGCATTGCAACAGCATTCATCCAGACCTAAGAGGAAAAGGGTGGCTATGGCCCAAAGGCCAGCCACCATTCCAAGGCCGATCAGACCCCACAATGGTTTTAGTTCCAAGGCTGTTGAAAAGATGCATGTTAGATTCTAAAACAGGGTTGGATTCCCAGACAAGGGATTTGATAGGCAAAGTATTAGGGAATTTGCATTCATAAGAGAGGTGGTAGAAGCTCATGGTATAGAACATATGTGCATGGTCCCAACTTCCTATAACCTGACTCTAATTAGAGAGTTCTATGCTGAGTTGGTGGCAAATAACACATCCAAGATATTGATTAGGGGGACGACCTTCATTTTCAATTCTAAAGCCATCAATCGGCTGTATGGCCTAAACCCCCCTAAAAAGACAGATTACTCTAGAATGGTGAGACATGCGACCATAGAAGATTTGACAGAGGTGGCTGATGAGATAGGGAAACTAGGGGTTGTTTGGGATGAGCACTCTAACTGCATGTTGAGGACTTTTAAGGCCTACAATCTTACGACCAATGCAAATGTGTGGATTAACTTTTTGAGGCACTCCATCGCTCCCACCACACATGATAGCTCGGTATCGGTGGAGAGAATGTTGTTGCTTTATTGTTTAGTGACAGGTAAGTCCATCAACTTTGGGAGAGTGATTGAAAAGAGCATTAGGACATGTTCGGGCAGAAGTAGGGGGAAAATGTATTTCTCTTGTTTGATCACACGGCTGTTGGTAGAAAATGGTATTCCTCAGTATTGCGAGGATCAAATGGTGAAAGAGCAAGGGGAGAAATGGAAGATTTACATGAAGACAGTTTCTAGGCTGAGGGAGAAGAAGGAAAAAGGGAATGGAGCTAGTGATATGCTATGTTTGATGCAGGACCTGCTGGCTCAAAACAGCAGTTTGATGGATAGTTTATTGGGACAAAGAAATGAGTTATTTGACAAGATAGACAGGTTGAAAGGGGAGTTGGCTGAAAAAGTGAGGGCAGCCGAAAAGAAAACCAGGGGAGACATCAAGTTGGTAAGGGCAGAGTTGGAAGCAAAGACAAGTGCTCAAGTCAAGAAGCTAGGAAAGAAGCTGAAAGCCTTGAAGGAAGAGAATGCAAGGCTGTTTGATGAGAATGCTCGATTGAAGAAGGTGTGCAAAAGATTGAAGGACAACATCTCCACTTCACCTACTCCTATGGAGTAGGACAGGTTCTATCATCCCCTCTTTAGCTTCTTTTATTTATTTTATTTCAACTTTTTTTGATTTTCTTGAGTCCGGGATGGTCTTTTACATTTTCTAGTTTATTTTCTTGCAAATAACACATATGTTTATAATTGCCATATGCTTGTATAGCCAAAATAATTCTTGTAGTTTAGCTACACTTTATAATCACTTGGTATCACTAGAACTAGCTTGTTTTGCTTGGGAACACATCTTGATCCACATCATATGCTCAACTAAGAGAGGATATAGGCCCTTTGTTCTTTTCTCAAWATTTTAGCCACTTGTAGCCATTGCATAAACAGCCCCCTATACACTTCCAATGAGGACATTGAAAAATCTGAGTTTGGGGGTGGGTATCAACATAGTCATATTGATCAAAGCAATGCAAAAGAGCACAAAGTACCAAATGTGGAGATCAAAATGCACAAAGTGCATAAACCTTACATGAAACATTTGAGATCTAAAACACCACAAATGTCCCATAGGGGCAGGTGTAAATGCATTCAACAAAAGAGCACAAAAGTGCCAAAAAATTGAAAAAAAATTCTAAGTTGATGCATAAAGGAGAGAAAAGGCAAAGAGAGGAAAAAATGTGCCAAATGAGAGTAAACCAGTTTCTTCCAAGCCCTATTGATCTTAGACATATGATGTGTTGAGCATAACAAAGAGCAAATAGAGCTAGCTTATGGTTCATGCTAATGGTTAATTAGGACATGCTTACTTAAGATTTATGAAAACTATAGAGTGCATTCTGGCATAATCAACATGTGTATGCACTTATTGCATTTTCTTGCAAATTTTTCAAAATTGAGTCATTTTTAGTTGTCTTTTGGTTGCTTGGGGACAAGCAACGGTTTAAGTTTGGGGGTGTGATATGTACTAAGTATTTAGTGCGTAAAGTACCTTTTTATTGTCTTTTAGATAGGTTATTTTATATTTATATCCCAACTTTGAGTCGTTTTATCTTTTTTCTCTGTTTTTATTCTAAGAAGAATGATGAACCTGTTTTTAGTGGATTTTGGTCTAAATTGAGCTTATTTTGGACAGATTGGAGCAGGTCGATGCTGTGGGAATGTGGTAGCATGGCCTGATGGTAGAAGAAGAGATGGATGAGACTTGAAGTTGACCGACAAGACAATGGGAAGACCTTTGAAAGGCTTCTAAAGTGGAACAGATGTATTATGTTCAGATTAGCTGGAGTTTGTTAAGACTAATTTAGTTTCTTTTTAAATATTAGTTTGCTTTATTGTACTTTCTACTTTATTTTGAACTAATTAGGTGTGAAATATCCATTTTGCCCCCATCTAATCCCTAGTATAAAAAGGGATGTTGGGTTGAGTATTCCACACACCTCAACACCTTACCTCACTTCTTACTCCATATTCTCTCTTGTTTCTCTCTTCAAGTAGATTGCATGCTACTTGAAGAACAAGTTTCTTAATATTATTAATCCTTTGGTTACATTTTGAGTTCTTTAATGGCTTTCTTTACATCATCGCATTTTATATTCCGTCTTTAATTTATTTACGCTTACTCGCATTTTATATTCCGTCATTTATTTATTACGCTTTCCGCACCTTTTATATTCCGTCATTTATATTCCGTATTTACTTTCAGCATTTATTTTATGTCTTTACTTATCGCAATTTATATTTCTTGTCATTTAGTTTTCGTCATGAGTAGCTAATTTTATTAGCTTGGGTGTATGACGAAAAGGGTGAGTTTGTAAACCAAAATACGGTAGACCCTTTCATGTAACAACGACGTTTTACTTTTTCATTTCAAGTTTTATATAACCAATGACACTTCCTAACGAGTTGATAAAGTGTTAAAGTATCGTAGACTCTAAGCTGAGCCATTGATTGCACGTCAATTTGGATGATATGGGAAGTAAACTTGAGAGAGTTGCTAACAAAGAGATTTGTTGTCCATATTTTCTAAGTTGTTAATTCTCGACGGGTTGATCACTCTAAAGTGTTAAAGTGGAATGGACTCAGAGATGAGCCATTCAGAACATGTCAACTTGAATGATATGGGAATCCACTCGAGAGAGTGATATTTAACAAATAGATTTGTTTATCCGTATATTTTGAAGACACCATTTGTCACTTACATTGGTCTGGATACCTCATAGAGATATGGGTTGAAAGCTATAATATCAGTGCATTGGTGAAGTCCGAGAGGAATACCTTCAAAATAATTGGTGAAAATAGTTGTTATTGATTGACTGCTGTAGCAATTTGTCAGCATGGTTTCATGTTGTAGCATTTTGACAGCATTGGTCGACTAAAAATAATATTTACATCTCACCCGAAAAGTCATACACTTTAGCTTACTTTTATTATCTGTTATCTTCTGTAATTTTTAGTTGTGTTAACTCTGTTCAAATCAAAGTCTTCGAATTCACCCTCTGAAATCATTTCCTTAACTTACTTTCTTCTAAACTTTTACTACGATCCATGTGGATGATATCTAGTACTTGTACCACTTTTATTACTTGAAAGACGTTATTGGGGCTATTTGTATACTTGCTTTGGAAGAATATTTTCAGCTAGTGACTTGGCCAGCTTTAGGCTGTCTTTAGTCTGCTTCTTCTGAAGTTCTAGCTGTTCTTCAGCCCTTAACGCCTTGAGTTTTTTAGCTTTTAAAAAGAAGTCAAACTCACCACCACTAAAGGTACGAAGAGGAATTTTTACTCTAGTTTGGTCGACTGACTCCTTTAGCTGAGCCATCTGCTGGTCCGTCGAAGAGCTGGAGATAGTGTTTTCAGAGACCCACTCCAGTCGACCACAGGTAGTCGATGGAATCTGATGCTGATAAAGGGAAGTGACTACTACCTGAGAGGTAGAGTCTTCAAATAAGGGTTGAGTAATGTTAAACAATACCTTCAGGTTGCCTTCTTCAGCAATGCCTTTGCCTTTTGACTTAGGGTCCTGGTTCGTTGATGGAGCGAACTCTTCTTCCCTTTGCTCCCCTGGTACGCAGAACCGTGAGGGCGACTCCCTTGGTGGCGGTTGTTGGTTTTTGATACTGGATGGTGAAGTCATCTTCATCATCGTCGTCGTTATCACCATCTAAGTCACTGCCGGGGTTTGGAAGGTCAGGTTTGTCATCTTCATCATCATCATATTCGTCTTCATCATCATCATCACCAGTAACAGGTGCAGAGGTGATGGAAAGATCATCATCCCTAGGGATGGCATCAAGTTCCTCAACTATAACAGCTTCACCGGAGGTTGGTATTGCTTGGGTAACCTCAGCTTCAGCTTCAGCTCTAGGAGCTTTAGCTTCAGCTTCAAAGATTGCTGGAGCAACAGATGGTCCAGCAGTGTTGGACCTTATCTCCCCCTCTCTGGCTAAAACATGAGAGTATAAGCCAAAGAGTTCGTCTACGCGCTGATGCTGGAGAACCATCATTTCTTCTAGCCGCGACAGAGCACTAGCTAGAGTTATCGCTGCTTCACGCGTCTCATAGAGCTGAGCACGGTCATCAGAAGAAAAAGACGGCGGGATCACTAGAGCAGGTTGACGGAAAGCATCCAGAATCTGCTGAAGAAGCTCCGTCTGCTGAAGAGACTGAGCCTTAGCATCATCAGCCTTGCTGGATAGAACAGTGTTGGCTCAAACAGCCTCTTGTAGAGTCAAGAGCTGACTCCTTACTTCTTGAACATCAACTTTGACAGCTGAGAGGTCCGCATCAAGATCGGTCTTGTGAGGCATCTCTCGATGAACTTCGGTCATCTTGTAGAAGACTGTATCGACGGCTGGGAGAAGAAGCTTGACATCTGACGCATGTCATAATCCCCATCATCTTCTTCGTCAATGGCGTCATCCACTAAAGGACTTGTGAGAGAAGGAGAGTGAGCACATACAAGCTCAGGATTAGAAGAAATGAAAGGATAGGAGGATGGAATACCTGAGGGGCCATCAGTGACATCCAAAGGATTGTCGTTGGCTTGCTCAAAGATGTCCTCGAGAGGATGAATATATGTACGCTAAAGAGCCTTGAAAGGAGCAACCTCAGGTCCAGTGGTGTGTGTTTCAGCATCAGGAAGGACATTCGCTGATGAGTCATCAACATGTGTAGAGACCAAAGAAGGAGGAGAAGAGAAAACGGTTGTGAAGAGACGTGGGTGTTCAGCGGTGGCGGCACTAATATTCACACATTCAGTGATTTGGGTCACTGAGGCGGTTGGGGTAGGTACCACTGATACGACAGTGATTGGAGAGATTACTGAAGATCTAGGAAGGTTAGTTGAAAATGCCTCGGGGTTAAGGCTAGTTTCAATAGCTGAAACCTGTCGAGAGGTGTTAGCCAGAGATGTGGCTATCCCTTTTTGGCCTTCTTGGCTCTTTGAGGAGAACCAAGAGGTTGTTGTGAAGGATATTTGGAGGAGGTTTTGGTGGTTGGGCTAGACGTGGGGGGGGGGGGTTTCCTTGTCTTGACCACCTAAGGAGAGGAGTGAAGGGCACTATGGAAGAAAGTGCAACGTCTCCATCCCTCAGCTTGTGATCCAGAATCCTGGATCCAAGCTTACACACCTGGAGGTTTCCTTCCTTGGAGTATTTTTCTCTAAAGATCTTAGCAAAGACCATGGAAAGGCACCTGGTGTAGGGTACCACCTTTTCTCGTTGGCGCTTGTTCAGCTTTTGCACCAGGTCATCGAAAATGACCGCATCATAATTTATATTGCGACACTGAATCGTAGAATGCCAATCATCAGGGCTATCCTGGAGACCTGATCTTATCGTCCAGTCTTTCCACCAATGGACTGGATGAAGTGAGAAAACAGGTATTTCCATATCGCTAACATCCTATTTTTCTCAATCTTTGATAAGGGCTTCATGGGAGCATTTGAGTCCTTCTTCATTGGCCATTGATAGCCAATGGCATCGAGACATTGGATGATCTCGGCAGTTGTGGGCTCGCTATCAAAGGGGCGCTTAGGGAGGCAAAGAGCAGTCCTCACGGTGTTTACGCCAAACTTCACGGTCATGCGATTAAACGTGAAGTTGATCTACTCAACTTGGCGGCCATTCTTGTCTTTAACATTGACCACCTCAGCAGTGAACCAGAACTACTGTAGAGCCTTCTTAACCATGACAGGCTCATGGTTAAGGGCAAAGGAAAGTGACGACAAATTGAGGAAGTCGGCCGCTTCCTGGTAGAAGTCCTTGTTCGAAGGGATGTCCAACAAGGCAACATGATTGTTAGCCTTGAAGGACACTTCATTAATGGTGAATCCTACATTATTGGCAGCCATCTGTTTTTAATGAGAGAAAATAGATAAAACAGTTGTTAGATAACCAAGATATGTGTATATATAAGTTTTTGAATCAAGAAAAACTTCTTTTGAAAAATCCTTGAAGAAAGATTTAGATTTTTCAAGTAGAGTGTGCTTTGAAGAAATGTGATTACAACCAAGTAGGAGGTTGAGTTTATAATCATTAATGTTTAATGTTTTAAGAGAACGAAGTTCTTAAAAAGATTAAACACATTTCTTATAAGAGTAAAAGAACAAGAAAAGAAATATTGACCTTAGTTGATTGAAGAGAGAAAGGTCTTAGAAGGAAATTTGAGAGAAGTTCTTGCTTTGAAAATCGATAGAGGTTCGTCTTTGATTTGGAAAGCGTAAAGAGAAAAGTGAAAGAGAAGTCTCATATTTATAGGTAGGAGGAGAAAAAGTGGATATGAGAGAGAAAAAGGTGACGGTTGAGGAAAGGGGCCATGATGAAAAAAATGGCACGTTCTCATCCATGATTGGATGCCATTTAATGAGGTAGCGTATGACAGTACCTTTTTGCTTGTCTCAAAACATTGCGCATTGTAAATATGGAATGTCGTCATAAAGACGGTTCATTAACTATTTCTTTTAAAAACGAAAAGATTTTTAAGAAAATGAAGAGTCATTTTGTGTTGAAAGGAACACTTAAAAGACCTTTTAAAACATTTTGATCACTGAGGAAAATCAGTGATAGTTTTAAGATTTCATTGTCAGTGATAGGAGAATCACTGATCCTGACTTTAAAAAAATTGAATCACTGAATAGGAAAGATTCAGTGATCATTTTTATTTTTAAGAAATGATAAGTATAAGATAGATATACTTATATAAATGTTCAGTGATCAAGGAATCACTGAAACAAACTTTCAAAACATTTTCATCACTGAAGAAGGAAAGCTTTAGTGATAGTTTTAAGTTTTTAAGAAAAGGAATAAGTAATCATACCTTAGAGAGAATAGATATATTTACTCAAAAGTTCAGTATCAGAGATAGAGCACTGAATCATTTTACTTACTGAATGATGGTAATAGCTGAAGATTATTCTTCAGTATTTAGCATCCCCAGTTCGCTGATCAAGATGTTAAATCTTGTCTCATCAAAAGACTTGGTGAAAAAGTCAGTGAGCTGGTAATTAGTTGGAACGAAGTGAAGTTCAATGTCACCATTCATAATATGATCTCTATATGTTTGGTCTTGGAGTGAAATACAAGGTTATTTGCAATTGCAATAGCACTAGTGCTATCACAATAGATATGAACTTTTGAAAACTGAAGATCATAGTCCATCAACTAGTTTTTCATCCAAAGAATTTGGGCACAACAACTACCAGCGGCTACGTATTCAGCTTCAGCGGTTGATGTGGACACTGAGTTTTGCTTCTTGCTTGTCCAGCTCACCAACTTTCCACTTAGAAGCTGACAGCCTCCAGTGGTGCTTTTCCTATCAATTTTGCAACCTGCAAAATCATTATCCAAATAATATATTAGGTCAAAACATGAACCTTTAGGGTACTAGAGACCCATGTTAGGAGTTCCCTTAAGATATCTGAATATGCGTTTTACAGCAATTATATGGGATTCCTTAGGTTCAGATTGATATTGTGCACATAAGCAGGTAGAGTACATGATATCTGGTCGACTAGCTGTTAGATATAGCATGGAGCCGATCATTCCTCTATAAACCATTACGTTTACAGGCTATCCATTTGGATCCTTGTTAAGAGAGAGTGGAGGAGCCATTGGAGTCTTCATAGATGAACTTTTTGATAAATCAAACTTCTTCAGCATATCACGAACATACTTACTCTGACTAATAAAGATACCTTTATCTAATTGTTTGATCTGGAGACCTAAAAAGAAGGTTAGTTCTCCCATCATGCTCATCCGATATTCTTTTCTCATGCGATCAGCGAACTAAAAACACAAAGAGGGATTAGTGGAACCAAATATAATATCATCGACATAAATTTGGACTAGAATGATGTGACCCTTAACTTTCCTAAGAAATAAGGTTTGGTCAATCTTTCCACGAACAAATTTCTTAGAGATGAGAAAAGAGGAAAGGGTAACATACCAGACACGAGGAGCCAATTTTAACCTATATAGAGCCTTATCAAAACGATAAACATGGTTTGGATACTTAGGTCAAGAAACCCTGGAGGTTGTTCAACATAAACTTTCTCTTGAAGTTTTCCATTTAGGAAAGCGCTCTTTACATCCATTTGGTAGACTTTAAAGTCTCTATGGGCAGCAAAGGCTAGAAAGAGTCGAATAGCTTCGAGTCTAGCCACTGGTGCGAAGGTTTTTTCATAGTCGATCCCTTCTTCTTGTCTATAACCCTAAGCAACAAGTCGAGCCTTGTTACGGGTTACCACACCTTCCTCATCCAACTTGTTGCAATAGACCCATTTGGTTCCTTTCACTATTTTGTCAGAAGGACGTGGGACAAGGTACCAGACTTTCTTCCTATCAAACTCAATGAGCTCCTCTTGCATGGCAAGGACCCAACTAGGGTCTGAGATAGCATCATTGATTTTCTTGGGTTCAACTAAAGAAAGAAAGTTGACAAAGAGACATATATTACTTAGACCACGACGAGTCTTGATACCTGCATCTAGATCGCCAAGAATTTGATGAACTGGATTGTCTTTAGTCCATCGCTGAGCCGGTAGAGGATTATCATCTGAGTAAGCAAGTTCAGAAACAAAAAATGAGGCTTCAGTTGCATTTTCTTCAGCAATAGGAACAATTGCTAAAGGAGCCTCAAATTCAGCGATTGAAATAGGTTCAGATGCTGAAGTGGAAGGAGGAATACAACTAATGGGCACTGCAGGGATCTCTGAAGAAGATGCGTTGGAGTGTCTATCTGTAACTTGAATGATAAGTGGATCGTCTTCAGTTTCAAGGGTTTCAGTGTTGAGAGGAGCAATGTAGGAAGCTTCAGGTTGTCCATAGTGAGAGAACATCCAGGTTTCTAATTCATCATCATCATTTAAGATGGGTTTTAAATTATTTGATTGAGATTCGTCAAAGGTGACATGGATAGTTTCTTCTATCGTCTGTCTTCGTTTGTTGAATACTCTGAAGGCTTTGGATACTGAAGAATATCCAAGAGAGATTCCTTCATCAGCTTTGGGATCGAACTTTCCAAGTTGGTCACGATTGTTAAGAATATAACAAGTACAACAAAAAATGTGTAGAAAGCTTATAGAAGGATTTCTTCCATGAAAAAGTTCATAAGCTGCCTTCTTGAACCTCTTTACGATCAGCAACCAATTTTGAGTGAAACAAGCGGTGTTGACAGTTTCAGCCCAGAATTGAGTATGGAGATGCTATTCGCTGAGCATTGATCGAACAGTCTCTATGATTGTCTGATTTCTCCTTTTAGCGACCCCATTTTGTTGAGGAATTCTCAGTGAAGAAAAGTTGTGAGAAATTTCCCTGTTCTCAAAGAAGTTATCCATAGTACTGTTTTTGAATTCAGTACCATGGTCACTTCTAATAAGTCGTACCTTGATGTTGTTAAGTACTTCTATTTTCTTGATGAACGAAATGATATCTTCAGGTACTTCATCTTTGGATCTGAGAAAGAAGACTCATGTGTACCTGGAGTACTTATCAACAATGACAAGTGTAAACTTCTTTCCAGCAATGTATTGCACATTGACTGGACCAAAGAGATCCATGTGCAGTAGTAAAAGAGGCGCAGTCACTGAAGAGATTTGCTTTGACTTAAAGTTAGCTCTTGTGTGTTTTCCTTTTTCACATGTTGAGCAAAGAGATTCCTTTGCGAAAGAGTGTTGAGGAAGACCAGTGACAAGATCATTTCTAGACAGCTCACTGAGTGCCTTGAAGTTAAGATGAGAGAGTCATTTGTGCCATAGCCAGTTGATGTCTGACGAGGCTTTAGAGAAGAAACAGTTGTTCTCAGTGGTAGTAGAATTCATATTGATGATATATACATTCTCTAGGCGAGAACAGGTCAAGGCAACCTTATCATCTTTGTCAAAGACGCAACATGAATTCTTCGAAAACTTTACTGTGTATTATTTGTCACACAGTTGACTGATGCTCAGGAGGTTGTGCTTCAGTCCTTCAACATATACAACTCACTTGAACGTGGTTGCACCATTGGTTAATATACCAAAACCTCTGGTATATCCTTTTCCACTCCAAAGGTCACAGAAGATCCTCTTTCTTCCTTGTAATGGATTAGCAGGGATTTGTCTCCAATCATATGCCTTGAGCATCCACTATCGAGATACCATATGCATTTGATGTCCTACACAAGGGAACAATTTAAAAATGCGCTTGGTACCTAGCTATTGGGGTCCAACACTGTTAGAGGCATCATCCACTGGTGCTGAGGAACCAGCGTCAGCAGACAACATCACTAAACCAGAAGAGGTTTGAGTAGAGAGAGGAACAACCTCTGACACTAATAAAATAGAGTTAGTGGAAGTCTTCACTAAGCCTGATGAAGACAGTGGCTGTAATTACAACGTCTGATGTTGAAGAGTTAACAGCAGTTGTTGTCTTCACTGAGCCTGAGGAAGAGGCTCAGTTGATTGCTTCACTTTGGTTGCTTTTGCATCCTTAGTGGAGGATTTCGCCTTGGTTGATTTCTCAACGTTTGCTACTTTCTTGCCCTTAGCTGGTGGACCAGCCTTGGCGGCAGAAGGACACTTGCTGGCAATATGTGTATTTTCACCACAGTGTTTACACTTCCTAAAGCTAAATGTAGCTTTAGGGCCAGGAAGTACCAGATTAGAAGAGGGACTAACTCCAAGGATTCCCTTCTTATTAGTTCTTGGAGAAACCATTGAGGCTTTGGAGTCCTTAGGTGAAGCATTCACCTTGAGCTGAGACTTAGATTTCTGAGAGGATTCAGATTTCTTAGTCCCTGAAGAAGAAGGTTTACAAGCTGAAAAAATAGACCTTGATCTATTAAACTTGTTAGACTTCTTAGGAAGAGGTGCTATGACAATAGATTTACCTTTGTCTTTGCAACCTGAACTCAAAGGAGTTCCATCAAGATGATTCTTAGTAAAAGAGGACTGAGAGGAATAATTGTCAGGAATGGAAGAGACAAAGGTACCAAACTTAAGCATGAACCTGTCAGTGACACGTTCTTCCTGATCATAGGAGAATCCTAGACCAATCGTTATCTTGGCCAGGATCTGAACGTTGATGATCTTAGAGGCTTTGCACCACCCTTCAATGGTAGCCTTCTCAGCCTTGAGTTCAACGATTGCTCGCTTACGCTCGACGATAGCCTGTTCTTGTTCAACAGTGATGGCTTGGTTTACAATGACCTGATCTTTTAGGTTTTCTTCAACCTTGGTCAGCTCCTTGATCTTAGAATGACAAATCTTCAATTGTTCTTGAATATCAAGATTAAGCATTTCTATTTTTGATTTGCCATTGAGGGCATTGTAAAGATCCACCGTCAACGTGTCTAGTACGGAGAGGCTAGAAGAAGAGGAAGAGGGTTCATTCAGGATACATACCTGAGCAGGAGAAGAGGATGATGGTTGTATTTTCCTCATTAGAAGATGAATCAGCCAAATCATGCTCTTCAGCAATAAGACCTTTGGCCTTTCGCTGGTGATTCTTCATCTTCTTATATTTCTCCTTCAGTTTCAGATATTTGTCATCCCTGGACTTGAAGGAGGATGGGTTTTTGGAAGATGGTGTCGCAGTTTTCTTTGATCTACATTCACCTGCAAAATATCCAGTACGGTGACAATTGTAGCAGATTGTTAAAGCCTTGTCTATCTTGTCAAACTTTGGCTTTTCCTTAATGGTCAGCAAAGGAGATCTGAAGAGGTTGCTCTTGTTGGTGAATCTCCTAAAAGATTTAGTCAAAAGCGCCAGGGATTCATTAAAATCTGCATTTCTGGTATATCCTCATAGCTAGTAAAGTCTAACTCTATAATTACAATAGGAGGAAGAGATGAAGAGAAAGAAGAAGAAGAAGAAGGAGTTTCAGCTGAAACATCTTGAAAGATCAAAGCTAATGGAGAGCTTTTCATTTCTCTGGAATCTTTGACTATATTTCTTTTCAGCTGACGAGATTGCTCATGATTAAGCAGAATCCCGTAGATAGTAGAGAGAGAAAGAGAGGACATGTCACTGGACATCTTAAGACACATGGAAAAGGTGTCCCAAGATTCAGGAAGACTTTCCAGAAACTTTGTTAAAGTTTCAGAGTTGGAATATTCCCTGCCTACAGTCCTAAGATCAATAAGAAGACAATTAAAATGTTAATGTACTTCAGACAACATCTCAGTCTTTCCACGGAGAAAACTTTCATACTGCCTTACTAAATTAATCTTCCTAGATTCTTGAACCTGAGAGGTTCCTTCATATTGAACACAAAGAGTGTCCCACATAGATTTAGAAGTCCTGAGTTTCATACTGAGTGATAAACCTAGACCAGAAGAAACATAGCTATTATAGACCTAGCGCGAGTGTCTATAGCTATTTTCTTCTTGTCTTCATCACTCCACTGATGAGGGAGCTTTAGAATTTGCCGTTCCGGAATCGCGGCAGTCGTAGCTGTTTCAGGAACAGTTGGAGAAATAACAAATGGTACATATGGTACATTTTCTATATAGTGTGGAATTTCAGGATCCACACCTTCTAGAAAGAGGGACATCCAATTCTTCCATAGATTAAAGTTGTCTCGGATGAATCGGTAGGTTTGGCAAGAGAGCCATTGTCTTGAACGTGTGTATTTGTGTTTTGTAAAGCCATTTTAAAAGCATTAAAATTATCTACAGAAGAAGATAAAGTAATGCAGAAAAACAACCAAATAACTAGAGGAGATAGAACACTTCTCTGATACCACTTGTTGGTCCCGTTAGGGTCTACAAGATGTGTATAACAGTTTGTAAAGAGGGGGGATGAATACAAACACAAAATTTTCGAATTTAAAATATATATTGATAAGAGAAGATCAATACAGATTTTACAAGACTATTAGATAAGGTAAGAAAAACATATCTAAACAATCTTAAGTTTACACACCTAATCTTAGCAAATAAGAAAAGATTTGATGTTAAAGAAATAAAAGAAAGTAAGTTCTATCTGAGAGAGAACATGTTTAGAATACAATGAAAGGGATTCTAACTTGCTCTTGAAGATGAGCGTATTTGTTCTTAGATGTGTGTTCTTTTACTTAAGCATAAGAAAGCTCAAAGTAAGGTTTAGGTTTTTGAGAGTATCTCTACATGGAGATAGAACACATATATTTATACATGTTGTATTAAATGCACATTTAATGCAACGTGGTAGGGTTAGAACGCGTGTCAAGCCTTAAGGAGAAGGCTTGTCCTTTGCTATAGTGAATAGTACAACAGCCTATTCATGAGCAGACATCCTTTCATAAAGTTGGTGGGTAATAGAGTCAAGTAATCGGCTCTGTACCGTACTAACGTTTAGAAAAGGTATAGGTTTGTCTTTTGTGTGTATAAGAACAAGACAACAACAATCGTCCTTAGCAAGCTTCATTTGATCGATGAATGTTGGAATAACCTGAAGGTCTCTTCAGCATTCGCTGAGGCTTGGGTAGTCTTCACACATATGTAGACATGCTCATAATCACTGAATACCGCTTCAGATCACGTATTTGCCAGTCTCTAATCTTCAGTTTCAGTCTTCGACATTTGCTGAAGGTTCTTTGGTGTGAGTGTTGTCTTCTTGAAGTATCGCTGATAGGATTTACAATACAAGTTCTTCAGCGATCACTGAACAGACTCAGTGCAGATCGCTGGAACTGAAAAGACAGAGACATAAATACTTCGCATAGGATAAAAAGGATTATCATCAAATCACTGAGAGAGAGGATCAACAATAATTAACCACCATCTTCAAATTCCATGCCTGCTCTCGTCATTTCAATACATAATTAATCATCATTTACATGCATATATGATGTACTAAAAACTAGGGAGCTTCCCAATACATATTTTACCCAAATCTAATCACTGAACATCACTAATCAAACATGATTCTATTAAATTCATGAATTCACCTTCCTTATAACTACATATTCAAAATTAACCCAATCAAGCATCAACTACATGAATCTTCATTGATTTAAACTCAAAATTCAGAAATAAACCTCCCTTCAAAGATAGACCACTATGAATAAACTGATCACACAATCATGGTTCATACAATGGAGCCCTAGATCTCCCAAATACCAAAAACTCCACTAATAGATGAGATTAAGCCTGGAAGGTGAGATCCTTACCTAAAGGAGATGAATCCTCCATCTACTCCTTCTCGTAAGTATCGATTACTTCAATCAACTACTTTCTCCTTCGTTCCTCCCAAAATACGTACACACACCAGAAGGTGTGAATCGCAAATGGTCTGAAATGAGAGTGTTCCCTCTCATTTACTCCCTTATTTACAACCTCAGTCCCTGAAGGACAAGAGACATTACAAACTCTACCCTAAAATTTTATAAAGATAACATAAAAAGAGAGGGTTATTACAATACCTCCCCTTAACAAAATTCTATCTCCGAAATTCCATTGGTGTATAGCTGTGGATACTTCACGTTCATCTCTGCCTCTATTTCCCACGTTTCTTCTTGCTCTTTGTGGAAATGCTAGGAGTGTTCGTGGTCTGGTTTGGCCGGTTTAACCCCTCAGACCACAAACCAAACCATAATGGCAGTTTACAAAATTTTCAAACCGAGCGGTTTGACATCAAGTGTCCAGACCGGTCAAACCAGACCACGAAAAGATGGTCTGGTCTGACCGGTTTAGACGGTTTGGCCTTTGATAGACTTAAATATTAAACTTAAAAAACATATATAATTTATAATTTTAGATTAAATATCCATTTTGACAAAACAAAATATCCAAACAAGTAAATGTAACAATTACACTTGAGTTCAAAATCCAAGCAATCCAAAGTCCAAACAAATAAATACATAATACATATTAGAAAACAAACAAATTAACAAAGTTACAACTCCACTGTGAGTATTGAGTAACAAAATCCACTACAATTAATCTGGATCTGATTATGTTAGATATTATACTTTATGTTGGGCTTAGGGATATATTTGGGCCATAGTCCATAAGTTAAAAAAGTTGGGCTTGCTAATATATATATATATATATATATATATTTGACGACCGATTTGGTCCAAACCGCTCAAAAAAGGTCCCAGACCACAGACCGGACCGCCCGGTTTTGCTATTTTCTAAACCAGTCCAAACTGCCAGACCGCTCAAACCGCCAAAAACGGTCCGATTTGACTTGGTTCGGCCAGTTTGAGCGGTCCAACAGTTTTTTTGAACACCCTTAGGAAATGCCACTGAACTTTGATGAGTGGAATTTCTTTGTTTCTTAACCTTTTGACCTTTCGATCTATAATTGCTTCCGACTCTTACATAAAGCTCAATTTATCATATATTTGCACATCTTGCAATGGTATTACCATATCCACCTCCGCCAAGCATTTTCTTAAATTTGAAATGTGAAACGTATTGTGAATACCCTATTAATTATTAGGTAGATCCAATTTATACGCCACCTCCCAACACGTTCAATGATCGTGAATGGTCCTATATAGCGTGGACTCAACTTTCCTTTCTTACCAAAACGCATCACTCCCTTTCATGGAGATATTTTTAGCACCACATTATCACCAACTTGAAAATCCATCGCTTTATGCTTTCTATTTGAGTAACTCTTTATCTATCTTGAGCTACTTTCAGTCTCTCCCGAATTTGAACAATTTTATCCACAGTTATTTGCACAATTTTAGGCCTTGTCAGTTGCTTTTCCCCGACTTCATTTCAGCACA
This sequence comes from Cynara cardunculus var. scolymus, assembly GCF_001531365.2. NCBI lineage: Eukaryota > Viridiplantae > Streptophyta > Magnoliopsida > Asterales > Asteraceae > Cynara > Cynara cardunculus. The sequence goes on from NC_037532.1 coordinate 14,824,154, forward strand.
ATAACGTTCTACACTTTCTATCGTATAACACTTCATAAAGAGCTACTTGAATACTTGCATGATAGTTGTTGCACACAAACTCAATCAATGGTAGATGAATTTCCCATGAACCACTTAAATTTAATACACAAGCTCTTAACAATCTTCCAAAGTTTGAAGAGTTCGCTCGCTCTGCCCATTTGTTTGAGGGTGATTGGCGGTGCTCAACTTAATTTGTGGCCCCATTTCTTTTTGGGAGCTCTTCTAGAACGAAAAGGTAAATCGACCATCCCGGTCCAACATTATCGACAATGGTATACTGTGTCTAGTTACCAATTATCTATATAAAAAATTGCTAACCTCTCCATCGACTAAAAAATTTAGTGAGTCGTTCCACAATCACCCAAATCGCATCGAAACCTTTCGATGGTCTAGGTAACTTTGTCACAAAATCTATGGTGTTACGATCCCACCTCTAAACCACGATATCCAATGATTGAAGTTTTCCATACGGTCGTTGATGTTCCATCTTCACTTGTGAACATGTTAGACATCTTTCAACAAAGTACACAACATCCTTCTTCATCCTTGGCTACCAATAATACCGACGAAGATCTTTATACATCTTGTTAGTATTGTGATGCAATGGAATGTTGTGATTTATGCGCCTCTTCTAATACTTTCTTTTGAATCTCACCCAATCTAGGAACCTAGAATCGGCAGTTAAAACATTTCAATCCATAAGTATCCTCTGCTAACAAAGATATTAGTCCCACCACTCTTTCTCCCTTAGGGTTTTCGATAGACATCGCTTCCTCTTGTAACTTCTTAATTTCCTCAAGCAAATTAAATGTTACCTTGGCTCTCATGGCTATGATCTGTGAATCTTTGCCTCTTTCCTTTCGGCTCAAGGCATCAGCTACAACATCAAATTTTATAGGATGATACTCCATTTCATAATCGTAATCCATCAAGAGCTCAATCCATCTTCATTGCTATTAATCTCTTTATGATCAAACAAGTGACGTTGACTCTTGTGATCGGTGAAGATTTAATCCTTAGTCCCATATAGGTAATGCCTCTAAATCTTCAAGGCATAAACAACTGTAGCTAATTCAAGATCGTAAGTGGCGTAACGTCTTTCATGGTCTTTCAACTGGAGAGATGCATACGTAATCACTTTTCCACGTTGCATTAAAATGCACCCTGAATCCCAACTTATATGTGTCACTATACACAACGAAAAACCATTGTAACATCAAACAGAGCTGAAATTGCTACATAACTTCTCTTTCAATTTCAAAAATGTTTTCTTTTTGATCCACTATCCAGTCAAACTTAAAGTTTTTCTTCATCAATGATGTTACAGGGGTGGCTATCCAAAAGAAGTCCTTGATGAACTTGTGGTAATAACCTTCTAATCCAAGAAAACTTCTATTGAAGGAGTTCTAGGCAACTCCCAATTCTTGATAGCTTCTATCTTTACAGGGTTGACTTTAATTCCATCCCTAGACACCATGTAAAAATTGAACCTACCAAAGCCAAAATTCAAACTCAGCATAAAGTTTCTCTTATTTTAGCCCTTCTAACACCACATGAAGATGACTTCCGTGCTCACCCTCCGATCGAGAATAAATTAAGATATCATCAATAAACACGATTACAAACATATCCAAATACGGTTGACATGTCTTGCTCATCATATTCATGAATATTGTAGGGGCATTGGTAAGATCGAATGACATTACCAAAAATTCATAATGTTTGTATCAAGTGCAGAAAGCAATTTATCCTCTTCTCTCAACTCGAGTTAATGATAACCCAATCGCAAATCAATTTTCAAAAAATAGCTTGGCCCCTACAACTGACCAAACAAATCATCTATCCTCGAAAACGGGTATTTATTCTTGATCGTGACTTTATTGAGTTCACAATACTATATGCACATCCATATAGACTCGTCATTCCGTTTGACAAGTAACACCGGTGCTCCCAAGGTGACGTACGGGGTGGGATAAAACCCTTATCCAATAACTCTTGGAAGTTTGTTGAACCTAAAAAATTTCATGAAGCTTGTACTAATATTAATTGGATAAATGCTATGAATGAAGAAATGGAAGATTTACATAGAAATAATACATGGATTATGACACACTTGCCTCAAGGTAGAAATCTTATAGGCTGCAAATGGGTCTATAAAATAAAGTACAAATCTAGTGGCGAAATAGAAAGATACAAAGCTAGGCTTGTAGCTAAAGGGTATAGGCAGAGAGAAGTCTTGACTATGATGAAACTTTCTCCTCTGTTGTAAAAATGGTAACTGTTTGTTGCATTATATCTTTAGTTGTTCAAAATAAGTGGAGCTTGTATCAATCAGATGTTAATAATGCTTTTTATATGGTGATTTAAATGAAGAAGTTTACATGAGCTTACCTGAAGGTTACTATAATGCAAATGATAAACATGTTTGTGAACTTGTTAAGTCCCTATACGGGCTAAAGCAAGCTCCACGTCAGTGGTATGCTAAACTTTCATCTTGTTTAATTGAACACGGTTTCGTCCAAAGTATTAATGATTATTCTTTGTTACAAAGAAATCTGAATCTATTTTTCTTGTCTTGTTAGTTTATGTTGATGATATTGTCATTATTGGAAATGATCCATCTGAAATTGATAAGGTTAAAGTTTTCTTAAAAAGCAAATTTCTTATAAAAGATTTGGGAAAGTTGAAATTCTTTCTAGGCATTGAAATTCTAGACTGTGAATGAAATTTGTATGACTCAAATGAAGTATTGTTTAGAGTTGCTAAAGGAATATGGAAATTTAAGGTGCAAACCGTGTAATACTCCAATGGATAGGAATTTAGTTATATCTGATTCTAATAATAACAAAGATTCTCCTTTGTCTGATTATATTGGTTATCAAAAACTGATTGGTAAGTTGATCTATCTTCTTGCTACTAGACCATATATTGCTTTTGTTATTCATTGTTTGAGTCAATTTATGCATTCACCTAAACAGTCTCATTTAAGTCTTGCTCTTAGAGTTCTCAGGTACTTAACTGCCTTTGTCGATGCCGATTGGGGTAACTGCCTCTCTTCTAGACGTTCAGTAACTGGGTTTTGTCTGTTTTTGGGGAATTCTATGATTTCTTTGGAAGAACAAGTTAACAAAGTACCGTTTCTCGTTCTTCTACGAAGTCAAAATATAGAGTTGTGGCCTCTGTTGCTTGTGAGGTCCTATGCGTTCTAAAATTTATTAAAGATTTAAATATTTTAGATTTATTGTCTGTTCCTGTATTTTGTGATAATAAATTTGCCATTCAGATTGCAAATAAACCAGTTTTTCATGAGCATACTAAACACATTGAAATAGATGTGCATCAAATTAGAGAAAAACACCAATAAAGGATTGTTAAAAATTGTAAAAAATTTGTATTCTGAACAACCTGCCGATATCTTTACAAAGGCTCTTGGTATATATCATCATAATTACTTATGTTCTAATTTGCGAATAATTGATTTATTTAAAAGTAAAGACTGAGGGAGGGTGTTACAATATAGTTCTATTACAATCTTAACTTTTGTTAATCTTTTTTCTGTTTTAAGGGACTAAATCTGTCAAAAGCATAAAGTTGGATTCATCAAGTATGAGGACTGCGCCTCACTTATCGGAAAACATAAAGGGTAGCGGAGCAAGTTTCCAGAATCTTGAAGGACTAATTCTGCCATTTCTCAATTCATATATAAGGAGCTTCTTCACCTATTTTTGATAATTCCAGCTCATTTTTCATTTCAAAGTTGTTATTCTTCTTTCTAGATCTTCCTTCTCTAAGCTACTTTAGCTTTATATCTTTGTATAGTTCTAGAGTTTGTATGTTTTGTATTTGTAATATTGTTGTTAATAAGAAATGAATGTATCGATTATTGATTTGTACACATAATTCAATCTTGGTGATAAAATCTTGCTTAATTAAATGATGTGTTTATGATTATGGCCATTCATTTGTTCTTTATATGCTATTAAAAAGAAGGATGAGATTCAAGGGTTGTTTGGCAATTGATGTGGTTTGGTACAGAATGATTAAGTGGTTAGAATGATTAAGTGACTCTCATGATATAGTGCAAAATGAATATAATTATTTGGTAATTGTGTACAATGAAATTATGGCTCTTAATGGTTAAGGAAGATCTAAGATACAAAATTATTCAAAGGGTTTTAAAACTATTAAGAGACAAAAAAAGTTTTTACCAAACAAAATTCATCTCTTAATGATTCATAAGTTGTCTGTTAATAAAACTATTAAGAAGTAAATAAACAATACGAGAGTTTGTAAAAACCAAAAACATTTAGTTAAAAAAAACTATAGCCTATTGGATTTTGTTTTATTTGTCATTAAAAAAAGTTCAATTTTATTAATTTTCTATTTTTAATTTACAAGAAAAAGTCTTTGCAAAGATTAGATACATATTTTTAACGACGGTTACCAAACCGTGGTGTGGCTATGATCCCAAATCTTTAGAGCACGTTAATCGCATGGATGATTAACATCCCGTAAAATTGTTTCAAATGTACTTCACTTTGGTGGTGATGAGGTTCACGAAGCAAAAATATTTTATACAACATCCATACGTCATTATATCACTGAAATAATTGATAAACAAAATCACAACTCAACACATTCCAGTTTGCAATTCGAAATTAGAGATTAAGTATCGATTCGTGGTGTTTAAAACCGGGCACACACGAAAAATGAAAAACGAGCAATAAGTAAGGCATCGGCTACTTGAAGAAACGTCAATAGTTGACACGATTGCAGTTGACACGAATTTCACCGTTATCTTGGGATTTAGCATCAAGAATATTCGCAAGCTTCACCATGGAGACACTGAATTGGTTGGAGAAGAGTGAGGACTCGAAAGACAAAGCATCTGCAATGGGTCTCGTCCTTGAATCCACATACAGCAATTGGTCTGTTGACAAGAGCCCCATCTTCTTCTTAAGATTCTGATAGTATTGTGTGTCAAACTTTTTCGGTGTCGTTGCGTCAAGATACACATTCTCGGACGCCCATCGACATTTCCTCCTCAAGTAGTTCAAGTATTGAGGATCGATAGATGGGTCGGGTTTCTTTGTTCCTTTGTAGTCGTATAGCCTGTATTGCACCGACTCACATGTACTCCTTCCTATCGTATGCGCACCTACCAAAAACATCGATCCATCCATCCCATGATCAATGTTAGCATTTACTTGTTTCCTTGAATCTATGTCAATTGATAAATAAAGATATACCTGAGAGGACAACCAAGTCGAGAACGTTGAGTCCCTTGGACTGAAAAAACTGGATAAGGTTGGTAATGGTTTCACGACCCATAGGGACCATCGCAGCTTCGTTGGCAAGGGAAACTCGACCATCCTTCCTTCCAAAAGGGATCATCCAGAAAGGTCCACCGGCTAAAACAGTGGCATCTCTAGCCACGGTGGTCAAGATGTCAGCACATGAGACAGTTTTAGGGCATTTCTTTTCAAGAGCCTTTTTAATGTCATTGATGAGATGGAACCCTCTTAACGACTTGCTTGCATTGGCCGACCTTTCACTTCCATTATGGTCTAAGAGGATGGAGGCATCACATCCCTGCAAATGCAATGCAACAAGAAATGTAAGCTAGTTTTTGTGTGATGGAAGATAAGGATGGAGGGTGATAACGTACCCTGACAGAGCAATCGTGGAAATGTAGCCTAATAAGACTAGCAGCGAGCGTGGGGTCTTTGTTCACCCATTCCTTGACTTTCCTGTAGATGAGGCCTTCGACGTCTGGACAAGTGGTATGATACAAAGAGTATGAAAGATCATCTTGGAAGGAGGAGAGGTGGGACAGGCTTGGTACTTTGAGAGAATGCAACAACGATGGGTTGTTGGAGGCCGAAACCGAGACCAAAAACAAGATTGACAAGACTGAGAGGATAGTAGTCGTAGTCATGGTCATACTCATGGTTGCTCTTTTTTAAAATGCAATCTATGTATTATATATATATATATATATATATATATCACATATGAATTAGTAAGTACGTGAAGAGCACCATCCCTCTTTACTCATCAACGTGCCAACATGAAATCCTTCAATGGTTAATTACCTTGTAGCAAGTTGTTTGTAGATGTTGAATAACCAATATACTCTTTTGTTAATTAACTATAATTATATATATATAGAGAGAGAGAGAGAGGAGCATCTTCTTCTGTTATCCATATAATTTAGTACAAACTTTGTTAATCGGGGTATTTTCGTCTTTTTCATATATTGGTATCACATTTCTTAATTATTTCATTTACTTCCTTAATTATTTTATTCACTTTGGTAATTTTTTTGTAACAACCGACGTTCAAAAACGAAACAACATTATGACCTTTTTAGGAGGAATAAAAATCTCTTTGTGGTCACAGAGGTTCAAATATGGTGACTCCGGGTTATCTGCAAGGCAGGATGTCGTCCTCGGATTAGTCGGCTCGCATAGCGGGTTGGATATCCAGGTTAATTAAAAAAAGTCATTGTTTCACCTATGAACTTTAATTCAAAATCATTGTTTCATTTATGAACTTTTTGGTCTTATCTAGTGAACTTAGGTACAAAAATCAAAATAATCGAAGTTCATAAATGAAACAACATTTATGAACTTTAAACTAACGGCATATAAAAACATGATTACCTTTCAAACATAAAACATGATTATCTTCCAAAAATAAAAATAATTTGTTCCAAAATTACCCTCCTTCTAATTCAATTTAGTTTCATTCACTTTTCACCATTTTATGACCTCCCATTTACTCATCATCATATGATCAAAAAAAAATGAATGACTCAGATGAGTTTTTAAAGTTAATATTATTTACTTGGTTAACAAATAACTATGTATCTTTCTCTCTCCCTCTATATATATATTTATCGTTCATAATTTTTTAAAAGGATAACTTAACACATGGTTTGAGAAAAAATATATACCTAACTTAAGCATGTTTTTGTAAGATATGTCATGGCGGGGGACATGTCTTTTATGCTATGCTAACTCGGTAATTCCCATAGCAACTGTAGCTAGCGTGGCTTCCACTTTGGGGTGTCAATGTGAGCCATGATGTCTGGCACATTACGATGCGAGTTTTTCTAAATGTGATATTTAGCCTTTTAAATTTTAATTTTTACCTTAAAAGTTTGCCTTGTTTTATTTTGTACGTTAAATTATAAGTTTTTGATGTAACACTTTACATAAAGCGCTCTATATATGAAATTAAATTGTTGATTTATATAACTTTTAACATGATTATATAAAATTAATTTAATAGTCTTCTTGTGATATTATACAAGAAAAATAAGAAAAAAGTAACACCATAAATTAATAGAAATTTCATAATGGTATTTACCGCTTTTTTTATTTGTTTTATTTATAAGAAATAAGAGCCCCAAAGTTTGGGCTTTTATATAGTGTTTGTCGTGTTATAAGGCCCAACACGAGTAAAACCCATATTACAAAGGATTAAATGTATGAAATAGTAATTTTTTTTATAATTTTTTTTATTAAAGTATTGTATTTTTATTTTTTTATTATAATAATATTTTTTTAAATTATTTTTTATTAGAACATCATGTTTTAAAAAATATACTTATTATAGAAATGGATAACCTTTTATCTTTTAATCAAGTTAACCTTTTGCTTTTTTTTGTCGATTTTTTAGCTTAAATGAGATGATATGGATGATACATCATTTTAATGACATGACTAAAATAAAAAATCTCTTTCAAATTATTTTTAATTATTTTCACTTTTTATTTCTATGATTAAAAACAATCAATCTTTTTTTAACTTTGTCTTATTAAATTGCATATAAATTAAATATTTTTGGGTAAGATATTTCTTAAATAAATATGATATATTATTTTCGATATAATTATTTTGTTTGTAAAAAAATATAACCTTTTGTATTTTATTTTGTTCAAAAAAATACAT